>NW_028075797.1:3338491-3794331 GCF_014824575.4 Sturnira hondurensis | reverse complement strand
TCAGTAAATGAATGGATCAAAAAACTATGGTACATATACACAATGGAATTTTATGCTGCAGAAAGAAAGAAGGAGCTCCTACCTTTTGCAACAACATGGATGGAACTGGAAAGCATTATGCTGAGTGAAATAAGCCAGGTGTTGAAGGACAAATACCATATGATCTCACCTCTAACAGGAAGCTAAACAACAAAACAAACAAGCAAGCAAAATATAACCAAAGACACTGAAATAGAGAACAGGCTGACAGTGACCAGAGGGGAGAGGGGAGGGAATTTCAGGGGAAATAAGGGAGGGATTTAGAGGAACCTATATAAAGGATACATGGACAACAACTGAGAAGGGTGGAAATGGGAGGGAGGGGGGAGGATGGGGGGGATGGGATGGGAGTAATAGACAGAAAACTGTACTTGAAAAATAATTAAATAAAAAAATTGAAAACAAAAACAAAAACAAAAACAAAAAAAAAGAAAATTCCTTTTAATCTTTTTGTTCTGAATATGGTTGATTTGCTTTACATGTCCCTTCATTTTGAAGATCTACATTTTTCTTTGTTTCCTCTACACTCTTTTCAAAATTCTTTCTTTCTCGATTGCCTTGGATATTTCAAGTCCTAACTGATTCATTTTTTAATATTTTGTTTCTTATTTTACTTGTCTTTATTGTTCTTTTTTCCTGTCTGGAATTCTCAAAGTATATTGCCCAACTCTTTTTTAAACTGAATTTTAAAATCTATTTCTATTTTTAACTTCTACGACCTCATTATTGGTTTTCTAATTATTCCTTATTAGATCATCCTTGTATAGTTTCAAGGATACTGAGATTCTCAACTTGCTGATGATCTTAAGTATACTCTTATTGGAGTTTTTTTCTGCTCCCTGCATGTTTATTCTTATTTTTTTCCAGTTTGCTCTTTTGCATAAAGGAAACTCTCCCTGAAAGTCTATTAACCCTTGATCATCTGCAACCCTTTACATGTCCCATCCCATGTAAAGATGGGACATGGCAAAGCAGACTAGAAGTTCTACAAGCATGGATGGGGCTTTTCAACTAATTGACTTTAACATTGACTGGTTGTCAGCTGATACTTTTGTTCAAAACATCCCCTATTCTCATATTGGTATTTGTATGCCTTTTCTCTGAGAAAATTTAATCTCCTTGGAGAAAGAGCTGTTTCTTCTGTTTGAGGGTTGTATGTCTGGCTCCTAGCATCCTGAAGATTGTCAAGAGATAATAATCGGATTTATTTAGAGAGGCTTACTGAGTTCTCCAGATGCCCTCCTCTGTGATAGAAACTTCTATTCCTACAGCTCCTGTAGTTGAGTTTCTCCAGAGAAAATGATTCTCCTGTCCCTCAGAGTGAGGAACAGGATTCTCTCCTAGCAATGTGGGGGCTCTTGAGGCACCTGGCAGCTTCAAGTTCCAAGGCTTTGTGAGTTCATCAGAAAGAACTGACTTGCTTTTATAGGTTCCTCTCTCTCTCTCTTGATCCTTGCAGGGGTTCCCTTCTACAAGAATGTAGGTTTAACATTCCTTCATTCTGCTAGTCACCATTCCTCCCTCTGCTTTCATGTCTTTAGAACTTGTGATCTTACAACACAAGTATCTTTATGACTTTACTAACATTTTCCCCATGAATAGTGTAGAGACAAGTTATTTTAAGTATTTGGCATAAATAGTAGTTACATTGATTAACCAAGAAAACAAGATTTGATGTGAGAAAAGAAAGTTTTGAGACATTTTTGCAAAGATGTGTGTCAATAGATTTTAATAGATTTGTGAAATCATTAAACACTACCTGAAATATTGAGAAAAGAAATCTAAGCTTGGAATTTCTCCTCGCGTTTGTCTCACTTTTCTCTATCAGAGCAAAATTAAAAGGAGAGATTATTTGCTATTAAATCTATTAGCACTGTGATGACATAAAGTATTTATTGAATGTGTGAAAAGAATTGATTATTTTATGCAGTCTACTGGGTCAGTTTTTCTGATCTTTAAAATGATACTTGGACCATCTTCAAGGGTGCCTTAATCAGTAGACTATATGGTAGGACCAGATTTTTAAGAGGGTTATAGTCATTTGATGAATTAATAGAATGGAAACTTGCTCAATCAATAGCCAGGTGCTGATTGTCAACTCAATTCATCTGAATTTAACCAGTGGTTTTGCAGAGAGCAGGCAGGTAGACAAAGTTAAATTACCCCACCCCCACTCTTTTTCCAAAGACTTTTTGTATTGACTCAGGAAAAAAAAGGGGGGGCATGTCTCAGTTTTATAGGGAAAAAAAAACTAAGAAGAAAGAGTTAAAGGAAGCCTTATTGTTTAGACGCTCATTTTAGTTTAAATCTAATTAAGATTGTGGTGTCCTGATGATTTAACGGATCCAAAAGCAGTGTTCTTTTTACTGCAAGTGATCACAGTTCAAGGCCTGCTAGCCAAGCATGAAGTTTTGTTAATGAGAAATATAAGCTTATAGTCAGGCCTCTGGATACTGCTATTAAAATGTACCTAATCATGTTCTTTAAGCAGAAATGGATAATCACAATGAACTGACTCTTTCAATCAGATGATGGACCTTTGCGTTTGAGAGATTTGTTCATAAGTAGTTTAACTTGGAGTTAATTGATACAAAATATCACTGTCATCAAACTTTAAAATTAAAAAAACCCTAAGCATTAAATTTTTTTCTTTGGAATTGACTCTGTGTAAAATTGAAGGTGTTTCCAGTTCCAAGGCAGACATTTATGGCCTCTGAAGCACTAAATGTATAAGTCCTCCTGAGGAATGAGGCCCATGGGCTCCCAACCCCTCAGGAGGGCAAGAGCTTGGAAACTGGAAGTTTGAGCCCAACTATGACATGAGGGTTAGGGTGTGGGGATATGGTGGAGTAAGGAGGGTGGCCATTTTGGTTTTGCCTTCCACATCACTGGCTGGAGCTCCATTTAAAATTTTCTGTAACTTAGAAGGTATTTACAGACACCTAATAAGCAAAGTAAGATTATTTGGTCTACAAGCTAGATGTGAAAAATGTAAATACGAGCAATATTGATCACCAATCAGAATTGTGCCATGATTAGAGGATAACAGATAAGTATATAAAATTTACTTATAAAGTCTATTTTACTCTATATAATTAAAGTGTTGTTGAAGGCCCTTTTCCCTAAATAATCTGTGGTTTCATTAATCCACTCCATAAACATTTATTGAAAATCTGCTCAATGCCTGTGACTGGGCACAGGCTAGAAATGCAAAGACATACGATGTGTAGTTCCTGCCTTAAACAAATTACAGCCAAGTCTGGTTAGAGAGGTGTAGAGACAAGGAAGGGCCTATAAGATACTGTGTCCAGCATTATGATATTAGCCATTGTTTACTGTAGTGCTTACTCTCTGCCGGGCACTCTTGTAAGAACTTTAGACACACCTCACTTAATCCTCACAGTAGTTCTGGAAAGAATGCATTTTTATAATCTCCATTTTGTGGATTTAAAAAAACTGAGGTTAAAAAAAGAAAACGGAGGTAGAGGGGCTTGCCCAAAGTTGCTCCAATTCTGCTCAGGCAGAAGTAGAACCCAAACATTCTCGTTACAGAGTTTGTTCTCTCAATCAGCAAGCTCAGCTGTTAGAAGCACAGTATGCACTGGAGCTGTAGGAGCTCAGAAGGAAGGCATCTAAATTAGAGGGGGAATGTCAAAATAAATGTGAGAGAAAGACCAGCAAAAGTTTACTGGAATAATTCACTATGTCTAGTTGCTACTCAATTCCTCCTTGTAGAACTCAGAAGATACAGTCAAAATACTCTCATTGAGTAAAAGATATATTTTAAAGAATCAATTGGGAGTTGGAAGAAAAGGGGGGTAATGTGGGAGTGTAAGAGTACACATATTCAATTCAGCTGGTGAAAGAATAGAGAGACTGAGCAAATTCCACCTGAACTGGGGACTACCTGGCACAGCTTTCCCAGGTGAGGAAAGGGTCAAGAGGGGCTTGTATGGCTAAACCTCCAGAGTTTTAGCATCTTTTGGCCTGTTTTAGAGAAAGCTAAGGATCAATAAGCCTATGGGATAGGAAGGCAGTGAGCAGAGATAATTCCGGGCAACTCTGGAGTGCCTCTTTCAGTGACCCACAGTTACATCAAAGTATAGATGTTGAAGGTGGATTCACTTCTATGGGATCTACATGATACAGCTTTCTCAGAGACTACAGTTACTCTCCAAGGGCACCAAGACCATACCTACAGACACTCCAAGGAAACTTATTGCTGTGGTAGGAGATGTAGCTTACCAGGGGTTCAGTACATACAACCCCAGAGGGAACTGTGTGTTTTCCATGGGCTGGACTGCCCCAGGGTTGGATGGGTAGAGGGGATAACAACAAAATGACTAAAGCAGAGTAGTGTATTACCAAGTGGCACATGGCCAGCTTGGTCATGTGGAATATGTACGAGCAAGTAAGGTCACCTTGGGGAGCATTGACCTTATTCATTTCCACTGTGAACCCCTTGTCTGGGAGCCAGATTTGGGCCCATGCTCCAGGCCTCTCTTCCTTAGCAGTAACTTCTGCTCTTGAATGGAACCTTGTCCCAGATATGTTTTTCTATTCATCCAGCAGGGGCACAAAAAGCTTGTGAGGCTGAAATGCTAATTTCAGCAACGAAGTAAAATAACAGGGACCTTTTTCTGCCTATGGAAGATGATTATTTATGTCTGGTTTCAAATTTTCTGATGCTAAATAAAGTGTTTGAATTTTCAGTCAGAGTGTATCAGGTGAGTCTTGAATCATCCTGTTGGGCCCCCAGGGCCTTGCTTCCCTCCGGGTTCAGTGCCCTGATCCAGTCACTGGTCCTCAGAGGAGAAGACCCTGTGCAATCAAGCCTCAGAGACTTCTCGTGTTGGGTTTTAGGTCAACATGTACAGTTTTGGGCTTTTCAGGAGGAATCTAAAGACCCAGCCCTTGGAATTCCTATACTTATATGGACCTGTTTCTTTTCTTCCTTTGTATTTCTTCTAATTCATCTTTATTAGAGCACCATTAATCAGTTATTCCCCTTAGTAAATTTAGTAACTTGACTTATTGTCCTAACATAGGCATCCCTGAGATGAGGTAACACTCTTCATCTTGGGGCACACAAGACATTCCACCGGGGTAGGTCAATAAAATATGAAATACTTTATTTATTTTAATTTTATTTATTTATTTATTTTAAATGTACATACCATATTAATGCAGTATGTGTGGATACATATGTGTATGATACATGCTCAATTTTTAGAAGGGATATACAATCCCCAAAGCTTATAGATTATTGTTATAGCCTAAAAGATGTGGCCTCACATTATTTGCTTATTCAGTCGCTCACATATCCAATTATTCTTTCATTTATTCATTCACTTTACAAACATTTACTGAGCATCTTGTATGTAGCAAGTACTTGCAGGGTGCTAAAGATATGTAGATAAATAGCATGATATTAGCCCTCGAATAGCTCACCATCTGGTGAGAGAGGCAGAAATTTAAATAAATAAGTACAGTGTAAGTGTTAAAACCAAGAGCCCGGGCAGGCTCTCTGTGGAGCATGCCATGCCTTTTCTCAGGCATGAACTTTTTGCTTTCTTTCTCCTAAACGCTAAGGTTCCCCATGAGACTTGCCATCAGGAGAAGAGCCAGCTGCAGCAGATCAGCCTGGGCTTATGTTCTGATCTTGTCTCCAAGTCCCCCTTTATTTCTGATTTTCCACTGAGCTGCCATCAGCCCTACCTCGTCTCACTTCTTACCTATAACGTTTCTAGGGAGCAAAAGCAGAGCTCCACCTAGGCTCTCTCCTATTTCCTCTTCTACCCAAAGCCATCCTTTTGTTTCATTGTCCTAGCTTAATGTACTTAAAAAAAAAAAAAAGAAAAAGAAAAACAATACTCTGTCCATGGTGCTCTATGAGCAAAGAGGAAGACACCACGAGCACTGGTTTGAACAATGTCAGGAAAGCATTCATCACAGTGGCATCTTGAGATGGGGTCCTTTCAAACAGAAGGAGCAGGATAAAGACATAGAAGCATGAAAAACACATGACATGATAGAATAACAGCAAAAGCAATTTGAAGTATGCGTGAATTAAAATGCACCTGGCCTGATGCGTGGCGTAGGACAAGGGTAGGAGTGGTAGGCATTACGTGGCAGAGGCGGGAAGTTGATGACCTCAATCTCTGTATACAAACATGAATTCAGATTTCATTTTCTAGATCCCTTCTTCCCATGAGTGCGAACCATGGGCCAGCACCATGAACCTCACCCACAAGCTTGTTAGAAAGGCAGAATCTGAATCTCAGTGCACATGCACACAAACACGAATCTACATTTTAACATACATTAAAATCAAAATTTGCCATTCTAACAAGATCCCCAGGTAATTCATCTTCATATTCAGTTTGAGAAGCAAAGTGCAGGTATAGTGACTGACAAGCGTGGGCTCCAGAGTCCAACTATCTGGGTTCACATCTGGCACCACCAGCTGTGTGATCTTAAGCAAGTTTCTTAAACTCTTTGTGCCTCATTTTCCTCATTTATAAAATGACTCTAATAGAATATTCTACCTGGTAGCATTGTGACAAAGAATAAATGAGTAATCTATTTAAAGCAAAGAGCAAAAAAATGCTTGGTACGGTACCTGACCCATAGTAAATGATCAGTGAGTGTTAAATATTATTTGTCATTGTTCAAATATTCAGAGTTTTTCTCTCTGCTTTGTGCTTGAGAGATATCTATTGTGTTCTGCCTTTTGAAGAGCAAAGATGCATGAAGGATTCTGAGCTTAATACACAATCCAGCTGATGCTGAGTACCACCCAGCCCACTTTCAGAGGATATATTACTTATTGTTGAAAGGTCATGTGCAATTTTGGAGCATCTCTGATGAGATGATATGTTAGTCAATTTATAAACATTCTGATTTTAACAATGGAAATACTATTATCCTAGTTTTTCTGATAAGGAAATTGAGTCTCCAGATATGAAATAAACTGTCCATGGTCATGTGTTTAATAAGCAGCAGACCTGGGATTCTGCCAGATGTATGTCACCATCCAAGTCTGTAATCTTTTCAATAAGCTGATAAGTCTTAGAACAGAAAAGCACTCCCCTTAATGAACCAGGTAGAAAATGGCTTATAATATCACTACAGGAGGTATGTTTTTAATTATAAAAATGCTAATTTTAAACTTACAGAAAAGTTGTAAGAATATTAAAATTAATAGGTACACACCTTTCACCTAGATTCAATGACTGTTAGCTCTTGGCCACATTTGCTTTACCGCCTGCCCCATTCCCTGTCCCCAGAAGCAGCAACCATATTTCTCCTGGATAATTAGGTTCATTTGTCTTGTTATTGCAAGGGCCTCTCTCCCAGAGAATGTCACATGACATGTTGACAGGCCGTTGCGCTGGTCCACATAATTTGCTACTTCCCAGTTCGTGATCCGTCCAATGAATGCCAGGGCTGCCAGCCCATAACCTTCCTTCTTTAACTGTAAAGTAAGGTGCTTGTTCAGGAGCAACTCTTGATTGAGCAACCATGTCAGTATATAAGACATTTAAAAAGCCCACAGATGCTATTGCTGGCAAAAGTATAACGGACAAGGGGGAAAAATCTAAATCCAAAATCAGTGTGTTTAATGAAGAGAGATTGTATCTCATTCCAGGATGAAAAGAAGTCTAATAACATCAACAAACCAGCACAATACTGGCTGTTGGTCATCATTAGATATGCCATGATACTGGAACTCAGTGTTGGCCACTGATTACAGACAAATTGGAAACACAGCAGTGGCTGAAGCAAAGTCAGATTTGAAGAGGGGAAGTTCAAGTTTTTAAGCAAAATGTAGTCGATAGTGTTACCTCTGTACATGTTTTGCTCTTGACCTCACTAAGCAGGCACTGAGGAAAGAGATGACTGACATATTCCTATTTATTGAGAACAAATGGCAGTAAGGCCTTTTGCAGGCTTTCACATGAAACACACATATTCTTTACATTTTGGGCCCATTCTGGGAAATCCATTCACATGACTGCCTTACATTTCTCGACATGGATATTCCAATCTCGTTCTCATCAAGTCCTAAGTCACCTTAACAAGTCGCTTTCCAAATTGGGTAGTAAGAAATACTACCTGGTGCTCTACTCTGTAGGGAGAGTTCCCTTCTCCACTGGATCTGATGGGACACCTGGGCTCAGGCATCAGTTCAGTTCAGGGGTTCTCAGGAGCGCTAGTGAAGCCAATCACTGTGGTGACAGCTGCCCCTAAAGCCATATGATCTCTAGGGAATCTCAAGAGCTGCCTCAGATGAGGCTGGTTCTCTGCTCTGAAAGCCATGGTTTCCTCCCAGAATGCTTAGGTTCTGTGCTGACACTCTTCTGTGGGACTTTCCGGAGGCTCCAAACAGGATCCTTATTTGTCCCGGGAATCTTGATCACCATTCGTTCCACCGGATCGAAGAAAAACTATTAATTCAAATGACATGGCAACTTGGACTGCAGTCCTGAACTTCTACTCTTTGTCCCACCCCAGACTGGAAGTAGTTTAGTTCATGTGGTAGATGGATTAGAACATTATTTACAAGTGTGGTTTATGCAGCCTCCAAATTCCAGAGGCCTACCACGTATGAAGTCTTTTTCTTAGTGATGGGAGGAACCAGGTGCAGCCGTCTTTTATCTTAGAAGGAATCTATGCTCTAAATCATTAAACGTCTACAGCTGCAGCAGTGATTCAGACACCTTAATATTTATGGGAATTATTTCCTCAGTCTGGCATGCATATGTCTTGTCAGAATATCCTAGTACTTGCCACTAACTACTGACTGAGTTAACAGTACAATGTCAAAATATGTAGTGGGCCACTGCTATGTCTTATGGAATTTCAAGATGATTAAAGTCTCTGCAGATCGTAACATGACAGAAAACAGGATGGTTTTTTAGGCCCAAGATACATGGGAGAAGGTGTACAGATGTTCTTGCTAGGTAAATGCATACAGCTTTTGATCCTCTTACTAATGGGTATCATGAAGAAAGCATTTTAGCCCTGGCTGGTGTGGCTCAGTGGACTGAGTGTGGGCCTGTGAAGCAAAGCATCGCCGGTTCAATTCCCAGTCGAGGCACAGGCCTGGGTTGTAGGCCAGGTCCTGATTAGGGGACACATGAGAGGCAACTACATATTGATGTTTCTCTCCCTGTTTTTTTCCCTCCCTTCCCTTCTCTAGAAATAAATAAATAAAATCTTTTAATTTTTTTTTTAAAAAGAAGAAAGCATTCACTAAGTTGACAACCACACACCAGGGACCAGAGACTGCATTGATCTGTCCAGTAAACACACTACCTCTGTTAGCACTGTGTTAAGGGTTAACACCTTGAGTCTATAGGGTCCATTATCGTCTGTAAAGGTCCATCTTTTTTCGCAGAGGCCAGAAAAAAGTGCATGTCGCACTGAAATGGGAAATGATAAGTTCTACCACCTTATTCAAGTATTTGATGCTGACACTAGTTTCTGCAATTCTTCCAGGAATAAGTATTAGTTCTGATTACATCACAGGGGCTCCATTTGACCCTTCCTAATATAATGACTTTTAATCCACAGGTAAGAAAATAGAGTTGAGAATTTTACCAGTTGCTAAATATATTAATTACAGTTATACATTTGGGAACTGATTAAATAACCATGTATACTTCGTAGGGCCTGAGGAACCCAATTTGATTCGGGCCAAAACTCCATTTGTCACTTGGTCTCTATAAGCTCCTACTTCAACTACGAAACTAAGATGATCTATCAGGTCCTCTGGTATCAGTTTTGGTTTGTGTCTAACAGACCTCAAAAAATCTAGGCATTCCTACAAATTCATTTCAGAAAGGATTTGAGGAAATACCTATATTTACATCTGCACCTACACCTATAGCTATCTCTATCTCTATCTCTATCTCTATCTCTATCTCTATCTCTATCTGAATCTGTATCTATCTATGGTGATTCTTTTTAAGAGGATCCAGCCTCCTCTTCAAGCAATAGGCTCTGGGTCTATGAAGTGACTTAAGTGTGAAAACTGTTGTGAGTTTTCTTCTATCTACCAAATCTCATTTTTCCTAATTGTATAAAGCAAGCAATACCTTAGCCAGTTGTCCATCTGTTTCACCCTTAGGAACACCATGTGTAATCATCATAATAGATATCTGGAGATCCAGGTACCTTAACTGTTAGTTCAGCCTTCCTGCTCACTTCAGCAATTATGTAGAACTTCCCACTGTGGTCAAGTGCTACTGCCTGCTCCTCCTTTCCCACAGTCGTGCATCCCTGCTTATGTTAGGAAGTCCAGGTCCCCCTCCATCAACATTGGCCTACAGAGCAGACACTGTCAACCATCTCAAACACATTTGAACCCCCTACCAGTGAGTTTTTTTTAATTGCCTTAGTGAATAAAATTCCTTGTATTTAGTTTTCCATTAATCTCAATTTATCAGAGTAGTGAACCAGTTGGTAAGATAATTAATATATTTGAAGAGTAAATTGTGTAGCACAGATTCAGATAGATGAGTTAAACCTGAGGTAAGATTATGAAGATATACTAATGACTCTAACAGGAGAAAGAAACATGCTTCTGATCTTCTTAATGAGATAGAGATAAAACATTTGCAAGACCAATAGCCAGTCCACTAAGAAAACTCCATCGAGATCAGTAGCTACAACTGGAATGCACATATTCAATTTACGATACTCTATCACCATGCTATGGAACCCCTACATCCCTGGTGTATGCCAAACCTCTGCTGTTTTGTCACTGATAACAACACTATTTTTTAAAAACAATTTGCTATTTGGTTAGATAAGAGAAACTTCAGGCACATCTGTTTAGCCAATTCTTCTAACTGACGAAGAAAATTATTTCAGCATGTATGGATAACTATTCCAACACATCAGAATTGGATAAATAGCTTCAGTAAAGTTTTAGGAGCCCAGTGGGCATTTGTGAAGTGAACTTGGGTTAAAATTTCACTTTAACTGCTGGAATACAATGGCATCCTATGTCCCCAGGATTAGTACTAGCTCAGAGCCACTGTTTAATAATACCCAGACAGCTAGTACATTTATTCCAGTAAATAGTTTCAGGTCTCTTTGTGGAAGGCTAGAAGTAAAATTTCTCTTGCTTGGGATGTCATCAGGGAGTTAGTTGGAAGCCATAGGATAAAATCACTGCAAATTTTCTATGCCCTGAAGTCCTTTACTTTATATCAAGTACTTTGTCACATCTAAACCTAACTCAGAACTCAGAGTGGGCAAATATTGAGTCTATATTTCAATCAACCGACAAAAGCAAACAAAAAGTTAGGACTATGACTAGTTTTTGAAGTAACAAATTGAATCCAGGATCTCTGATGAGTTTACTCATGTCAGTACATTCAGATTACTCTAATATTGTGGGGTATTGCTAGGTCAAGCTTATTTAGAGTGTATTTGCACGTATTGTCTCAATTTTATTACTTTTATAAGGTAGCAAATTCCTGTCATACTTTTGCTCTGTGATCATTCTCCTCACAGTTCTGACATTGTAATTGGTTCCTAGGGGCAGAGTGGAATCTGACTCTATTTTCTGGAAACTGATAGTTGAAGAAGGAATTACAGGGTCATCAATAAAAGGATAAGGAGCCTCTTCAGACTTACGGGAGAGGACCCCTCTCTTTGGCTGTCAGAGACATTAAGCATGGGTTTGGAGTTTGCATAGTCTCAGAGTCCTCTGAATTCTCCCATTATTTTATATTCCTGTTTTGGGCTTGCCAATCTGTATTGAGCAACTTACGTATAAGAAAACTAGTGAGATTATTAATTCAAATGTTACTTTCATCAACCACGGTATTAATCTCTCTATCTAGTTTTTGGCTATCTTAAATCTGCAGATAGCCAAAAAGTTTAGAGGTT
Organism: Sturnira hondurensis; assembly: GCF_014824575.4. NCBI lineage: Eukaryota > Metazoa > Chordata > Mammalia > Chiroptera > Phyllostomidae > Sturnira > Sturnira hondurensis. The sequence continues at coordinate 3,782,385 of NW_028075797.1, read as the reverse complement.
TTGTTTTGTTTTTTTCTTTAACCTAGCCATCATGGAGTCATTGTTTAGTCTGTCCTTGAGCCAAGAATTTAGGGACTTGAGCTTGTCATCCTCTTTGAGGAACTAGATTTGGAGAAGTTAGCAGATACACAGGAAGGGCAGCCAAGGTCCACCAAGATCATGTTGGAAAGGATGCTCTGTCTATACCGCTGTCTGTGCCTCTAGACATTCACTGTCACTGCTACTGTATCCCCACCTCCAGTCACTTGCCACACCCCCAAAGCTCTCTCATCTGTGCTGTCTCATCCTCTGTGGACAGTATCTACTGTCTCTGTGTCTGTGTGACTTCCTCAGGACTCATAGCTCCGGGCTGGGAAAAATCTTCATTTTCCTCTCTAACAGTTGTAGATACTCTTGTAGGTAAGGATTTTATATTATGCATAAACTAACACAGTTCCTGAATCAATCTACCCAGCCCACTTTAGGTGGTGTTATGCTAGCAAAAATGTAAGATCATTTCTTGCTTCCAGCCCTAATATTGATGATCCAACCATTGAAGTTGCCCAGCCAGTCTCAGTTGCTTTAAAATTTGCCCCCAGCTCAGCAAAGTGCCCTGAGTCAAGCATAAAAGGAAGATTTATAGGTATTTTCCCTAGTTCTACCTCTTTGAGTGGAGTTCTTCAGTCTATGAAGTGGAACTTCTTTCTGTGGTTCTAAACTTTCCACACTCATTTCAAAGGCATGTCCCTTGCTCTTGTATTTTCGGAGACCTGTTTGTGGGGCCGTGGCAAGCACAGTGGGAACACAGCTCACTGAAGACTACAGTGCAGGAGTGACCAGAGGTCAGACTAAATGATATGATTCTCAGAAGGGCTGTGCAAGAGACTGTGACTTGGTAAAGCCTTTATTCATCCAGTGCTCTCCATGGGACATGGATTTAAATTACATTTCCTCTCACCTTTTATCCTCTCTGGGACTCCTCTGTTTGTTCACCACAAGTTACCAAAACATCACTAAAGAAATGGTCTACAGCTTGTCTAGTGCTATTGAAGACTATCTTTTTTGTCCTCTATGTTTCTCCCTTCCTGAAATGACCAAATAACTGAAGTGAAGAGTTGCCGCAGGATTCAGAAGCTCTAAAAGGCCATAGCATTCCCAATTTACAATGGGGACATTGGATAACTCTGACATGTCACTCTCTCACAACTGAATCTTCTTCAGAGAAACTGAATCTTATCCAGCCACAGACAGAACCTGAACCATATTAGATCATCCCATTGAAAAGAGCTCTTTTACTAAAAATTGAATCTTGGTATGTGTAATTTCTGCACTAGAAATTTAGTTTGCACACAGATTTGATATGGAACATTACATTTTCACTATTTCAAATACAAATGTAAAATGCCAGTAAAAGAAGGAAAGAATTTTATTGAGTTATACACATAGGAAGAAGAAATGTACCTTGGCCTCATTAATAATCTTCATATTTACTCACATTCTCCAACGAGAAACTTCTGTTCTCTGAGGATGCGGCATTTGTTCCTTTCAATATGTGAAGCAAAAAAAAAAAAAAAATTCGTGCAGATGATCTTCATATAAAATGCTGGTTGGAGAAAATCTGTGTTAGCATTTCAATGATTCAACATTTTTATGCAATGTTAAGATAGATTGAATTCCCCTTCATGGAAGTGAGAACATTGAATCACATGTTTGAAATCACATCAAGGGTAGAATGGGATGTGTTCCTCTCCACCAGCCAGTCACCAACTTTGCTGGTGGGTGCTCTCTTCGGCTACCTTCCCAAGTCAGCATAACAGCTTAGGGGAGACAGGAAAATATTAGGTATGCTTAATAGGAGCTGAAGTGCAGCCAAATAGCATACTTCCAGGGTACACACTGGCATGCTGGCATTCTGAAAGGTGCAATTTCTCCATTTCTAAAACTCAACAATTTTTCAGCTGTGTAGCATCACTCCAATAAAACACTGGTATTTTATCCATCTCTTCCTGAAATACCATACTTTTATTTTTGTAAGCCTCTGTAAATCATATCAATTCACAAAAGACCAATTTCTTGCTACTGTAGTTAAATCAGATGTTGCATATACATCTACATACACCATGGATTTTTTTCTTTCTTTGCTAGTTAGTCATAGATAAGAAATTTATAGTCTGAGTCATAAAGCTCCCTTAGGCAGAGAACAGGACTAATGAATGCATGGTACGTATCCAGCATCTGTGGTCCTCTCCAGGCTCAGATTGCTTCCTTTCACCCCACTTCCCAGCTCTCAGCTCGAAATGCATCTTCTCTGGGGAATTTTGCTTTTTTTTTACAGCATCCCTATCTCATCTATGTAATTATTATTGTCAGAGTGTTCACAAATGTGAGGGTACTGATATAATCAAAACAAACGTATTTCAAATATAACTATCTTTCCTAGTTCGTGTAAAATCTGAGAACTGAAGGGGTCTCAGGGACTTTGTAGTTTAACCAGCTCATTTTGCACATGGGGAATCTGAAGCTACTTATAAAACCCAAATCTCACACTGTGGATTGTGTGCTCTCTCCTCTGCTTCCAGCATAAGGAAATTTTTTCTTTAAAGGGCCTGGTAGCAAATATTTTAGGCTTTGCGAACCCTATATAAAATACCCTTTAAAAAATTAAAAAATTATTCTTCGCTTTAGGGCCTTACAAAACTAGACATCCAACTGGATTTGGTTCAGGTGCTCTAGTTTTCCAAGCATTATTTTATTTTATAATACACACATCAGTCATCAAAAATAAGGGGATTATATTAGTCAACAGTTACCACAATTACGCACATAACAAATGATCCCCAAACTCAATGACATGAAGGAATAGGTTTAATTTTTCATGCTCACAGGACTTTGGATTGGCTAGGGTGGCTGTGCTTTATGTGGCCCATTTTGGGACCCAAACCAAAGAGGCAGTGATCTACTTAGGCTAGGTGAAGAACAGAAAATTCCAAAGGAGTGACAAAAAAGCATGCAATGCCTGCTAAACTGCCTTAAATGTTAAGTTAGACTCATAATTGACAGATCATGGCTTTACTCACATTGCACTGGCCAAAGTGCTTTGCATATGGTCAAGCCCAATACCAAGAGAGCAGGAAGGTGATCTTATCCCATGGAGTTGATAAGAGAGGGTGTGGCTCTCTGTAGAATAATCATCTAAAGCCATGGATAGATTCTGAGAAGATGGTGGTGGTGATGACATAGGTTAAGATCTTCCACCCCCATAAACACAGACAGGACAGCTAGAAAGGCAAATCAAAGACTTGCGGATAAGGTACGCCCATAGACCTCACAAGAAATGGCAGCAGAGGTAGGGCAACAAAGCTTTCAATGGCTCCAAGAAAAGGGGAAACTCAAAATATCAAACAACTACACATTGGAAAGTACCACAGATTAAACTCAGAGCACCGCCTATAACTACAGGGAGTTTTTTAAGGATACAATTGATGGGTGCAAGAAAGAAGCCTATGATTAGGTCCACAGCTACTAGAGCAGCCTGGGCTCTATAAACTCTTAAAGCTAACCCCCTTCCCAGGAAAAATTCCTTATTTATGGGAAGTTTCTCAGAGTAGAACACAATTTAGGTAGGGCAGAGATAACTGGGGCAAGGAAAGCAAGGTATAGATAAAATTTGGGAACAAAAGAAAAAGATCTCAAAAAAACACAAAATCTTTTTTTAAAAATAATTGTATAAATTTTAGAAGAGGCTATAATTCCAACTCTGATTCTGCTTTCTATAGGAGGAGCCACCTTGTATCCATTTCCTTGGGCTGCTATAATAAATCACCACATACTTAGTGGCTTAAACCAAGAGAAATTTATTCTCTCATAGACCTAGAAGTGACAAGTCTGAAACCAATGTATTAACAGGACCTTTCGTCCTCTGAAAACTCTGAGGAAAACCCTTCCTTACTTCTTCCTAGCATGTGGTGGCTCCGAGCACTCCTCAGAGCTCCTTAGCCTGTGGCAGCACAACTCCAGTTTGTCCGTCCATGTTCATGTGGCCTCTCTCTGTGTGTTTCCTCTGTGTCTGTGTCTCTGAGTTTTATTGTCTTTTTTTTCTTTTTTTATTTTTATTTTTATTTAATTCTTGTTCAAGTATAGTTTTCTGTCCTATTTGAGTTTTATTGTCTTTTAATGAAGACACCAGTCACTGGACTTACAGCTTGTTCTAACCCAGCATGACCTCTTCTTAACTTGACTACATCTGCAAAGACCCTATTTCCACAGAAGGTCACGTAAAGGTTCCAGCTGTTAGGACTTGGGTATATATTTGGGGGGCAACACAAGCCAACCCACTATATACCTAAATGTGTTTCTTCTAGTTTTTCTCTCTAGGAGGCCCTTCTTTGTCTCTTGCCCTGTGTGATAATAATAGAAGTGGGTATTGAAAGTATTTATTGTCAAACAAGACCTCAGTGAAAAAAGTTCTGTGAGGAGCCCGGCAGGCAACTACTTTTATAAAATATTTTGTGCATGTGCATTGTGAAGTGCAGCCCAGAATGTTGCTGTTCCCTTAGTAGAAGAATGTCTTCATGACTTTAGCTAGACAGACTTCTTAGATCACAAAACACACAACAATAGGAAAATGTCATAAATAACAAGTCATCAAAATAAAAATAATTAAGCTTATCAAAACACAACATTAAGAAAATAAAATAAAGCCCTGGCTGGTGTAGCTCAGTGGATTGAGCGTGGGCCTGTGAACCAGACTATCGCGGTTCAATTCCCAGTCAGGGTACATGCTTGGGTTGCAGGCCAGTTTCCGGCAGGGGCCAGTTCTCTGCAGGGGATGCACGAGAAGCAACCAAACATTGATGTTTCCTTCGTCTTTCCTTCCCTTCCCCTCTAAAGATAAATAAATAAAATATTTTTAAAAAAAGAAAATAAAAGCAAGCTACAAATTGAGAGAAAATATTTGCAAAAGATATATCTGACAAACTGCTCATATCCAAAATATAAATCAACAAAAACAAAAAATGATGTAATAGAAGATGGGCAAAAGACTTGAATAGATATTTTACAAAGGAATACATATGAATGACCAGTCTATTATAGTCATTAGGGAAATGCAAATTAAAAACACAAAAGCTACTTCACACATATTAGAATGGCTAATTTTTTTCCTCACCCAAGGACTTTTTTCCCTTGCTTTCAGAGGGAGAGAAAGGGAGAGAGAGAGAAAGAAAAATATATTGATGTGAGAGAGAAGCATCACATGCATTGGTTGCCTTCTCACATACACCTTGACCAGGGATCAAACCCACAACCTGGGTATGTGTCTTGATCAAAGGGAATTGAACCCATGAATCCTCGGTCCATGAGACAAAATACCAACCAAATGAGCCATATCAGCCAGGGCTAGAGTGACTAAAATTTAACATAAGGATAGACCTTATCAACACTGGATTTCAAGCAACTAGAATTGTTAATAGTAGACTTACATTTAAGAACTGTTTTGTTAATTCTTTCACATAAAAGTTAAATATTCATTGGTCGTGACTTAACAATTTTACTCCTAGGTATTGCCCAAAAGAAATGAAAAGAGATATATGGCCATAAAAAAGACTTATAACAAAATTTTCTTCATAGCTTTATTTATTATTTATAAATAGCTCCAAACAGGGGCTGGGGGTGGTGGGGAGAGGAAGGGAAGAGCGTCCATCTGCAACAGAACTGTGGAAAACTACTTAGCAATAAGCAATGAACAACTGTTACAAACAATGACCTGAATGAATTTTAATACCATTGTGTTGAGTATAAGAAGGCACAGGAAAGTGTATTGCATGATTCCATTTCTGCAGAGTCCAATCCAGTAACAAGGAAAAGGAAAAGGAATCTGTGTGAGTCAGCAAGTAATTGGCTCTTGGAAAGGACATGGTGAGAGGTAATGAATAAACTAGAATTGGGATCAAGAGAATTTTCTGGCCTGATGAAAATGTAATGCATCATGTTTGGGATGACATATGATTATCAAACTGAACATTTAAGATCTGTGCATTATGCATTAAGTAAATTATACCTTAATTTAAAAAATAAATAAAGCCTGAGTTTCTTAAAGTAGCTCAAAATGCTTGCTAATACCTAATGTTTATTTAAGCCTGACTTAATCTTTTATTTAAACTGTGGGCACAGGTTCAGGTCTAATTCCACACACAGATGCTTACTCTACAAATGTCCATAACTAGATCCTGAGAGCAAATCCAAATTCTAATTTTTCTCTCTTGTTTTATTCCTCCCTTCATTTATTCATTCAATAGACACTATTCTAGGCATTGAATATACAGAGACAAAAAAAAGCTGGACAAGATTTCTGCTTTTTAGGAGAACATAGTCTAGGTGGAAAAAGAGAAGAAAAACAAGTTTGTAGTAGTCCCACTTATCTGTGGGAGACACATACTAAGACCCCCAGTGGGTACCTAAAATCATACCTAATACCAAACCCTATATATTCTATGTTTTTTCCTACACATACATATGTATGATAAAGTTTAAGCTAATAATGGCACTTTGGGGCTTTGGGGACATTATTAAGTAGAGTAGGGGTTACTTGAACACAAGAACAGTGATATTATGGCAATTAATCTGACAACCTACACCACTACCGCTAAGTGATTAATGGGCAGCATGTCTACAGCATGGAGACGTTGGATGAAGGGATGGATCATCTCCTGGGTGGGACAGAGTGGAACGGCACAAGATTTCATCACGCTGCTCAGAACTGCCCACCATTTAATTTAAAATTATGAATTGTTTATTTCTGAAATTTTTCATTAAAAAATTTTGGACCATGGTTGACTGCAGGTGACTGAAATGACAGAGAGCAAAACTGCAGATAAGTGGAATCCACTGTAAATACTTCCAGAGAGGGATGAGTGATACAAACAAATCAAAGCAGCATTGTGGATAGCAAGTAACTAGCCATGAGGCAGGGGGCAGGGGAAGGTTAATTTGATAAAGAGTTTAGGAGGGACGTTTACAGGGGAAATTAGACTGACATAGGAGGTGGGGGAGCTGGCAATGTAGACTTCTAGGGAAAGAGTATTCCAAGAACTCTTGGAATTCCCTATCCAAGAATTCCCTATCCCAGGGAATAGGAAGGGTCAATTTCCCAGGAAGCGATCTGCTTTGGCATGTGAGGAAAGGAAGGGGGAAGTAGGAAGCCAAAGGCCTGCAGCAGAGGGAACGAAGGGAACCAACCCAGTAAGCCAACCTTAGGAGAGGGAGAGGGAGGTCAGATTATGCAGGGGTTTGGGTTTCATTCATTTATCAGAGGTTTTAAGAAGAGAAGTGCCATGATCTGCTTTAGATTTTAAATTGTGATCTCGGCAGTTGTGTGGCAAGCACGTCAAAAGGGGGCAAACATGGAAGCATTCAAGTTGGGTAGGAGGCTTTTGTGGAAATTCAGGTGAGGCACGATGAGAGTTTAGACCAGGACACAGCAACAGAGATGAACACTTGTGCACAGAGTTAACTGCGTTGATAGAATCTTTGTCAGGTCTACACCTAAGGCAATCCAAAGACTTTAGACACTCTAATTACAGACCCAATCTTATTGCTTCCTTTCTCTGAAAATCTCCATTGTATCAGTTAACTAGACTTATATCTCAGTCCATTCATCCTAAAATAACAAAATACCACAGACTGGATGGCTTATAAACAACAAACATTTATTTCTCACAGTTCTAGAGGCTGGGAAGTCCAAGATCAAGGCCCCAGCATATTTAGTATTCGATGAAGACTCATTTTCTGGCTTACAGATGGCTGTCTTCTGTGTCCTCCCATGGTGGAAGTGACAGAGGGGCCCCCTGGAGTCTCTTTTATAAAAGCACTAATCCCATTCATAAGGGTTCCTCCCTCCTTATTTAATTACCCCGTAAGGCCCTGCCTCTTAGCACTATCAAATCACATCAAGACTAGGATTTAATATAGGAATTTGGGGAGGGGGCCACAAATATTCAGTGTATAGCGAGTCACAGTAGTGCTCTATAACCAACTACCCCAAAACAGTGACTTAAAATATCAATCCTCTCATTTTGCTAATCTGTGGGTGATCTGGGATGGTTTTATGCAGGTTGAGCTCCTTGCACACCTGTAGCTAATCCAGCTGAGCTCAGATGGAATGCCTTGGCTGTGCCCTGAAGACTCTCCCTTACCCCTGGGAACAGCAGGGTAGCCTAGGCATCCCCTTCTTGTGGGCATGGCCGAGCTGTACGTAGTTATCCAACTGCAATCACACAGGCACTTTTTTACTTTTTATTTTAAAAATATTTTATTTATTTTTAGAGACAGGGGAAGGGAAGGAGAAAGAGACAGAAACATCAATGTGTGGTTGCCTCTTACGTGACCCCTACTGGGGGCCCAGCCTGGTCTGCAACCCAGGCATGTGTCCTGACTGGGAATCCAACCACGGACACTTTGGTTCTCAGGCCCACACTCAATCCACTGAGCCACACCAGCCAGGGCTACACAGGCACTTTTTAAAGCCTCCCCTTGTGTCATGCAGCCAACATCCCATCGACCAAAGTAAGGCTCAAGTCTAACCTGGGAGACAAGGGGCGAGGAAGAGATTTAGCCTCTTTATGGGATATACTGGAAAGTCACATGGCAAAGGGCATGGATACAGAGAAGGGTGAAGATTGGTGCCATGAATGCAATCTGCCACATTCCTGTTCAGGTTCATGCCTTTGGCCACAGAGTGATCAGTCATACACAGTGGCTATGTCGATACTGTTGGCCCCTCCCCACTTTTATGGAGCTAGCTCAAGGCATGAGTATTATTAAGGCACAGCTAAAGCAGCCAATGCTGCTCTAAAAAAGATGCTGCTGCTGCTGCTGCTGCTGCTGCTACCTCACAGTCCCCAGGGAAAGGTTCCAATCATGGTAGCTTATGAATATGAAGAAAGATTGTCACTGTGACAGAAACAGGTAGGAGCATTCGATAGTAAAAATAAGTGGACCTCCTAGAGAATGTTGCACTACAGACAAATACAAACTAGAACCACAAAACAGGCTTCCTGGAACAAGCCTACAAAGTTAATATTTCAAGAAATACTGTTAGCATTAAATCTTAAATACCTAAGAGCCACCATGTCCATGAGCTACACAACTCCTGCAGTTTATCTGTCCCCAGGTAGGTGAGGCTGAGGCTTCAGACCACAGTTTCAATTGCCCAAGAGGGACAGAGAGCCTCACCCTTTTCACCTGGCAGATGCTGTCCCTCGGGAGAACGAAAGCTAGCCCTAGGGAAGGGTGAGACTGATAAGGGAAGGATATGTTTTTGGACATTTCCTGAATAAAGAGAATGAAGGGCGGAGGCAGTTGGTTCTCTCCTTTGGGGAAAGAGTTGTTTGCTTGTTTCAATAGCAAAGTCTGCATAAAATAATGTATAAAATGGGTGCTACATAAACAAATCTTCATAGTGGTGCTAAGTTCGCCAAGTGGGAGATGCACGGGGTCAGCCAAATGGCACACACACCTCCTGTAGGACTAAAACAATTGGAGGAAGAGTCTATGCAACTATGGCCTTTGTGTACACATTTGTGTACACAACTATGGCCTTTGTGAGTATGTTTATGGGTGTGTTTAATATTCATTCCACAAACATTTGTTATATACTTGCTCTTTAGAAACATTATGCAAGAGCTGGAGCTGGAAAAATGTAAAAAAAATGACAGATTCTGCTCTCATGGGCTGATTTTCTTCCAAGGGAGGAAGAAAATGAGCAAACAGGTAACTGTGAGGCAAACTTTCATTCTGTATGTGTCTTTTCATTCATCTATGTACACCTCTGGGTTCATTGGGACAGGATTCTGTCCTATAAACACACCTGAGATTCTCAAATCCCAAAACCACTCTTGCCACCCAGTTAGTGTCCTTAGATGTCCTAAGGGTCAGGAGAAAGACAAGTTAGGATTCTAAAAAGGGAGGTTAAGGTGGGAAAGATCCTCTAGCCCTACTCACCTTGCCTTCTTGAGGAAGGTTAGAGCTCTAGATGACGATGAGAAGAGCAAGGGGAGTAAAAAAATAGAACAAAATGTTAAAGGAACAAAGAAGCCTCATGTTCTCCCAGCAAAAAGGCCCCTTCAGTTAATCTAGCCATGCAGAAGCATGGTAGGTCAATGCCTGGAGTGCAGGACCTATAAAGATCCAGATGTGGCCTGTGGCCTAACAGAGTTCTGGGCAAAGTGTTAATTTTTCTAGCCATTGCCATGTAGCTCTGAGAAGAGCCTTCTGCTCAGCAAAATTTAGCAACTCAGAGCAAAGTTATAAGCTAGCAACCACACATCATGAGTTTTTTTTCTCATGCTCTCCAAGGCCTTGTCTTTCAGTGGCCATAAGAGAGCATTCCACTAAGACTACATGTGCTAAGGTATTCCTGAGGTTTACTTGGCTAATGAGAATTTGAAATGTGGCTCAGGTTCCACATCTGTGAATAATTTTGCTTTACAGGCTCATAGATCAGAGCAGCTAAGGACTCATAAACAAAAGCTAACTTGGTATTTTTTCAATGTCCATTTTCTGTAAGTAAAATTCTGAGCCATATGGAAACAAAGAAAATGCCCCATTTATGCAAAGCACATATGTTATATATTTTTACTCAAATTCATTTTATTCATTCATACATTAATGAAATTATCTATTTAAAAATAGAATGATTGGGCATGCTCTTCCTCCTGGGAGCATGCCCATACCTTTCTTCCCTCTAAGGCATTTTCTAAACTCTAAAGGTCCTAAACTCTAAGGGTCCTCACAAGACTTGCAACCAGGGGAGCAATGGCCAGTGGCAGCTTGTCCTAGGCTTGCCCTTAAACCTATCCCCAAGGACTCCTTCTCTCTGACTTTGTAGTGAAGTAAAGAAGCCCCACCCTGGCCCGTTCCTTGCCTGTAATGCTTCTAGGGAGCCGAAGCAGCCCCACCTGGGCTCGCCTGTTGCTTCTTCTATCCTAAGCACTTCCTTGTTTCCCTGTTCCCCACTCTAACGAACGTATTCTTAAAATCAAAATAAGTGAATAAATAAATAATAAAGGCATAATGATTATTCTCTATGTTGTTCCTCACAGTTCTGGAGGCTAGAAATCTAAAATTAAGGCCTTACCAGGGCCACGGTTTCTTCAAGGTTGTAGGAGAGAATCTGCCCCATGCCCCTCCCTTAGCTTCTGGTGTCCAAAGAGAACACCAACAATGCTCCCTTTGCTTGCAGCTGTAAATATCGATCTCTGCCTCTATCCTTCTTTTGTGTGTCTCCTCTTGTAAGGACACAAGTCATATTGAATTAGGCCTCACCCTAATTACCTTTTTTTTTTTTTGCAATTACACAGGTAGGAGAGTCAGTGGTGTGAGTTCTAGCCTAAGGACAGAAGATAGATATCTCCGCTGAGGGAGTCAGGCAGACCAGCAGAGGGAGAGCAGGAGAGGGAGAATTTTTCCCTCAATTATGCATTTTCTATTCAGGCCTCCAGTGGATTAAATGAGGCCCGTCCACTTTGGAGAGAGCCATTTGCTTTACTCAGCCTACTAATTCAAAAGTTAGTCTTGCCGGGAAACACCCTCTCAGACCACACAGGAAATTGTTTAACTATGCATCAGGTACTCTATGGCCCAGGCAAGTGGACCTATGAAGTGCCAACTTTCTTTTACTTCCACCACTATCCACTCTTAATTGGTCACCAAATGGGATAGAAAGTTAAATACCTGAGGAATAAAATTCTATACCCCTTGTTTTTATATTTAAAAGCTAATGAAATATTCTTCATCTTCCTTTCTAGAAGACAAAAGGCCTAAATGAAGCTGCTTTTAGTGTACATTGTTGACAATCTGCTCATTCGGGGAATCGTATGTTTGCATTCCTGACCCACCCAGACCTTGTGCTCATCATATGCTCATGGCCACCTCTGTCTCTGACTGTGTCTCCAGTCTGAGCCAAATTTCTCCCTCTCTGGATCAGCTGGACCTGTCAAGCATGGGATTCCTAAAACCCTATAATTAGTTGCATTGTTTTTCATGAGAAAAATCAAGCAACTAACAATTTAGTTATTTTTGATAAGTTATCAACTCTAAAGACAGTGATTTTTCTCTTTTCAAGTCTGTGATTTGTCCACGGGTAAGAAAACGGAAGCAAAACTATCATAACATTTAAAATAATCACTCAGTCAACTAATGATAAATCCAGGCTATTACCTCCTTCTTTGAAGTCATTATGCAAATAGGGAAGGAGCACTATCATACCATCAGAGGAAATAGCAAGTGTAAAGGCCTAGAAGCCTAACGAAGCACAGTATTTACAGAGAGCAGTGGGCACTTCCACTTGCTAGAGCACTGGGTGTAATGTTGGAGCAGGGAACTGGGGTGCTGCGTGGCGCTCTCTGGAAGGAGACTCCTGAAGGCTGAAATATGTGTCTGCAGATGGATCAGGGCAAAACCTTCACCAAGAGACAAAAAGGATGTGAATCTTTTCTAATACCAGACCACATGTTTAATCAGGCATGAGAACCTCTGCTTCCAAGAAAGCCATGGGCCCACAGGCCAACTTCACTTATGCTGGAACATTTAAATTGTGGCATTCTTTTTTTTCTTAAAGTTTCTATATCTCTGCTAAAAAGTACCTATCTGATCTTGCATGTTATCTGCTTTTTCCATTAGAATCCTTCAGATAATTACCATAGATATTTTGAATTCCCTGATAGTTCCAACATCTTTTTTATACCTGACTCTGGTTCTGATGATTGCTTTGTCTCATCTAAGTTTTTTTCTTTTTGAAATATGCCTGTAACTATCGAAACCCAGGTCTGTTGGGCAAGACAATATATGCTAAGATGAACATATTTTTTAGATTATCTATTTTTTTATTTTTAGAGAGAGAGGAAGGAGGGAAAAAGAGAGGAAGAGAAACAATCAATGTGTAGTTACTTCTTTTTAAATATATTTTATCCATTATGCCATTACAGTTGTCCCATTTCTCCCACTTCATTACCCTCTTTAGTTCATATCCATGTGTCATAACTTCTTTAGCTTCATTTCCCATACTATCTTGCCCTCCCCCTGTCTATTTTCTACCTACCATCTATGCTACTTATTCTCCGTACCTTCTCCCCCACCTCCTCCTCCCATTGCCCCGTTGCTAACCCTCCATGTGATCTCCATTTCTGTGGTCCCACTCCATCTAGTTGTCTGCTTAGTTTGCTTTTGTTTTAGATGTGGTTGTTAATAACTGTGAATTTGCTGTCCTTTCACCGTTCATATTTCTTATCTTCTTTTTCTTCGATAAGCGCCTTTAACATTTCATATAATAAGGGTTTGGTGATGATGAACTCCTTGAACCCAACCTTATCTGAGAAGGGCTTTATCTGCCCTTCCATTGTAAATGAAAGCTTTGCTGGATAGAGCAATCTTGGCTGTAGGTCTTTGGATTACATGACTTGGAATACTTCTTTCCAGCTCCTTCTTGCCTGGAAGGTCTCTTTTGAGAAATCAGCTGACAGTCTGATGGGAACTCCTTTGTAGGTGACTGTCCCCTTATCTCTTGTTGCTTCTAGAATTTTCTCCATTTTAATCTTGGCTAATGTAATTATGATGTACCTTGATGTGTTCCTTCTTGGGTCCACCTTCTTTGGGACTCTCTGAGCTTCCTGGACTTCCTGGAAGTCTATTTCCTTTGCCAAATTGGGGAAGTTCTCCTTTAGTATTTGTTCACATAACTTTTCCACTTGTTGCTCTTCCTCTTCTTCTTCTGGTTCCCCTGTAATTTGAATGTTGGAACATTTAAAGATGTCCTGGAGGTTTCTAAGCCTCTCCTCATTTTTTTTTTTTGAATTCTTGTTTTTTCCTTCTTTTCTGTTTGGTTGTTTCTTTCTTCTTTCTGGTCCACTGCATTGATTTGAGTCCCAGTTTTCTTTCCATCACTATTGGTTCCTTGTGCATTTTCCTTCATTTCACTTAGTATAGCCTTCATTTTTTCATCTAATTTGCGACCAAAATCAACCACTTCTGTGAGCATCCTGATCACTCATATTTTGAACTGTGCATCTGATAGGTTGGCTATCTCTTGGTTGCTTAAAAGTACTGGCTCTGGGGCTTTGATCTGTTCTTCCATTTGAGCTATAATTTTTTTTACTGGTTGTGCCTGTTACGAATGAGGGGTGGAGCCTTAGGCGTTCACCAGGGCGGGTCAGCCCATGTCACTGGGTTGTGATGCTGTATGTGGGGGCGAGGTCAGAGAGGAGCAATGGCATTTATTCTGCTCTCTCTCAGATTTCAGTCCCCTCTCCTGCTTCCCACAAGCAAATTGGGACCTTCTGGTGCTGGTTCCCGGGTGGGCAGGTTTGTGTACATTCTAGGACCCTGTGGGTCTCTCCTGTGAGGCTAGGAGTCTTTTCCGGCACCTCAACCCCTGCAAGTTTGTTCAATCAGTGCTTATAGGCTTTATTTCAAGTTGCTGGGGCCCTGGGTTGCACGATCTGTCTCACTGCTCGCTTTTGCCTGATTTATCTGCACACGAATGTGTGTCCACAGTCAGCCAACTGCCTTGCGTGCCTCACTGGGTCTACTTATTTCCTCCCCATGCCTGGGTCTGCCAACCACTGCTTTTTCCTGCTGCAACCCCTTTCCACGGGCCATTGACTTCGCCCCTCTTACTGGTCTGGATGAATGGTTCGTTATCGGACTTTAGTATAGTTCAATTTTATGTCTGTTCAGGTTGTGTTTTTGTTTCTAAATCTCTGTTGTCCTTAAATTTGGTTGTGTGAGGAAGCATAGTATTTACACCTATGCCTCCATCTTGGCTGGAAGTCCTGTGGTTACTTCTTTTGTGCCTCCATTGGGGACCTGGCCTGTGACCCAGGCATAAGCCCCTACTGGGAATCAAACTGGTGACCCTTTTGTGGGCTCCCAATCCACTGAGCCACACTAGCTAGGGCTGAATTGAACATTTTTTATGCTTGGAGATGATACCTTTCTTTCTGCCAAGCCTTTAGTGTGGGGGTTTGTGTTCTAGTTAGGAGCTGGGCTGAGTTTGAAGATGGTCACTGCTATGATTCTACACAGCATGCCACAGGTCCAAAATCCTCAAATATATCCTGTGTATAGGATGGGGGTTAATTTGCCAGGAGGTTTTCCCTTGATGTCTGCACTCTGTGTGGCTCCAGGTCATCTGCTTGCCTGGAGTCTCCCCAGAGAGAACTGGTTTCTAGTAACTCTCCCTGCTATAAAGTACTGTTATATTTATTCCACTATAAATGGTACTCCATGCTTGTTAGCATGGTGAGGGGCCAGGCACTCTTTGTTCTGATTAAAATTTCATTTGGGTCAGGAACTGAGTCCCAGGGGTGTGGCCTTCACACATGTTCCTGGCCTTCCTCCAGATGGAATGAGCCCAGCTCTGCTTCTGCCCTCCTACCCTTCTCCCATGGTCCAAGCTGTTCTTTTATTTTCCCTGTTCCTTGCCCCTAGCTACAATGGTTTGCCACCAACTGCCTTGGATGATAGTTTTTCTTCATCTACCTTGCTGCAGGTTAAGACTCGTGCCCCTTAGAGAAAGTGAGGTAGGTCTGAAGGTGAATCTAGGTGGAGTTTTGGCAGCGGCTGCTATTCCCTTTCTCAGCCAACACCGTGGGGAGGAATTCTCAGGATCCTCCCTATTCCCCTCAAGAGCAACTGGTGGAATTCTTAGAGAAAAACCTGCAAGCTAGTATAAACTGCCTATGTCTGTAGTTCCTACCGGTGTTCCATTCATACACTAACTGAACTATGTTTTACCAAGTTGTGATCAATTTCTAGCTGAATCTTCTTACCCACTTATGTGACATCTTCCCAGGTAAGCAAATGCTCAGATTTTTATTTCTTCCCACGACATCCATCTCTCTCCAGATTTCAGCTTAGTTGTTTGCCCTATAACCTATGTTTTCTGATGTTTTTAAAAAGCAATTAATTTTTAGTGTATTTGGATTTTTTCTGTGTCAGGGTGGGGGAAACCCACTCTTAGCTCTTTACATCTCTGCTCTCAGCAGCTGCTGTATTTGATCAGCGTCTTCCTTCAACTGCTTCCTATCCATATTTAGGGCTTTGATTCAGTAACAAGTACTTCTGTGTTCCCCACTTCTCTTTTACCAGAACTTCTGTGGGAATTTCTACTTGCCTCCCTCAAATAGCTTAGCCTATGTGATGGCAGGGTTTTGCAGGATGCAACATGCTGTGAATACATCACAGGCACTGCTGGGGCAGAGAAGTAATGCATTACCAGATTTTTCTGAGCATCTGAAATCAACTTTTAAAATGTCAAACATCCCTTTGGTGCCCTGCTGCTCTCGTGTGAACATTATAATTTTCCTCAGTGGGAGGTAGAGGGCATGGGATTGGTGCCGTTCTTTACCCACATGAAATAAGGTATTTATTAAGCACCTACTATGCACCTAAGGAAAGAACTGAAAGGTCATTCTTTTGATTTCCGGTTGGGGCATTTGCCCAGGCTATGGCTTCAGTCCCCAGTTGGGGTGTGTAAGGGAGGTAACCAATCGATGTTTCTCTCTCACATCAACGCTTCACTTTCTTCCTCCCTTGCCTTCTTTCTAAGATCAGTAAGCATGTCCTCAGGTGAGGATAAGAAACCTGTCCCATTTATGAGTGGGGAGATTCTTCGTCTTATAAATGTAGCCCAAGCCAGAGCCCTGATATTCACCAGTGTAATAGGCTGCCCTCTGTTTATGTCTGATATCCCTCCTGACTTCCCAGGTACTAGTCCTACTGAACAGCAGTAGTTTTCAGCATCCTTCACGGGACATATGTTCACCTCTTCACGCTCTCTTCTTCAAAGAGAGAAACTACTATTTGTGTTTGTCCAATGATGATCACCATACATCCTATAATATAAAACCATTAGAGCAATAGTTTTATTACTGCTATAATCTCTGTTTCTCTTTTTCATGGTTTTACTAAATTGCATCATCCCGGTGTAGTTGGCTGTCATAAGGTAGCCTTCTGCCATCCCTCAGTGGTACATGGGTAATTAGAATCACTGAAATCCAAGATACCTCTTTCTTTGTGTCCATACCAGCTGTATACCATCCTCCATACCATCCACAGAGGGACACTGGGAAGCAAACAAGAGCAAGTACTAAGGATGAAGACATGCGTATTGACAATGTAGAAATAAAACACTAGCATGGAGGGGTAGGAAAGGAAATCTCTGGAGACCTAGGATCCTAGGCAGATACTTATGACATGAAAACAAAGCCAGAACAGGGAGAGTAATGTGTGGTTACAGGCGTGGGATTTGGAGCCATACCGGCATGGGTTCTAAGCCAGGCTTCACAGGTGAGCCTAGTGGGTGATCTAGAGCAAAAGACTCAACCTCTCTGAGTCTGGGCCACACAGACTCATGTGAGGATTACGGGATATGTTTTATATAAAGCACTTGGCACTTCATCTAGCTCATAAAATATACTCAATAAATTCAAACAGCTCTTATAATTATAAATGATACTATAAAGTAGTCCTTGGCCGCAGTGGAACAGGAAGGAGCCCAGTTCCTAACAGTGAAACCACATTTGGAAAAATAAGAGGAACAAAATTAGACATCTGCTCAGCTGAGCGTCTAACATGGACTCTGGCTTCACTGACACGTAGTCCAGGTGAGGCATTTCAGTGACCTGTTGTTGTCTCCTTCTGGTCCTTTCTGTCTACCAGTGCAGAAGGGAAAAAAGGCATGACCATTTCCTGAAACCTCCTATATACTAGCCGCCATGCTCCGTACTTTCCTTTCATTTTTCTTAGTTATCAATTTATCAACTGCCTCTCACTCTACATTCCACAAGCTCCACAATAGTCAGTGAAGACATAGAAGCACTGGTCTCATAAATTCCTTTCCGTAGAGTCAAGCAAGTGGTCAGTGCTGCTCTGTGGGTACGTGTTAATGCCAAGATCCTGCAGTGGGGAGGCGGACATCCCCCTTGCCAGGGCTCCTGAGAAGTCAGCTCCTGAGATACTCTGCCCCAGGGCTGCTCTATTTGGTCACACGCCAGCCTGACAAGTAATCTGAACATGCTTTCTCCGGTGCAGTATTTATGGTTCTGTCTGAAGCAAAAAACAGTCAGAGGCAATGGGCAAAAACTAATTTGCTGTACTGTCACCCTGGATATATAGCAAATGGCTGTAAACAAGTATGTACAATATAATTAAAAATATGATAACATTATAAAATAGGATGATGGCTAGTTAGAGAGCAAGATCTATCAAGTAGGAATATGTGTATATCACTTGAAATATTGCCTCAATTACCTGAAGTCATCTGCTCAGGCTTCTCATCTCCAAAACAATCCTTACAAGTGCAGACTTACAATGACAAGCACTGTTTGTTTCTGTGTTGGTTTCCTTTCCATCCATCTGTCCACAGGAAGTTTCCTTCAGTGTCTGCTGAGCAAAGAGCTACAGAACAAGGATAATACCAATTCTTTAACTCTATCCTGTCATTCCTGACACCTCTGTGGATCTTAGCATGAGAGTGGGCTAGAAAAAGCATCTTTGAATCCTCAGATTTAAAACACCCAGGGAATCTCATGTACAAAAGCAAGGGGGAAAAATAAAAGTGGAATGGTACATTTATAAATACAATTAATTTACCTATGCCACTCTGACAGGTGAACCAATTCTTAGGTTGCAAAGTAGTTCTGACAATCGCCAGGTAGTGGGAAACCTGTGGCTTCCTCAGGATCCCACAAGAGCAACAATGTGGGTCCCTGCTGGTGGCTGCTGTGGAGTTTCCAGCCCTGACACCCTTCTTGGTGAGAGTGTGTTGAGTCTTACAAAACTGACCCTGAGTTACAAAGGAAACCTCACATTTTTCTCTAGCTCTGAACCATCCTCCTCAAGCTACTCCTTGTGTTTAACTTCTGGTTCCTTCCAGCTACGAAACTTTCATTTTTTTCCTGCTTCCATCGCAGCCTCAACAATTAGCCTTTAGCTCACTTTCCCTCACTGTGGTCAGGATTCTTCTCATTCAGTTACTGTTTCTCATTATCTGAAGCATCTTGAGGAACCAATCCTACCTGATTAATTCAACATCTAGAACTTTTCTATCATTCATTTCTTTCATGTGCAAGTTTTCAAAAGGTTTGCCTTGACCTGTGTTCACAAGTAATGGCCAGGCACCCACTGCCTCCTGACTTAAGTTGCCTATATTATGACTTAAGTGTGATTCCTTAAGTTGCCTATATTATGCCCTGGTCAACCTAGAGCCAGCCCTATCTATTTCTTGCTAGTGTCCTCAATGTATGCAAATTCTGAATTAATACAATGAGTATGTGCACTGTCCTCACCATGACTTACATAGAATGTTCTTTCTCTTTCCTTTTTTACTCATTCAGATGTTGCCCACACTCCATGTTCCGATTCAAACTTACCACTTTCATAAAGCTGCCCTCATTTGCCTCTCTTCAACTATGCTCCTGTTTCAATTATAGTAACTAGCAACATAATCTAAAATAGTAACTTATTATTGCTTTATACCTCCCCACAGATTTAGAATTTCTTAAAAACAAGGATTGCATCTTATCTATCCCCTTTAGTGCTTTTTAAAAAATAAGACAGCAGACCCAAAATGGAGTCACTTATGCTAAACCCCATGTCACCAAATTGAGACTTAACTTAATTATAGTTTTATTCTCCTAGAAACAGAATCTTAAACCAGTAATTAGGAACCACCTGATCACCACTCATTAGGTCATCTGCCTGATGGACCCCTGTCATCTCCCAAAGGAAAGTGAGCTTGCAATAACCAACCCACTCTTCTGCCTGGCGTAACTTCCTTGTTCCTGCTCCCTTCTGCCTGTCACTCTGTGCAGCTGCTCTGAACTCCTTTCTGTTTGCTAGATTGGATGCTGCCTGGTTTGAACCAATTTTTGCTCAAATAAACTCATAAATATTTTAATATGCCCCAATTTATCTTTAATAGTACCTAATATAATTGTGGGTCCAGAGTGCAATAGATGCTCAGTAAATTATTTTGATTGATTGAACTGGGAAGAATGTTCGGCAGTTTTAGGATATACGTGTATATTTGGGGGCCGCATAGAAAAAAACTTCCTAAGAATAAATATTAAGCCAAAAAAAAAGGAGTGAATCTGTTTATTCATTAGGGTCTAGTCCAGGGGCCACCAAGAATATATATCCTGTCAGCTGATTCCCAGCATTGAACTGAGGTCTGAAGTATTTGCCATTAGACAAAAGAGGAAATGATTGATACAGAATTCAGGTGGAGTAGATAAAAAAATGAGCTAACACTCGGTACATGATACGTGCTAGGCACAGTTCCAGACACTTTACATGTATTAACTTATTTAATCTTTACAACAACACTCTGAGGTTTAGTATTCCACACTTCAGATGAGGAAACTGAGGCCCCCAAAGGCTACACTACTTTGGTCATGCAGCTACTAAGTGGCTACATTGCTATTTAGCATTAATGTATTGGTGCCTGAGAGAAGATAAATAAACAAAAGAACATAAAATATATTTAAAGGAATGATTCAAGAAAAACTGTAGGAAATAGGAGATTCAAATTTATCTAATAAAAGTACATACTGTTTCCCAGGAAAAGCTTGATATAGAATCTGTATAAATAAGACAATAATGTTGCAAGGCTTTAAAGATAAAGAAGTAAAGACAAGCAAAAAATACCAAATTTCTCTTATTAAAAAAATCATGTGGCCTCCCATCATTCTATATCAATGTTCACCACTAGAAAACACTTGAGCAATATCAACATAATATAATTAAAAATTTTTCCATCCAGTCAAACTGTCACTCAAGTATTAAAGACATGAACACTTTTTGTCCTACAAGAGCTTAGGTAATATACTCTCCATGAGCCGTTCTGGAATAAGATGCCAAACAATAAAGTTTAGCTGGGAAATGAGTAATAATAAAATTTTGACAAAAATGCTGGAGTTACATAAACACTGACTCCAATTTAATGCAGGACTAAGTATGAAATAACCAAAATGTTATAAACAATGACAACTTGGACATTATATAATTGACCAAAAATAAAAGGAAAAGGAAGGAAGTTGAAAGGTAATATTGGTACCCTGGTTTCTTCATCTTTTATGATTAGGAACCAAAACATGCAACAGAAAGAAAGAAGGAGCTCCTACCTTTTGCAACAGCATGGATGGAACTGGAAAGCATTATGCTGAGTGAAATAAGCCAGGTGTTGAAGGACAAATACCATATGATATCACCTTTAACAGGAAGCTAAACAACAAAACAAACAAGCAAGCAAAATATAACCAAAGACACTGAAATAGAGAACAGGCTGACAGTGACCAGAGGGGAGAGGGGAGAAAATTTCAGGGGAAATAGGGGAGGGATTTAGAGGAACATATATAAAGGATACATGGACAACAACTGAGAAGGGTGGAAATGGGAGGGAGGTGGGGAGCACGGGGGGTGGGATGGGAGTAATAGACAGAAAACTGTACTTGAAAAATAATTAAAAAACAAAACAAAACAAAACAAAAAGCCATGTTCTTTAAAACTCACAAATTAAGAATGCTTTGATTTGCCCTGGCCAGGTGGCTCAGTTAGTTGGAGTATCATCCTATACACCAAAGATTGCAGGTTCAATCCCCGGTCAGGAGCATACCGGAAGCAATTGATGGATGTTTCTCTCTCATCTTTCTCCTTCTCTCTTTCTCCCCACCTCTTCCTCTGTCTCTAAAATCAGTAAACACATCCTTGGGTCCTCAGGTGAGGGTTTAAAAAATGCTCTAATTTAAAACACATATTACAAAATCAGAAAAAGAAAAAAAGCCAAATTACATACCTATTCTTTTAGGCTAATGAGGTTTTAGATTCCAAATTAAAAGAGGCTATGTCTGCATATGTGATCCAGGAGACAGATGGAGAGATGAACTGGTACCATTTATTCTGATGGAGTTCTGGGGGCATTTCTTACTAATTCTGATTGAAGCTGGAAGGAAGAAATAGAAATCACTTTATATTTAAAGATATGGGCTATGTGAAATGTAGGAGACAAGTTTCAGGTCTCAAATAAAGAGAAAAAATTAGAGATGCTAAAGATGGAGGTATAACAGAACAATGAATAGAAGGAAGTTTTAGAGAAATTTAAATAGAATATGAACAACTAAAATAGCTTTATACACAATTCAAGTGCTGATTTAGTTTTTAATAACCTTGTACCATTAGCTCAAAACTTTTCCTCCAGTGCAGAGTGTTACCTAATCACCTTCCAGCAATATCCTACCTAGACCTCATGGTCCAATTTAATACCATCCCCTCGAGGGAGCCTTCATCAGCTCGACTGTAAGTGAGATCTGTACTGCCTCCGTATGCATGTGCTTGTGCTACTGTCTCTGTCCTGCCCACACTCAAGGGGTTATTACTTTAAACCCTCTCTTGACAATATATTCTAATTCCTTAACCCTGTAGTCATGCACTCCAACAGCCCTGTAAGTGGTTTTGAAGAAAGAAGTACAGATGTTGAATAACTCTGTGGGGAATGAGACAGGTAGCTGAACAGACATTTAAAAAGATGTATAATGACATTCACACCCAGCTGAGGTTAAAACAATACATTTTTAGACATTAACAGGTGTGGTTGTGCACCTGAACCTAATGAGCTTGGTACCCTACCTACCTGACTTCGTATTCTAGCTCTATCACTTCCTAGATCAATGGACCTTAGAGCAAATAATTCCATCTATAATTTTTTCATCTTTAAAGTGGGGATTTTAATAAATTGGTTAAAGTCTTTTCATGCTGAAATACAAATTCTTCTTTCACCTTGAGTGTCTCCAGCTGAAGTTTCAACATCACTCCTTCTATCTCTAGAGTTTGGTTTTTTGAAATAGTATTTTGCACTTTCTGCTTTCATTTCTTTCATTTACTCTAAAACAGCTACAACCTAAGGTCACTAATAGTTTGCTCAGATGCCACCTTTTCAGCAAGACCTTCCTTAACCCCTCAATTTATAATAACAACCTATTTCAATTTAAAATAGCAAGTTGCTTCACTGCTGTGTAATCTCACCCCCCTCTTCTGATATATTTGTCTCCATAAGCACTTCTTACACACCATGCAATTCACCTTTCTGTTCTATCATTTGCATCCTCCAATGATAACATAAGCTCCATGAGGGCTGGGATTTTTGTCTGTTTGGTCAGTGCCAACAAGAGCATGTGCAATTCAAATCTTTACTGAACCTCTGAGATATTTCATGATCATTTACTTCCTTAATCTTATTTTTCTATCACCCCTTAGCTTCTGTAACACCCTCTCCTAGGTCTTCATCCTCTCTTTGATGGCCACTTGTTCACAATCTAGGTGGCCCCTTTCTTCACCCACACGTTAAGGACCAAGGTACTCCTGGGGCTTCACGTTTGATCTCTTTCTCATCTCTTTATTTCCCCTTAACTTCGAAAATATGTGAGAGACTGTTCTCAAAGCTTTTTGTGCATTAACTCACATGACCCTCAAACTTAGAAATACATATTTACCATCAATAGCTCATTTTCAATTGAGAAAACTGAGGCAGAAAGAGATTCATTTTTGTCCAAGGCTATGAAGCGAGTAAGTGGTAGATCCAAGATCATTCCTGGCCACTGTGGGTTCAAGACCTTGCTGCTCTTGGCCACTTGGTAATGCTCATCCTCCAGAAGGCTTCCTCTGAGTGCTTCCGTTTCATTATCTCCCAACCAGAATAATCCTCATGAGCTCCAGACCTATGCTGATCTCACCACACCCACACCCTAGAGTTATGTGGAACTCAATATAATGAATACTGAACTCATCATCTTTTCCCTGAACCAGATCATATGTTCTCATCTTTATCAACAGCAACTGCATCTATGCAGTTGATCATTTAAACCATAATTAAGAAATTGGACCTAAAGGCTCTTTATTACCTTATACCCATTCAATGTTAAATCTACCTTTTAACCATTCTAGAATATGACCCCTTCTCACTGATGAGCATGCCCTTTCATAAGCCCCTCTCACTCTTCACCACCTTCAGTCTGGACCCCATGAGCTCATTCTATATACAGATGCCAAAGTTAACTTTCTAAAATGCACACAGGATCACCCTCTTCTAGTGGCCCTTCTTTATCAAATGCCTTAGTCCTGCACTCAAGGCCTTCTGTGATCTTGATCCTGTCCATCATAGTCTCTCTTGCTCCTCAAAGGGCTGCCTGTCTCACCACCTCTGAACAGGACAAGCACTCTCCTTGTATTTAGACATATTTGACACACTAAGCCCATCTTCTTCATCTCTAGATCACTAGAAATCAGCAAGTGCCTGGCACACAGTAGATGTTTATTCAATAAATGAATGGTCACCCCTGCAGCAACTGCTTGATTTCCTATCCTTCCCTCCCCTGTGAGTCATCTTCCTTAGTAATCCCCATTTATCCTCCATGATTTATTTACCCCCTCTAAGAAGATTTTCCTAACTCTCACCCTACTAGTTTAAACTTGATACCTTGTTTTGTTCTCCCATAGCACTCAGAATAATTTTATTACAGAGCTTATCCCCAGAGCAGTGATCGCTAACTTGCTTCTCTGTCATGCACTCACCACCCGCTACTCCCCAGATCAGTTATGTGAATTTTGCTCTGGGTAAGATTGGTAGATCTAAGAGAACCTAGCAACTGACACAATGAAGAGTTTCCTAATATTATAAAACATATTTTGTATAATGTACACTTTTGCCCAAATTTTTTAGGGAAAAATAAGGATGCACATCATATATGGGTAGTACTAATTTCACATCTATATAAATGTTTTTAATTATTTTATTTATATTTATGCATTAAAAGTGTAACTGAAGAAATCAACAGATATAATATTCATATGCAAGATAATACCCTGGAATATTATAATCAGTTTTTTTCTAAATATAAATGAGTAAAAATTGACTTAAAAATGAAAACAAAAGTTTTATTCCTGAAAGTTTGGGCTAAAAATGTGGATGTGCATCATACACAACAAAATATGGTATATTCATAAGAAGTTGAGTTTTTCAACAGGGAGGACATTTTGAGGGAACATCTTTCATTTATTAGTATCAGGAACAGCTTTGACATTATGGTGCGGCTTGTTAATAAACCCAGTAGATGCGGAAGCCGATCGGATTCTCCCTTTCATGGGCTGTCTGCAACACTGAAAGCCCTCTGTGGCACGTGTGCACAATTCTACTGTCAGCAGGCTATCAACCAAAACACTCTAACATTTCTCAACATCTAAACTATGTCACAGCTACACTTCCTTATAAGAACTGAAAAGGATCCTTAGTTGCAAAATGAGGAGTGTCAAGCACAAAGACCCAAGTGCAGAACAAAGATCAAGGTGTTGAGCACAAAAACCAAGATGGCAGTGGTGCATTCTGTGCAAAAACAGCTGTGTGCAAAAAGGCCAAATGCAACGGCAGAATAACTGCATATGCCTAGAAGAACTTAATCATCCCACTCTACTGCCTATAAAAATACAGAATGCTCTTTCCCAGTCAGTGAGAAGTTACCATTAGAGCTTAAGGTCACCCTTCTCCATTCCTTGATCAAAGCTTCTGCTCTACTTTACTTAACTCAGTCCCATTATATTGGCATGAATGGCACTGGGCAGAAGGACTTTGGTTTGTGTCCCCAACCTGGAAGAGTTGTTAACACTACGGTTTGCTTTTACTGTTATAACAGCTATCACTTGCTGAAGTTCACTGAATCTTTTCTTCAATGTTAATAATAATGAGAAATATTTGTTGAGTGTTTATAATGCACCAGGCTTTGGGTTAAGTAACTTAGACTTGTGTAATATTTAGAATAACCCACTGAGTTAGTGTTGTAGTAGTGACAAGTTGCAGACTGCAAACTCAGCTGAGCACAAGACATGACATTCCTTATTGCTATGTCTTCTCTGCTTCCCAGGATCGTGTCTCTCATGAGGGGCTTACTCGCTCCTAAAGCATTAGCTGACAGCCTGGGCTGAGGGTAGGGCCTCTGCTCCTGGATGATGCCATCTGCCCCCACTGGTATCCTGTTAAGGAGTCTTCATTACATTGTTATCTTCAGTCAGCAACCCACAGAAGGCTGTGTCGGGCCAGACTGCATCAGTTCTCATTCTCCCAAGTCTATTCTGGGTCTTAGCACCTTCTCAGGTTCTACCAAGTTTCACCTAGGCTCCTTATTTCCAGATCTCCCCAAACTTTACATGTTTTCTCTTTGCCTGCCACCAAGGGCTCAACTCAGGGAGGGCAGGACATGGGGATCAAATTCAGGGACTCTAATCTTGGTGCCTACTCTTCTCTTCCATCCTTCTCTGCCCTCTTCCTAGAAATACATTTGAGTATTAATTTGGAGAGGAGGGAGGGGCCAATCATGAATGTTCATCATATGATGTCTCTGGTCCTCTCATCCTAGACTTTTGAGTCTCAAAAGCCATAGCTGACCATTGATATTTGTTGTGCCCCTCTTACTCAGAACAAATAAATGAGAATATTCTAGTTGACCCCAGATGTGGGGGGACCAAAGACCACCCCACAGCTCAGTGGTTTGCTAAGAGTATTGATAGGACTCAGCATATAGTCGTGTTCATGGCTATGATTAATTATAATGAAGTCTATAATAATCGTACATGCAAACCAAAACATGCATGAGGTGAAGTCCAAGGAACCCAGGAACAAGTCTCTAGAAGTTCTCTCCCACTGGAGTCGCAAAGGATGTGTTTAATCCCCACAACAACGTGTTGGGACAAGTGAAATGTGATCTACCAGGGAAGCCCATTAGAGACTCAGTGCCTAAAGGTCTCTTTTTTGGGGGGGAGGGCGGGTAGGAGATGGTTGGTCATGGAGGCACTCTCTGCCTTGCATGTTCCAAAATCCCAGACTCCTAAATGGAAAACAGACATTCAGCACACACCAAATTGTACAAACAGTATAGGAACAATGAGGCACTCTTCTCAATTAGGGTGGAACCTCCCAATATTCAAGTTACCAAATGACAGCAAAGGGCCAGGCTTGCAAGCCGGGCACAGCAGTTAGGCCTGCTACATTAACTCTTTTCTGAACACTGTCTAAATGAAGAAGGACCATGAGTCCAGGAAAATGGAAGTGTGTGTGGGAGGATGGGGAGAGAAAGACCAGGGCATACACCTCAGTTAATGCTTCAATATATGTTGCCACAGACTTGTTGTTCCCAGTTTATAGTTGCAAAGAAAAACTAAGAGAAGTTAAGGAACTGCTGGGGGGAAAAAGGCAGTAGAGTATAGATTTAAATCTTGGTCTGTCTGATTTTAAAGTCTATATTCCTAATTGTTCACCATTCCTGTCTGCATTTCATGCCCCTCACCTGATTATACCCTATGTTCCATGCTGCATTAACTTTATTATTTTATACTTTAGTCATTGCTTTAAGTTATCTTCAATCTTGTTTGCAGAAATGCACTGAATTACTTCACTATTTCCTTTTAGTCTTCTTCCCCTAACTGCTACCCATAAGTTCCTTGGAGATAGAAGTTGTCCTCTTGCTCATCCTCATAACCAAAATAAATGAATGATAGCATTTGTGAAATGAAAGGACTCAAGATCAGAAACACAACACATCTGAAAGCACTTACAACATGAAGGAGCACACGTGGGTGGCTTCAAGGACTGGTGACAGCTGGTGACATCTGGTGATATCATCTTGTTCACTTGACCCTGCTTTCAATTGAGTCCCTCCAACCCCAGTTCATCTTCTCGTGTGCATGGGTCTCAGCAAGACAGATGGTAAGTTATCCATTCATTGGAAGGACCTCTTCTCCTTAAACACGAGAACACTTTCAAACTTATCCACATTAGCAGCTACCTGCATCCAGGATAGGGCAAACAAGAGGAAACCAAATAAAGAAGCAGGGGTTTGGGTGGAAGGAATTAGCATAAAAGAAAATAACTCATGGACATGAACAACAGTGTGGTGATTACAGGGGGAGGGGGTAGATGGAGGTGGAAGAGTGTATGGGGTATATAAATGGTAATGGAAAAATGCAATGATCCTTAGAATTGTGCTTTTAGTCTCTATGTCATTTAATTCTGCTCTGATGTTGGTTATTTACTTCCTTCTACTTGCTCCAGGCTGTCTTCGTTTTGTTCCTCGAATTCTTGGGAACAAGGGTTAGGTTGTTTGTTTGAAATGTTTCTATTTTTTTTAGGTAGGCCTGTACCACTATGAACTTCCTTCTCAGACTGTCTTCACTGTGTCCCATAAGTTTTGGGCTATTGTGAGTTCATTTTTGTTTGTTTCCAGAATTTTTTTATTTCTTTCCTAATTTCATTCTTGACCCTGAAACACCAATCCTAAAGAACGTACATACCCCAGTGTTCATAGCAGCATAATTTACAACAGCCAAGTCTTGGAAGCAACCTAGATTCCCCTAAGTAGATGAATGGATCCAAAAACTATGGCACATTTACACAATGGAATTCTATGCAGCAGAAAGAAAGAAGACGCTCCTACCCTTTGCAACAGCGGGGATGGAACTGGAAAGCATTATGTTAGGAGAAATAAGCCAGGTGGTGAAAGATAAACATCATATGATCTCACCTTTAAAAGGAATGTAATCAACAAAACAAACAAACCAGCAAAATATAACCAAAGACACTGAAATTGAGAACAGGCTGACAGTGACTAGAGGAGAGAGGGGAGGGAATTTCAGGGGGAAAGGGGAAGGGTTTGCAGGAACAACTATAAAAGACACAGGGACAAAAACAAGGGGTGAAGGTGAAAATGGGAGAGAGGTGGGGAGGGGTGGGAGGTGGGCTGAGATGGGGGTAAAAGGCATAAAAATGTACTTGAACAACCATTAAAACAAAATAAAATAAATGCAATGAAAAATAAATTATGAAGAAAGAGTTCTTTAAAGTCTCCTATAAATAGTGAGCTGCCAATGATTGTTCTCCGGGCTTGACCTGGAAGCCACTACACTTTGGCATCCTCTGTACACACAGTATACTTGTAAGGGGTTATCACCAGTCTAGGCATCTGAACCTGTGTCATGTATTTGCACACAGGTAACACACAGGGGCCTTGTTTTCTAAACAGAGAGAAATCAGAAGCAAAGTTTTACCTTCACAAATGGTAGGCAGTCACACACAATGACACATTACTTGAGGAATATGTAATCAGTACATTTAAAGGAAACATCAGTAATGTATGTAACATATACCCAGGAGAGGGAGCAAATTGTTGGCTGGAGAATTTTGTTTTTAATTAAACAGGTAATGTATGCCCGCATTTAGTCCTATAAATGAAAATGTATTCACCACAGAGGCATGAATCTTATTATGCCCTCCTGTACATAAACTGTATGGGTGATTACCACTGATTACTGTACTATTAGAGACCTGTGTGTGGAGTGGCTTGATTGTAGCATGTCTGGCTCCTGAAAGGGCTCCCATGTGCTTTGCCTGAATTGTGGGGAATCAGCAGGGCTTCAGATTGCCTGGCAATTCAATTGTAGGTTTGAGTAGTTGAGGGAGGGTGGGATGCAAATGCACACTGCAGAGTGGTGTGCTTTCTTTCTGCAGGCCAGATACAGAAAAGCGGTCCTCGGGGGAGAAGGTGCTGTCAAGGTCCTTACCTGGAGCATAGAGTCTATGTGCAGACCAGCTCTGGCAGGTGCCTGCCCATATTACTGAGCAATGCCATCTCAGTGGACTCAGAGACTATGGTCACTGTGATTTCTATTATTCATAAAATCATACCTGCAGCATAAGATGTTCACTCTGGACATTTGTATCTTTTTAGAAATCATAAGTGGAGGTAGACTAATAGAGTAGACTAAGTTCACTTAGACTTTCCCCATCACACCTCTCCTTTCTCACCTGCAAAGAGGCCCTGCAAGCTGCCTCTGACCACATTGCATCCTTCCAACTCATTCACTTTCTTCATGCTCTTCCTCCACATGGATTCTGACTCCCCAGCCCTTACAGTTCACTCCATCAAAAACACTTGTGCTGTACAAAAGACCATGTATTTATAGAAAGTACCCAAAATGAGCAAATCCATAGTGTTTTAGCTTAGACTGCTCTAACAGAATACCATAGACTGGGTTGCTTAAATAACGAACACATTTCTCACAGTTCTGGAGGCTGGGAAGTCCAAGGTCAAGCTGCCGACAAATTCAGCATCTGGTGAGAACCCACTTCTTAGCTTGTAGTTAGCTTCCTTCTCACCCCACCTTCATGACCTCATCTATACTTAATTATATTCCAAGGTCTTGCCTCTTAATGTCATTCCATTGGATAGTAGGGTTTCAGCATGTGAATTTTGGAAGACATACTCTGCTCCCCTTCCCCCACCAAAGAAAGAAACAAACAAACCAAAAAACAGTATACAGCACACAGAGACAGAAAACAAATTAGCTATTGCTAGGGGATGGAGAAGGGAGAAATGGAGAGCGACTCATTCATTAATGGGTGGGAGTGTTCCTTGTGGGGAAGCGAAACTGTTCTGGAACTATTTAGAGGCAAAGGTTATATAATATTGTGAATGTGCTTCCTGCCACTGAATTGTGCACTTCAAAATGGTTAAAATAGTATAATTTGTGATGTGTATTTTACCACCAACTGAACAAGCACTTGTTTTAATATGAATTTAGTTTACATAATAAAAACATTTAAGATTTACTTATGAATGGTTGATAAATATCATGATTTTAATCAAATTTGTCAAAGCCTGAAGCCAAAGGAGCAACTAGTAGGGGGATTTACAGACTGAAACAGATGTTAGATTAGACAGTCCTGGGTACCTCCTGCCTTTGACCTTCAATTACACTCTGTTATCATAATGCTGTACAGGTTTTACTATTTGGTTTACATGTAAATTTTGTGAGAAGGTTCTCTGTCTCTCTCTCTCCCCCTCCCTCTCTCTCATTTCTGAATTGGTGGAAAACGCATTTTTAAAAAATTGTTGCTTGTCAATTCAACACGCTCAGATTCTCAACCAGCCCTGTCTTTTCCCTCTAGATTGCCAAATCCAGGGTCTGTTTTTAGCCACCCTGTTCTGTCTTCCTTTAACTGCAATGCACCTCATTCCTACCCAAATGCCAACTCCATTCTCCCTCTGCCCAGAGTCTCATTCCTATCTAACCAGCCCTATCCCTAACTTCACGTCCTTCTGAACCTGTCAGAGCATAATTCTCAACTTATTAAAAACATAATATTTATACAAATAGATAATACATGTCAGTATTGTATTTAACTCTTTAATGAGGGAACCAGCAGAACAATAGTACTGATTTTATGGAATATGAGAAAAGTAGGATTTATACAACCCAGGGGGAAAGAAGGCTA
The DNA here is from genome assembly GCF_014824575.4 of Sturnira hondurensis. Classification (NCBI taxonomy): domain Eukaryota; kingdom Metazoa; phylum Chordata; class Mammalia; order Chiroptera; family Phyllostomidae; genus Sturnira; species Sturnira hondurensis. Next base: position 3,751,040 of record NW_028075797.1, on the reverse strand, counting down.
AAGATAGTCAAGTTAGGAACAAAATCAGTTAATGCCACACAGGGCATTTCAACCTTTGAGGTTATCTTCTTTCTCAAGCAGAAAATCATCACACCTCACTACTTTTCTACAAATTTGCCTTTAACGTCTCAGGACTGTGCCCTGTGGATCTGAAGCGGTTGCTGGTCAAACCCAGTTACAATCCCAAGAGAGCTGGAGGACCCTCCTGAGGACATATGAGAAAATGCTCTACTATGGTAGCATCTTTTAGTCTTATGTCCAAATTTTGCATTTTCTTTAAAAAAGCTTTACCAGATATGATCTTTTTAAAATGTGCCAACCTGGCTCAACTATGCTCCCCAGTTATTCAATCAAACATTAATCTAGGTGCTGCTGTGCAGGTATTTTGCAGGGTAATGAGAGGCCCTAATCAGCTGACTTTAAGCAAGTCAGGTTGTTTTGGATAATCTGGGTGGATCTGACTCAAGCCCTTGGAAGGCCTTCAAGCAGGGCTGGGGCTTCCCCAAGAGAGGACAAATTTCTTCTGTAATAGCAGCTTCAGCCTGTCTGTGACCTCCCCTTCCTGGTGGCATGCCCAGTGGATTTTGGATTTAGCCAGGTCCCACAATAAGCCAATTCCTTGTAATAAATAAATTAGTATAGATCCTCTCTTCTTATTTTTCTGTGGTTGAATCCTGACTGATACACTCTTTCCTTTTGTAGCATTAGTGCATTGCTCTGCTGAGAGCCAGCTCTCTGCTTCACAATGTGGAATCAAGTATCTTCCAAGAAGTAGGTGCTTTTTACATGTTCTGATGGCTCAGACCCTCCAGGAAATACCCTCTGCTCCAAAATCTCAACAGATGGTTCTGCTGGTCCTTAATAAACAAAAGATGGCCAAGTAAGAAAGGGACATATTGCCCAGAGGAAAAAATAATGATTTTTCTTTCCTTGAATAAGAGGAGGGATTGACAAAGACTTCCCTCTTGAGTAAACTTTAGTCAGACTCCCTTAAGCTCTCTCCTTGACTAGGCCTAGTCCTTGGCCTGCTAAGCCCAGTTTTAGCAAAGAATTCTGTTAAGCCAGTGTTTCCTTGAATTCTCTACCCTTGATATCCAATCATGTTTCTCTTCCTCCACCCTTGATACCTAAGCTCCTCTTAGTAATTTTCCACCTACTCCCTCACTCAGCCCATTGTCTATACGTCCCCACTTGTCCCTGTTGTATTTGGAGTTGAACTCAATCTCTCTCGCCTATAGCAATAGTTTTAAATAGTCTTTCTTGCCACTTTAAACAATTGTCAGAGTGATTTTTCTTTAACAGTACTCAAAAATATCTGCCCTTACCTATCTCCATGAAGTTCCCTTTATGTCTCCATCAGAATGAGAGGTGGACTTTCTCTAACATCACTACCTTGCTGGAAGAAGAGGACACATTCCTTAATCATGACAACACTGGTGTGTATCAAATGTTCACTTTTGCCAGGCTCAGCCCTAAGTACTTTAAAGGGATTAACTCCTCGCCCAGTACTTCTGCCCAGACTTTTAGTAGCCCCTGCCTGCAATTCTCAACTCCAGAGATTTGCCTTTCAAACCACCTCTCTCATTGCAGGTGTGAAGGCTTGGGTTCCTTCTTTAGGAATTCCAGGTACCAAATGAGAGGTTTAGGAAGGGTTCTGTTTGACCAGAGAGATAGCCTTTTCAAGGGCTTTGAAAGCCCACTCCATAGCGATAATCTGATCTCCAAAAGCTGACAGCTCTGATGAGCTTAGAAGTCACAGTTGGCTAAGTCAAGATGTAAACACATTTGGCAAAAAGGAGTCGCTATGTACTGTGCAGAAGTGTTAGGTATGAACAAGAGCTGATTTATGTTAAAACATTTACCATTAGAACTATTCCAGTGTCATGCTCTTCGTCCAGGACACATCAGCCTGAGCTCAGTTGACTTGAGAAAAGAAATGGATCAGAGAAACAGGATCCTTTCTATCACTTTCCTATGCTCTGAATGTCTCTGGGAGAATGACCAGAGAGACACTCAGGGTCCTGATGATGATCACAGCAGCCAAGTGCTAAGAGAATATCTCAAGCCCCAAACGCCAACACCTGGCAGAGACCATCTGTAAACCAAGCAGAAGGTCAAACTGGAAATAAAATTTAAACCCACACCTATAAATACCAGCAATCATAGCGTCTCTTGCTCACCAGATAGGGCCCCAGGTCCTGCATCACAGAGCTCAGGAAAGAGTCCAAGATGAGCCAGCACTTGCCCGCAGGTCCTCCCAGAAAGCTTTTCTTCGTGGTGTTGGAATGGCTCCCAGCAGTACAACTGTAGCTGTGCATCCCACTGTCTAACAAAGGCAGAGATGGAGAGAGCAAGCCAGGTGGGCCTGTCCAACCCACTTAGCCCAGGTGGGATAGGCACCGGGCATGGCAAGTTACCATAATTAAGCATTCACTGTTGCCTTTCACAAACTGAAGCTGTAATTTCCCAAGGCTATCCAAGGTGACACAGGCTCCTCTAGTAAAGGCATTAATTAGGAACATCTCGTTCCCTGTGGCAGGGGTGGAGCAGATCTTTTCCACTGCAGTGTATATTTATTTAGAGCTATTACCACATAATATTTACAAGATATTTAACATGCATTAATTACCCTGTAATGAACTCTATAGCTCTAATATAAATGTTCTGTCAGGACTGTAAAATGCCCCCCTACTCATACACACTTTCTTATCACCTTGGGGGAAAAAAAGAAAAAATAAAATTAATTGCATGCCCATTAAATTCTTATTTTTAATAGAAAACTTGCAAATGATGTGAAAAGTGCTAAACAGGGTGCACAGTAAATCAAAAGCAGATAACACACGCTTCTAGACACACTCTACTGTTTTTATGAGCATGTTTTACAATCCATTCATTATGCTGTCTGTCCTTTTGAAAGCTGGTTATTATATTGCTCATACAAAGAAGCATGTGAATGGCTGTGCAATATGCCATGAAAATCAGAACAAAACTGAACATTTCTGCTGCTATTTGAATCCGCCTCCCTCAAATCTCTGCCTGGAGAATTCTTACAGGAGGCTCATCCCTGTAACACCCACACAAAGCCTTATATAAGAGAGGGAGAGGGGAAGACTTACCATAGTAGCTCCTGATTCAAAATTGTCATTTCCCAAAGAATGGTCAGCAACAATCCTATTTTTTCAGGAGGTGGCATTTTCTCTAGAAGCAAAAAAATTGGGTTAAGAGGTTAGGGTTGTACAGAATCACCTGCCTCCTAAGATTTCAGTCACCTCCTACATATTCTAACCCAAGTATAATTCATCTTTACATTACCCACGGCAAATCGCCACCCAGTCTGTCTATCAAACCTGGGGGCATCCTAACTTACAGAGCAGTGTTAACTGATTTACTTTTCAGAAAAATCTTTCTAACTTAAGACAAAATCTTATCTCTTAATAAATTCCTTCTCATTTGTTCTAACATGGACCTCTGGGCTCAAGATAGTTATAAAAGACTTGATTTCTGCTTTTACCTGACCACCCTTCAAGCATTTCTTAACAGGCACTTAAGGCCTGAGAAGGTTTAACTTACCGGTGGAGTAGAAGAATGTCTTTATCTTGTTAGAGGTCATGTGCCACACAAGCAGGTTTATTTGGAAGTTTACCTATAGATAAATATGGACCTCCTAGGTTTCAGGCCAGGGACTTACTTCCATGATTGTTCACAGTGGCCCTGGTTTGCTAGGAGCCCTCCTTGCCCTTCATAAGATGGAACTGTCTGTCTCTCTTTCACACCAAAGACCATCAGGTTCTTGACTTGTCTCTTGGTGGTAGTCTTCTGCCTGCAGTCTATCCCAGTGTATGTGAGCATTTCCTAATCACAGCTTCCAGTCTTATGATAAACACAGGGAGCTTCTTGTATAAAGCTTACACTCATGACAAGCATGCAATAAAAGTATGAAATGAACATCTTATTCCAAGAGGAGGATTATAGACAAGAGGACTAGCTGACACAGATACTCACTGGAAATGATCCAGACAAGAGGAAAATTGAATAATTTTCCCCGGTAATGCCCAAACATTGCTTATTTTATGCTACTGAAAAATGTGAAAATTATATATTGAATTGTCTCTTACTTATAGAAAGAAATATCATAGCATAATATTGACATCCCTTTGGGTTATATATCCTGGAGCATGAAATTGAGAGCATTCCTTCAACAAACACATACTCTGCACCAGATACTGTGCTAGATGCTGGTGAGAAGACATCTGTGGGCACTGTGTTAAAGGCACTCATCAAGGATAGTCAAGCCACTTCTGATTTGCCAAGAAATTACAGAGGGGAGAATAACCAAGTCAACTTACCATAGTCAAGGAACCTTCATAGAGGCCATGAGGAGCCAGCTGGGTATGAAAGGAAAAATAAGATTAACGGAGAAGATAAGGGTAGAAAAGTAACTAGTGAAGGACAATAGAGTGAAAAACACATGGCAAATTCAGCAACAACTTTAATTCATTATGATTAAAGTTTAGGGGCATGTCAGAGAGAAGAGGAGGAAAAGACATGCAAGCTGTCAGATGCCTTGCTAAGGAGTTTGGGGTTTATTATGAAGGAGATATGGAACGATTTTAAAATTTTGAGATAAAAATTAAAATTATGTTTTTACAGTAGAAATAGCAGGTGTGTGGCAGTTATAGAACAGAGGGGCAAGGGTGACTCGGGAAGCTGAGAGGTTTTAGTTTGTCTGGGAAGGCACGGAGAAGAGCCTGGATGCAAGGTATTGCTGCTGAATCAGAGAAGAGGAGACAGGCAACAGGTCGTTAAGTTGTGGAGTTCTCAGGGTCTGGAGGATTGGGGGATGGGGCAGAACAAGGGAGAAGGCAGACTCCAGAAGGATGCCTAGCATTTGTGCTTGGGCAACTTGATAGAGAAACTGACCATTAACTAAGATGTATTGTGGGTTCAACACTTTTAATATCAGATATGTTAAAGTTTTGGTGCCTATAGGAAACAGCCTTGAAGAATTTAGAAAGCTGTCCTGAAGTTCAAGGAAGAGGTTACTGGTAGGTAATAATTGAAAACGTGAAACTAAATAAGGTGGCCCAGACAGACTGTTGATTTAAACCATGAAACAGCTATATTTAGAGAATGGATAGGAAAGAATAACCGCCCCTCCACCACGCCCCGCCCCCAAATAAGTAAATAAATAATAAAAAAGAAAAAAGAAAGGACTGAGAGGGCAACATCCAAGGGGTAGCCAAAGAAGTAACCCAAAGATCTTGCTGTTGCAAGGAAGGTGGTGGTGTTCAACAAGGAAGGCCAATACCTGCAGCTGCACCAAGTTCCGCGTGTCTCCACCTTCCCCACCTCACTGCTGACAGCAGTTTAGGCCCCTTCACAGCAGTTGAGGTTTCCCTTCACTGAAGCCAAACTTCATTTGGGCTGGAATTGCCTAAATACCTTTAGGCTTGCTACTTCACCTCTGAACTTTGGACTTTTGACAAAACCTTGATTAAGAAGTCTTCACACTTTCCCATAATAAGGACTCTACCTTCCAAGCTGCACTTGATTTTTCTATTTCCCATCAAGGCACACACCCGGCAGTCACATTACTGTAAAGCAATGGTTTTCAAAGATTGGTCCCAGAACTAGCAGCTTCTGCATCTTTGGTTGGAAAAACACCAATTCATCCCAAACCTACTGAATCAGAAACTCTATGGGTGGGGAGCAGCAATGTGGGCTTTAATAGCCCTCCAGGAGATTTTGATGACCACTCGAGTTTGAGAGGCACCCCCCCCTCCAAAAAAAAAGCAAGCTGACAGTTGCTGACAGTTGTATCCTTCTAAACATTGCAGATTCCCTGGAAAATAAAAATGTGCTAAGAATTTTGTCTTTGATAATAAATAGCTGGAGTCTGAAATGAAAAGGTCTAACGATTTCTTCTTAAATTAGATTGTACTTCAATCATAGATGATACCTGGAATCTAATCTATACAATGAATGTTTCTGAGCCTTTGGGTCTTTATTATTAGTTAAATTGGGAGAAGGTGATCGGCAGGAGGTAGGGTATTTGGCTGCTTAATTTATCAGTGATTGTTAAAGGAACAGTAGCTAACTGCCAGATTTGTGTAACGGGAATCTTCTTTATCTTTTGACATGATGATAACTATAATAGGCTTTAATGTTTCTATTTTCTATACTTTACACTGGAGCATTTAATGTGCATGAATTGGACAAACTATGTTTTTTATTCATTTATTAGTATGCAACCCCATCCAGCAAGGGATTTGAAGCAGCACAAAAATATATATATTAAAAGAGTAAACTAAAATGTAATGTTCAGATGAACTGCTACTTTTAGCACAGAAAGAGGCTCTGGAAGTTTCCTGCTGTGCCAAATATTAACCTTTTAGTTGCTAGAGGCCAGGCAATTGGTAGGAGAACCAGTGGAGGGACCACAGTAACAGACAAAAAAGCACATGACGAAGGCAGGGACCATACATCACCTGGGCTGATTCCCATGGTACGTGAAAAAAAATTAAGGTGATCATAATTCCCAGACATCAACAGTGTTCTAACTCATTGAGAAGGGATTACATACTCAGGTTGTGCCATGCACATGCACCTGATCAACCTCACCATCACTCCCTTCCTGTCCTCTGTCCAGAAGACCCCATGCCTGACACAGCCGGACTGACCCAACAACCTTCAACTCTTCATCCAGTTTGGACTCTTGTTTTATCAGACATGGATTATTTAACCATATGTCTCTAATATACATTTTTAAATTCCAGTTTTTCCATTCTCACAAATCAGTCTCCAAGTCCTTGTACATAATACTCAACATTAATACCTCCTGAAAAAATGGAAGTGTGGAAGGTAAAGGGCAAAACTGAGGAATCTGGATTGTGGTCTGACCACCACATTAACAGATTTTTTTTTATTTTTAATTTTGAGCGTGTTACTGATACAGGGTGCAGCCAAGGTGGGGGGGGGGGCAGAAAAGATTTGGAATGGTGTCCAGAACTCAAAGTGTATAGGAATATTGGAGGAAATATTAAGATGTCCTCACCCCTCTTCCAGGTGTCAGTTGGGGGAAGGGACAACTGGGCAGGGCCATTGAGAGCTGTTTTGCATAGCAACAGTTTCGCAGCTAACCTCTGGAATGGTCATTTAACATATCTATAACCTTTAACTGGTTTCATAGATATGTTAAATAGCTGTGGCCAAGTTTTGGGCCAGGGAGAAGTGAGTGGCTGCTACCCAGGATGGAATTGGGGGCTGCTTTCTCTGAGAGAGTGCCTGTGGAAGAGGCATGTAGCTTTAGCAGAGTGAGGACCCCCTCTTGGCCAGGTGAGGGGGAGAGCCACGCTGTTTTGGAAAGATGTAGACCCCTGTAGCCATTAGGAGAGAGAGACATTCGGTTTCAGAGTGCAGACCCCCTCTTGGCCAGGTGAAAGGGAAGACCACGCAGCTTTGCCAGAATGGAAATCCCTGTGGCCAGGTGAAGAAGAAAGGCACTTTTGGTAGAGTGCGGCTTTGGTAGAAGAGGCCCTCGAGGCTCTGGGGTGCTCCCTTTGGCCAAGTGGCCTGGAAAGCAGGAGAGACTCTGACTGGAACTTGGTACAAAGAACTCTTGCCAGTGGAAGGTGCCACATGACTTTGGATTAATTGGAGATCCTGCCTAGACAGGCAACATAGCTCATGTGCCAGCTACCTGAAAAATGGACATGTGCTCTTTTCCTGATTTACGGTACCTGGAGTTGGGACAGTGGGAGAAGGGAGCGCTGTGTGTGTGTGTGTAGGTGTATACCCTTAAAGACTTTAATATTTTAAGGAAGGCATTAGGCCTGAATAGCATTAAATAAACATTTTGTTTCCTTTTCACAAATCTCTGGCATTGAGAGATGTCTTTCCAATTGGCGGTGGACAGAAGAGCCTAATAGATATTAGTATACCATCCTTGGGAGGGGCGCCTGTTTTCTGAAGCAGTTTTTGGCATCCCTCGGTGGGCCAAGTATTGCCCCCTCCTCGGACCCTTGTTCGGTAACATTACTTCAGTTCCCTAAGCCTCAGTTTCCTCACCTTTGAAAACAAATATTTAAAAAACTTCATTATTCTCAGCCATCGCTAACCCAGACTAAATGAGAAAAGAGAAGCAGCAAATGGACAACCTGTCTGGAAATTTCACAAGCCTAATCAAAGTGTCTGCTCCACTCTTCAGAAGTTTCTGGAAGTTCTAGGCTCCATTTCAAGTGAGCAGAAGTTAATTTATGATTTAGTCCAAGGGTCATGAGAAACTGAAGGGTCTAAATTGATGTTTCCTTGAAATTATTCCGTTCCAGTGAACTCACACTAAACAAGCCAAAAGCAGGCTCTCGGAGAAACCCTGGTGAAGCAAAAGTGCTGATTCTTGTGAGGCTTCAAGTGCCTCTGATAAATCTGCTGACACCACCTAAACCAGAGGCTGTTGCAAGGTTAACAAGAGCCCCATCACCAGGAAGGAAGATGTAAAAGTGTCTCCTGACCTAAATTCTGGGAGCTACCCCAGGTCATTTGTCTATCAGTCTTTGAAAACGGATCTAGCCTGAGCTCACACACATCCTCCCCACAGTAACCTCCCCACAGTGTGTCAACCTCCCCACAGTAACTACTGAAACTTCAGGGCTTAGGATATAGTTTATGGCTTTTAGAGAATTTCAGATGATGCCAAACAGTCAAGGGTACTTCAGGTTCCATGAAAGCAAGGCAAGCTGCCCTTATGGGAGCAATCAATAATAATCAGCACTTCTTGAGAACTTAATGTCCTGCAATGGCCATAACTTTACATGTGATGTCTCATTTAAATGCACACTCAAAGTGACTACTATACAGTTGAAGAGGCAGGCTTAGAGAGAACTCAAAAGATATACCTTCTGAGAAATTCTCAGTGGACTTAACTCAATTAAGAGCATTTGACATCCAGAAAGGAAAGTGTCAGGTGTTATGGAATTTGTTTTAAAATGCAAGTGAAGTTTTTGTCTATTCTTTCTTTCCTATTGGGCAAGATTACATTTTGCAAACTCTTCAACAGAGGTTAGCAACATTTTAGGAGTGTCTGCCAAAGATCTATCATATTATTCAGAGGAAATAAAGAAAGAAGACAGAGGGTGCCTGGTGCGGTGTGAACTCTCAAGGGAGATGAGGAGTAGGAAAGTAGACTTGCGGGAAAAAGGAAATGCAGTAATGCAGCGGGGGAATTATCACGAACAAGGATGTAGTGGTAAAAATTGTAAAATCGTCAAGAAACTGTTATTGAATAGACACATTATGAAATACTTGACTTTTGGAAAAGTTCTGAGTCTTCTGACAACCAAACTACATCTGAGAGAGAATTGGAGGAACATACCATAGTGATGTGATATTAAGAATGGGAACTTTTCACCTGCAAAATGGGAAAGGTAGCCCTTCATCTACTGAGAGTGATTTATGAAAGGTGTTTTGCCTCTGACTGGCCACACTCACCAATTGTTTGCCACACATGCCTGGGTCCATGAGTCAGGACAGGGACTTCTGCATAGTTTAGGAGAAGAGATGTCCTTCGTGGTGAGAAGAGGCAACTCTCCTTTCTTCTTGAAAGGTTTGAGCAAACCTGGAAGGGAGGCTTCAGTGCTGCTCAGGAGGTTACCCTTGGGCAGTGGTAGTGTAGATTCTGAACATGCCTCCCTGATTCCCTGAGTATTCTGGAAAAAAAAAAACCTTAGCTGTGACAATTAGAGTCAGCTTTGAGGAAGCTCAATGAATGCTTTGTGACAAGCCAATACTAGTCTCAGTATTGGAAAAAAGTCAGGGCAAGGAGAGGGGAAAAAAGGGCGAGGGAGAGGGGGAGGAGGAAAGAAAGGAGGAGAAAAGAGGGAAGAGAGCACTTATGTTAGCTGTGCTGAGTTAGCACCGTGAGACCATCAAAGTTGAAACCAGAGGGTGAGCAGAACAAGGACAGGATATCAAAATCTGATGTCCCCTATAAATGGTGAAGGGTTTGCAGGAACAAATATAAAGAACACATGGACAATAACAAGGGGGGATGGAAACAGGGGAGGGAGGTGGGGATGGCGGGAGTGCTGGGGAGGGGTGGAGGGAAGCAGAAAACTGTATTTGAACAACAGCAAAAAATGTAAAAAAATGAAATATTTTTCATGTTTTTCAAAATTTCTTTTAATTGTTGTTCAAGTACATTTTTCTGTCTTTTACTCCCATCCCAGCCCAACCCCCCCAAGTGCTCCCCACCTCCCTCCCATTTCCACCCCCCCTTAGTTTTTGTCCATGTGTCCTTTATACTTGTTTCTGTAAACCCTTCCCCTTTTCCCCTGAAATTCCCTCCCTTCTCCCCTCTGATCACTGTCAGCCTTTTCTGTATTTCAGTGTCTTTGGCTATATTTTGCTTGCTTGTTTGTTTTGTTGTTTAGCTTCCTGTTAAAGGTGAGATCATATGGCATTTGTCTTTCACCACCTGGCTTATTTCACTCAGCATAATGTTTTCCATTTCCATCCATGCTGTTGCAAAGGGTAGGAGCTCCTTCTTTCTTTCTGCTGCATAGAATTCCATTGTGTAAATGTACCATAGTTTTTGGATCCATTCATTTACTTAGGGGAATTTAGGTTGCTTCCAACTCTTGACTATTGTAAATTGTGCTACTATTAACATCGGGGTACATAGGTTCTTTTGGATTGGTGTTTCAGGATTCTTAGGATATAATCCTAGCAGTGGGAGTGCTGGGTCAAAAGGCAGATCCATTTTTAGTTTTCTGAGAAAATTCCATACTGTTTTCCATAGTGGTTGTACCAGTCTGCAATCTCACCAACAGTGCACTAGGGTCCCCTTTTCTCCACAACTTCTCCAACACTTATTGTTTGTTGATTTGTTTATGATGGCCATTCTGACTGGTGTTAAGTGGTGTCTCATTGTGGTTTTAATTTGCATCTCTCTGATGGCTAGCAATATTGAGCATCTTTTCATGTGTCTCTGGATCCTCTGTATATCTTACTTGGAGAAGTGTCTGCTCAAGTCCTTTGCCCACTTTTTAGTTGGGTGGCTTGTCTTCTTAGAGTGGAGTCTAAAATAAAATTTGAGCTTGAAAAAAAAATCTGCTTTCTGATTTTAGAAGAGAGGAAGCAGAGGTATAGCCAAGTTTATGAACGAAGCTGGCACAGTGTTAATGCATTTCATGTGAGCAGAAGGTATGCAAACTCAATTTGGTGACAACATCCAGAGTTAAAAGGAAACTGACCTTTTACATGGACCCATTTTCTTCATAAAAGCACATCATTGGGATTCAGCAGATATTTAGAATTTTGTCTCTAGCACTGATCCTGATAATTACCCATTCATCTATAATCACCCTTCCCCTACTTTCAAGTTTCTGGTTTTCTATTGCTGCATAATGACCCATGTGAAAATATTATGGTATAAAATAACTTTTTTACTATGGTCACATTCTGTGGATCAAAAATATAGCAGGGCACAATGGAAATGGTCTGTGTCTACACAATGATACCCATAGCTTCATCAGAGAAGACTCAGTGGGTTGAGGGTGACTTCTGGGGACTGGAATCACTTGGAGCTTCTTCACTCACATGTCTGGTGCCTGGTCTGGATGACCCCAGTGGGTCTCAATGAGGGGTGCCTCATTCACTTGGACTTCCTCACAGCATGGTGACCCCAGGTAGTCAGTAGTAGCTCAGAAATAAAAAAAAAACAAGAGATTGAACAAACAAGATAGAAGCTATCTCGCCTGGCATCGAAGTAATGCAGTGTCATTCCATTGTACTCTGTGAATCAAAGCAGTCACAGGCCTTTGCAGATCCAACAGGGGGGAATAAAGAGTAAGAAAGAATTTGTGGACAGGTTTTAAAATTGCCAGTCTCACCCTGGCCAGTGTGGCTCAGTTTGTTGCAGCATCATCCTGTGCCCAAAAGGTTGCAGGTTCAACTCCTAATCAGGACACATACCTAGGTTGTGGGTTCAGTTCCCAGTCTGGGCACATACAGGAAGCAACCAATTGATGCTTCTCTCTTGCATCAATATTTCTCTCTCACCCTTCCTCTCTCTCTAAAAAAAAAATGAAAAAATTTCATCAGGTGAGGATAAACTAGTAATAATAATAATAAAATTACCCGTCTCCTCTTCTTGGCCATCTCCCTTTTGACCTGCCACTTCATGGCAAGGTTTTGACTCTTCTCTGGACAACTTGTTCTCCTGGATATTTCTATATATGCATCTCCTGCTTTATTCTTCAGGTAGAGTTTTGGTTATTGTATTTCCAAAAGCTATGGGCAAATGGTCTCTGAGAATGCAGGACTTGGGCTGGCCCCACTTGTATCTATGCTAAATTTTACTTAGCAAAGTTCTATGCATGCATTATTTTATTGGACCCTTATAACAACTCCTTGATAAAGGTTTAAGGATTTCCCCATTTAAAAGGTAAGGAAGCTGAAACTTGGGGAGATTAAGAAGTCCGTCAAAAGTTCCACAGGTAAGGAAGTAGTAAAACCACAAATTGAACTTAGTCTTAATTGCCACGCTATACACCTCTCTCACCAGTGCTGCTCAGTGAATATTTGCAGTTCTCTGAACTTGGGCATGCAGATTATGGCTGTATTTTCTATCCCTCCCCCTGACCCTGCCCACATTGTGGTTGATCAGGGCCACATAACCAGTATTGGCCAATGAATTGTAAATAGAAGTATTACACATCATTTTGGGGCAAGTGTTTGACTACCAGGGCAAAACCCTCCCAGAGAGCCCCCGAGCACTAAGACTGGCACTATTGGAGGTGGCAGCTGCTCAGTCAGTCTGGGTTTCCAGGTGACTACAGTCAACAGAGCCCCCTGCCAATTCATAGTGGGCATGGAGCATGAGTAAAAAATAAATGTTTGTGGTTTTCAGCCACTGAGTATTGAGTCATGACACAGTATACTCTGGACTATATTACCTGCCTGACCATATCATCTCTTTGATCTTCAGTTTCCATGAGTATAAAATGGGATAATTGTTACTACCTACAGTGATTATTGGAATGAGTGGAAGTAGTGTATGTGTGTAAAATGCCTCATTTAGCGTTTCGCCTAAAGTAAAGTGTACTAATGTATGACTTTATCACTATCACATATAAGGGGGGAGCATGGCTCAGACCCACACATGTGGATAGCCTAGAGGCTCACCCGCTAAGCAGCCTATCTGACAGCTGCAGGATACTAGCAGGGTGACCAGGCTGTAGAGTCATCAATGAGTAAAAAGGCAGAGAATGGGGAGAGGCAGAGCAGCTATGACTTATTATGAATGTGAAGTTTGCCAGGATCAGAAGAAGGTACTGAGGAAGACTTAAAATAGTAGGTGAAATACAAAGAACAAAGTCAACCACTTCTTTGCTATTCTTCCCTAATTTTGATCACAAAAATAACTTTATGGAACTGAGGTTGCCAAAATAGATTCCCTTCATGATCAAATAACAACCAGGTAGGATAATCATGTTTCAAAATCTGAACTTCATTTCCCTCGAGATGACGAATTTTGAACACTTCCTCTAGTGGGAACCACGGAAGTGCCTCTTATTCAAATGGATGCCAGTCTATGATTGTCCAATTATTCACTGCATTCTGCCTTTGATGGCCCAGATGTTCTCAATTTCTTGTAATAAATTCTTTCATCTGAAAAGTCATTCTACTCAGAAATGCAAAATCCTCTTCAGTTTGCCAGCTTTTTTTGATGAGCTGGTATAATTGGCCTTTAATTTGCTTATTGTTTTGCAATAGAAAGCCCAAGTTTAATTTCATTTCTGTAAACCTGTAGACAAGAGCCAACCACTCCACCATTTAAGTCATTCTCCTCATTACAATCTGCTTTGGCTCTGCCCATCCCTGCCCCCATAATCAGAATGAAATTTCAGAAAAATGTTTTCTTCCTTCCTTATTTTTCTGCTTAAAAATAATTTTTACCTTTGCAATATATTTTAAATTGACTTAATAACAATATTTATTGAATATGTTTCCTATACCCTCTTGTTCTTAAAACAATAACATATATACTTGTTAGTATATGCAATGATTAATCAATTAATTACCACTTTTAGTTGCCAATCTACCCAATATTCACTGAGCTCCTTCTATGACCCATAGGTTATCTAAGCCTTGTGAGAGATACAGACCAGTATGGGATAGGTCCCTGACACCCAAGTCATCTATTTGTGGAAGCTGGGCATATTCATACTAAAAATATAACAAGTTACCAATAATAATTAAATCTACTCATTCAAAAAACATTAATTAGCAAATATTGATTAAACACTTTGCCATTATTAAATACCAGAAGATCAATTTTTCCATCTTTACACTACATGTTATTGTGGTGTTATAAAAGTCCCCCTTTTTTTCTGGATGGCTTTGTTTCCAACTCCATGTTCTGTTTTGAGGAGACTTCATTTTACACGGTTGAGTAAACCGATCTGTCTGATATGCCTGTGATATATGCTCTAGACGGTGGCGTAGAGAAATGATGTCTCATAGTGGTTAAAGCATCAGTCCTCGAGTCAGGCAGCCCAGGTTAAAATATATGGTTATGTGCTTTCTATGTAACCTTAGTCAAGTTACCTATCCCCCTATGCTCCAGTTTCCCTATCTGTGATGGTTAAATTTATGTAACAACTTAATTGGACCCAGACATTACATTGTTCTGGATGTGTCAATGAGAATTCTTCTCAGTGAACTTATCATTTGAACCAGTAGAGCAGATTGCTTTTCCCCAATATGGATGAGACTCATCCAATCAGTTGAAGGCCCAAATAGAACAAAAGGCTGGGTAAGAGAGACTTTACTTCTCTCTACCTGACTGTCTTCAAGCTGGGACACTGATGATCTGCCTTAAGATTGGAACTATACAGTAACTGGCCTGGGGCTCCAGCTTGCCAACTATAGATCTTGGGATTTCTCAGCCCCCATAACTAAATGAATAACTTCCATATAATATATCAGGTTCTGTATTGTCCAGGTCCACACCTGGCTGGTGTGGACAATACTCAGTTTGGAGTATTGTCCCATAGACTGAAAGGTCATTGGCTCAATTCCTAGTCAGGACACACACCCAGGTTGTGGATTCAAGCCCCAGTCCAGGCACGTGCAGGAGACAACCAATCAATATTTCTCTCTCGTATCAATGTTTCTTTCTCTCTTAAAAAATGTTTTCAGGTAAGGATAAAAAAATAAATCAGATTCTGTTACTCTAGAGAATCCCAATTCTTAGTTGTTTCTCTGAAGAATCTCAACTAATACTGTTTGTAAATATGAGATAAAAGATAAAAATCATTAAATGGCATAATATAGTGTACTTAGAACAGTGTCTAGCACAAGTTCACGGACTCTGTAAATATGCACTGCTGTTAACCTTAAAGCTATGGCACATAGAGCTTTTTGGCTGTTTATATCTCAAGATTGTCTCTCCACTGCCAAAAAAAAGCCTTCATCCTGGGCTGCCCTTTCCAAAGACAGAACTGATGCTTCTTTGAGGTGCTTCGGTATATGCATTTTTCTCCTTTTGTTATCTCACTTGGAATCATATCATCTCCAATCCATGGAAAAGGATTCTGTTGGGTCACACACTGATTCAAACACAGAGACTAGAAATAATCAGAAATTACTTATACCAGTGAAATGTCAGGTGAGTCTGCACAGGCCTTTCTTCCAAGAACATTTTTGGTAATTCTGCAGATAAAAGCAGATTGTGAGGGTTTTGTGAGTCTTCCTTTATTCTTCCCCTTCTTCTTCCAGATGAGAAGAGCTCTAAACAGACCTTTGTTAAAGAATAAATTTCTAAGTCTAGCAATTTGGGTCTCAAAAACCCAGATTCAAAGAAACCCTCAGTTCATGACAGGCCCTGATATCTAAAATAAGTGCCTGAATAGCTGTCAGTTAAAGTACACACTGAGCAGATAGGAAATGGATAGCTACATTATAGATTGCTCTGTGAATTTAAGAAGTCTTTGTCTGAGGACAATAGTAATATGAACAAATATTCAGGTTTTCAGTTATGGGCCAGCCAGAGAATCAAGCAAGAAATCAAATTAAATCTAAATTGACTCAGCGATGGCAGCCCCATTAGTATGGAAAGCATGCATCACCAGACAACCTTCCTGGGTCTCCTGGCTCAGCTCCTGGAAACAGGGCTGAATTATGCCCAGTCTAATACGCCCAGGTATTTTTCTGGTCAAGTACAATGAGGTTTCATTGTTTGTAATTAAATAGGGTTGATTCACAACAGTGAAATTGTTCCCTGTGCCTTTCAGCAAACGAGAACCCTCTCAAAACTCTAGTCATGTTATCAATAGGAAATGTACTCTATGAGTTATTTAACTGTTACTAAATTTAAGCTTTTTTTTACCAGGATGATCAGGAAAATAATCATCTCTCATCTGTAATTGTATTGTTAATCAACTTATACAATTTAACAGTAAGGTTTGGTTTTATCCACAACTGCTATTGGCTGCATTTTACTCAATGGGGGAAAAAGCGTGTGTATCTATGGATGTATTTTTTAAATTAGTTTTCTATTTATGTTAGAGAGAGAGGAAGAAAGAGAGAGAGAGAAACAGTGGTTTGTTGTTCCACTTATTTATGCATTTATTGGTTGATTCTTCTACATGCCCTGGCCAGGGATCAAACCCACAATCTTGGCGTACTGGGAGGACACTCTAACCAACTGTGCTACCCTACCATGTCTATCTACATATCTTTGTGCTCTGATCTGCTTCCCTTTTGTATGACCTATCTCAGGTAAAACAACAGCACTCACCTGATCCATCAACTCTGATACCTCCCTCTCGTGTCCATGTCCAATCAGTCACAAATTCTGATAATTCCATCACACACATAGCTTTCATATTCATCCTTTTCTCTCCTTTCTTCTGTAGTTTCTTTTATTCAAGAAGGAACGATCATGGGTAGGTAACCCCAGCAGAAAGGTATCATGGGAGCTCCCAGTGGAAGGCAAAGAACAAGTCACAGGCAGTGGGGTGGGAGCTTCAGAAACTCATTTAGGCAAAACTTTCCAGAGATGGAGTGCTACCCAGTTTAAGTCACTAAAAATCACAGGTGTTGAGACAAATGAATCCAAACCAGAGTGTGTATCTGAAAGGTCCAATTTAAGGTGGGTGGGCCAGAAGAGAAAGCATATCCCAGATAGCAGTCACACACAACATTAAGTAAAAGTCAAAACCATGGTTCAGTGTTCCCTGTTGGATATGACTAACAAATATGACTAAATATGCAAAGCAGAATCAGATAGGTTTAAAGCAAACACATAAAAGAACTAAATGTCCAACTCAGATCTAATGGCCTCTTCTCAGCATCATACCATTTAAAGTATTTTATACACATATAAACTTCTGGTAAAGATCAGACTGTTCACATTCCTCAACAAAGGAACAGTCAACAAATATACAAATGATCTTTCTGCTTTCATTTCCAAATTGCTTGAAGCAAGGCACTGGGTTTTGGTTTGGACAATTATTGATTATGTGTAACTGGAATTGTATTTAAGTATCTCATTTCACCTTTCTTCTCAGAAATGCATTCAACTAACACTTTCAAGTGCTGATAACTATAATCAGGCTATCATCATCATCATAATTATAAAAATGATAATAGCAATATACTTTACAGTTTATAGAATACATTCCAAGATGTTTTCTCAGACATTATCTCCCATTTAGAAATGCATTTTCTACACTAACAGATTGGTGTTGAGAATAAGAAGATAGACAAAGAAAATGACCATTTATGATTTGCCACATTACGGTCTTTGTGGCACCATGCCCTGTCTGAGCTTCCCCTGTATTCCCACAGATCCTATTGTCATTTCTGTGCTTCCCACTCTGACTTCTAAGAGCCAGAGCATCATTTCTGGCCTTAGGCTCCCAGAACTTACTTGGCCCGTGTGTAAGGCAGAAAAGAAATGACTGGAAATTAACATCTTCCCAAGATGGTCACACCCCCTTACGCAGTGACTGGTGGGTGTGGGAACATAACCACCTCAGCTGCTTTACCCCCTGGATAGCATAATTCTGAAGTATGTATTTTACAGCATTTCCTGATGCTTCTTTGCAGATACAAGCTTAGTTGTCCACAGTGGTTGCTGGGTTTTGACTATTTCTTTTCCCTCTGTATTACCTATCCATTATCCTCTCATGCCTCTGCAACTCCCAAATAAACCATGCATCCTCAGGCCTTCTCTCAGAAATTGCTTCTTAGATGAACCCTATTCAGTTAGTGTCAGAAGTAATGGTGAATGCTGTGAATAAATATATAGCATGTGGCATACAAATGATAAAAGCCATGCTAAACTGAACATGAGATGTATCCATTATAATCTTTAAGAAGTCTTTTACCTGTCTATAATAAGGTAGCAGCTGTTATTATCATGCATTTGTCAAGACAGTTTAAGTATTGAGCCCTGAGTAGACAAGATGCAGGACACTGTGAGTAAAAACTAAGTCACTGACCCTGAGCTCCCAGACCTCATGCTCTGGAGATTAGAAACAGGCACCAAAATGAAGCATCAACCTGCCATGGAACAGTGACCATGAACTGGGGGTGTGCGGAAGAAGAAGAGGTTTATTGATTACTCACCAATAATCACCTTAAGGTGTAATCAGACTAAGAAGCACATGGAAACAGCAGAGCCAGGGAAATAGCCACCTCTAATTGCTCCACAACCAAATCTGACAGGCTTACTGTCTGTGAACTTAATTCACCATCAGAAGAATGGATGTCAGGAAGACATCATCTAACAGTCTAAAACAAAAGGACAAAACCAAAAGTACTGATCTTGGTAAATCTGCAGAGATCTCTGCACTTACCACAAACCTTGCTTGTCGTATCAGAAAAATTGACCTCTCACAACCAGTTCTTGTACGACTTGTGTCCAACCAGGGTGGAAATAGACAGATTAAGTTACTAACATGTCCTGTTAGAAGAAAACAAACACTTTCCACAACAATGTTCCACAACAATGCATCAAAGAACAAACAGCAACAGTACCTCCTCCAGTCTCTGTATCTCAGCTTCACACTTAAGTATAAAACCAGCTGCCCTCACCCTTTCTTTCTATTTTTCAAACACGAGCAAGAAAAGCTTAAGCCAAAAAATAGGCCCAGCATTTCTTTATACAGATGCAACTTGTTTCTCTAAAAAAGGCTGTGTAGAACAAATACATAAGTTTTCAGAAAGCTTTGTAAATTTGATGGACTCAACACTGATTACTAATAGGATTGTCAAAAATCTGTCAACACTGATAAGAGCAGTTATTTAAATAGGTGGCTGCTATTTATTTAGAAAGCTATCTGCTTGCTTTAGATACAGCCACACCCTGTAACTCCTGTTACATAGTATATTTCTTAATCCTTGGAACGGTTTCTACTAGAGATAGGTAGACATCAGGACTCCAGAGAAAAACAGCTAGCTGCAGGATACTTCTGGGCATTCAGAGGCTTAGTGAGCCTATGGTATTTCCTTGGACCTGGTAGAATGATGTCCGTGTGCCCAGGTGTGACCCTGAACAAAGCACAAAGAAGCAGGAACCCAAGAATCCTACACAAAACTGTGAGTTCTCACCCCCAAATTACTCTAAGAAGTAATTCTCTCTAAAAAGTTGGCCTTATTTCATGTCTATAATTCCTCCAATTCTCTCTTTATACTTATTCCAGTTGAGCTTTTACCTTTCATGTTCCACAGAAACTTGTCAAAATCTTTAACAGCCTCCATGTTGCTAAATCCAATGGTTCATCCTCAGTCTATATCATACTTCATGAGTTGACAACGCTTATCACAGTTATTCACTTCCTCCTCAACTCACTTTCTTCAATTGGCTTCCAGGACCAGTTGCTCTAGGTTTCTTTGTTTTGAATTTTTATTGTTGAAAACTGTTGATTAGAGTTTACCATTTCTTAGTCCTTGGTCTCTTCACTCTATATTTTTCCCCACCTCAGAGCTTTAAATACCATCTATTTACCAACAGTTCCAAAATCTGTACCACTAGTCTGAACTTCTCTGCAGAATTCCATATTTGTACATTCAACTGTTACTCAACATTTCTATTTGAATCTATTCATACACTCAAGCTGGACTTGACTTTCCCAACTCAACCACACCATCTGCATTCTTCTCCATTTCAGTTGGTAACATTCACACAGATCAAAAACCTTGACCGAATGTTAGATCTCTCTCCCATTTCACATTCACTCCATGTACAAATCCTGTTGGTTCTGTCTCTTTGTTATTATGTTGGGAACTTGACCTTTGTGCACTACCTGGTCTGAGTCATCATTATCATTTCTGCATTGTAACTGGTCTTCCTGCTTCCACCTTTACCCTTCACTTTACTTTCCGAACAGAGTTAAAATTGTTTTAAAATGTAGGCCATATCATGTTCATACTTTGATTTAAACTCTCCAATGGCCCACATTTCATGAGATGAAAAGGAAAAGCCTTTTCAGTGTCTGCTTTATCTGAGTTACCACCACACCTCTCTGCTCTCTTTATCTATTATTCTACATTCCTAACTGCAATCTACCTTCACAGGTCTCTTCTGTTTCTTGAATGTACCTGAAAAGTTTCTGCCTTAAGAACATTAAACTTGCTTTTGTCTAGATTTTGTCGAGAATTCTCTTCCCTTTGATTTCTGTTTAGCTCCATTCTCCCCATCCCCATCCCCTTCAAGCCTTTGCTCAAAAGTTACCTATTCAGTGAGGCTTATACTGATCAGCTGAATTAAAAACTGTGGCTACTAATAAACTTTGGCATTCCCGTTGTCTCTCTCCTTGCTCCATGTTTTCCTACATCACCTTCTGGTGTGCTATGTTACAATATAGTTACTTATGATGTTAGTTGCTCATTGTCTTTCTCCCCTGCTAAAATATGTTTCACAAGGACAGCACTCATAATTTTTCAGTTCACAGATCTATCTAATGCCAACATCTAGAATACTAGCCAGCACATGCCAGGAACTCAACAGACAGTAGTTAATTTAACTACATAGGTAAATAGAAAAAGCCTATCAGTATAGAGAAGGGAAAACAAAGAAGCCAAGGGCATTAGGTGGAGGTAAGACATTGATCTAAAGTGACCTCTATCCTGTCCTTCCCTGAATTCTTATTTTTTGGATTTTTAAAAATTTCCCTACATGAGAATCTTGTAAATAAACCTCCTATTCTTGTGATAATTTGGTTGGACACCATTTTGTAACACCAAAACATCCATACTAGAACAATGATCGTATCTCTCCCCTCTCTAGATGTCCATATACCTTGCTAATGATTTGTGACATTAAGTTCAAAGACAACATTTAGGTAGAAGGCTCTGTGCTATGTGTGTGAACTTCTCAATCATCTAAATCCTACTCAACCTACCTCCTTTAAGAAACATTTTCTGAGAACACCAGATCCTTCATTTGCTCTAACAGACATTCTGAAATTTGATTGTATCACATTTGCTGTATGATACATTTATGTTTCTCTTTAGCTGTGAAGTTGTGGGTCTCCACTATAAATTCATAAGCAACTTGAGAAGGTGCACAATGATAATAGCTGGTAGTTACTGAGACCTTATTAAATGCTGAACTCTTGCATGTACTATTCTGAACTCTTACATGTAGTATACCATTAATCATCACAACAATCTCATTAAGAGATGTGTACTGTTATCTACATTTACTGATGAAGATACTGAGTCCAAGGGCATTTTACTATCTTGCCCAATAGTGCAAAGCTAGTAAGCAGGTGAGCTAGGGTGTAAGCATAATGTAATCAAGCCCCCTATCCCACACTCACAACATTAGGCTATTTCAGAACTTTCCCATGGGTGGCTGTGTAGTACATTCAGAGGTGGTATTCAAGCATGTCCCAGTTACTCAGAGTAGTCCAAAAGGTAGCAGCTTTAGCATCACAGGAAGCTTGTTAAAAGTGCAGAATCTGTTCTTCACTCCCCCAACCTCCCAATCAGAATAATCTGCTTTTTCACAAGGTTCCAAGAGATTAGTATGCACATCAAATTTGAGAAACACTGAAAAGATTTAACAAGTCAAATTGTATTAGTGATAAGCACACAGACGGAGGAAAGTAAGGAGGAGTTCCAGGGAAGGGTTGGGAAGTCGGGTGCAGGGTGGGTGCGGGGAGAATGTTGGATGAAAAAATAAAATCATGGCTTTTTACTATTCACTGTGAAAGTATGTCACTATTTCAACAACAGCATCAAACTGTAAGTACTTACCAACTGAAGATTAACCTCTGAGTATACTAAAATGCTGTGAATGGGTTACAGGTGTGTTACATATCGACACAAACCCTCTTAGACTTCTTAGCATCCAAGTGCAGCTTGGAGTCAACAGAGACCTAACACCCGCGTACAGAAGTATGGATAGCTTAGTTTAAGCTTTATACAAAGGTGAGCTGAGCAGATGTAAGTCTGACAGTTGATCCCAGTATCTCAACAAGCATTGAGCATGTTGACAATAGCTGTTCTGGCCACAATTTTTAAAAAGCTGCCACGGAGTTTGTCTATATTTTGGACACCTAAATTGCAGCCATCTGTGTGTTATACCCAAACCCACTGTCAATTAGGGGTCCATAGACCCACCAGTGTAGTCTGTATTTCAGATACCTAAGCAGTCAAGTACACTTGGCAAAATAACAGGAGTTGGAGTTGAAGAGGCTGAGATACCAGCAGGTGTTCCTGGCAGAGCAGCTCCAGTGTGTCCCGAATCTCTCTGCCTTCACACGAATCAAATGCTTTTGCAGCTAATATGCCCTTTTAGTGGCATCCAGGCTAGCTCTAGGGGGACTGCTCTAACAAGGCACGTGTTTTCCACTAATTAGAGCATCGTCATTATTTTGAAATACTTGATATAAAAACATTGTTGGATTTGAATGCCATTTGCATTATCACAAGAATCTTCAACACTGCATTTGTCAGTGCAAAAAAGAAAAGCTGTTAGCTCCTTCAAATACACTTTTACCTACTGTAGAATTTGAATAGTTGTAAAAATGGTCTCAAATTATCATCACCTACTAGTGTGAATAAATTTTCTTGCCAATGGTGACTATCAAACATTTGAAAAGATCATCATTATAAGGTCATTATCAGGAATTGAGCATAGCCCTGTCAAGCATACACCTGATATGAAAAACTATGTTTGTGGAAGGTAATGCTGAGTAAGATCCACCCAGACAAGCCCAGCTGTGGATAATAACTATAAATTGCGGATATCATACAAAACAACTAGCCACATGAAGGCACCAAAGAATGTACAAAAGCAGGCATATTCTAGTGAGGAGAGTTACACAGCATTATTTTCCATTTTACTACTTTTAGCCTGAGGTCAAACATGGTTGGCAATCTGAAGGAAGCAGTAGGGGTGCTGATGGAAAAACCACAACTTTCTGTCTAGGGGAACCATTCACTCTGGGCAACTGTAACCATTGGAGAAAAGAGCAAAATGCCAGAGTTGGAACCCCCCAAATCTGTCTTCCTATTAACTCTGGTTAATCCCTAAATGATATAAGCAGGGAAAACAATGAAAGCAACTCAGTTAAAGCTAAAAGGTTTGAACCGCAATCAGAGATACCTACCAAGGAACAGGGTTTGCAGTTTAAATTCAACTAAGTTAATTTGCCCACCAAACGAAAGCCAACAAACCCTTATAATTCAAAATCTCCATAACTAAATATCCATAATATTTAGGATATAATACAAAATCTATTCAAAATAGGGAAAAAAACAGAAAATGAAACACATTCTCAAGAGAAAATTGACCTGTAATCAACTCCAATAAAGCTCAGATATTAGAATTGGCAAAATAAAATTTAAAACAGCTGTTATAACTGTCCTCAAAGAAGTAAAAACAAGCATGAACAAAAAGACAAAAAGTGACTGTAGGCAAGTAGAATAATAAAAAAGAACCAAACAGAAAGTGTATAACTGAAAAATATAATATCTGAAGTTTAAGCAGTCACTGGAGGAGTTTAAAAGAACACCAATGGCACAGGAAAGAGTAAGTGAACTTGAGGGAAGATCAATAAAAAGTATGCAATGTTACAAACAAGGGAAAAATTACTGAAAAAGATTAGTAGAGCTTCTAGAACCTATTAAGGAATATAAACCAGTCTAGCACATGTGTACTTGGAGTCCCAAAATGAAATCCCACAACAAATGGTGCAGGAAAAAAAACTGTAAAAATAATGGGCAAACATTCCAAACTTGGTGAAATATGTATTTACAGATTCAAAATGCTCAGAAAACACTAAACAGTATAAAGTATGACACATATTATAGTTGAGTAGTTGAAGGTTGATGATAAAAAGCAAATATTGAAAGCAGAAAGAAAAAATAAACTCATTACTTTGTTAACAGCTGATTTCTTGTCAGAAACCACAGAGGCCAGAGGAAAGTAGAATGACATTTTATTTAAATGCTAAAAGAAAAATTTGTCAGCACAAAATTCTGTACCTACTGAAAATTTTCTCTTCAAATTAAAGGGAAATAAAGTAGCAATATGGTAAATGGAAACTGAGAGAATTTGTTGAAAACAGACCTTCTAAAACAAGAACAGCTGAAGGAAAGTCTTTGGACAGAAGGGAAATCATAGCAGATTGAAACTCAAGTCCTCAGAAAGGAATGAAGAACATTAGAAAGGCTAAAAATTTTGGTAAATATTAAACGATTTTACTTTTTATAATGTTATTATAATACCTGTGATTTTTTAAAGAAAAAGTTATAATGTATAATGTAATGTATGTGTATAGTATAAACACCAGAGCCAAAATAGACCTGTATGGAGGCAAAGTCAACCTCTTTTCCCTGAAATGGTACAGTATTAACTGTAAATGAAGTGTTGAAACATTGCAATCTCTAAATGGACTTCTCTAACATAATATAAGAAGTGAAGCTAAAAAACAATAGAAAAATAAAAATGGAATTCTAAAAATAACTATATTATATCCCCCCCCCTAAAATACAGGAAAGAAATAATGACAAAACACGTGAAAAAAAACTAAGGAAACAAAGAATTGAAAGTCAAATGGCAAACCCACACCTAACCATATCAATAATTAAATCAACATCATCAACCACCTTGACTTCATTGATATCGGTAAAGTGCAATACCCAATAGCCTCAGAATGCACATTCTTTACAAGCATGTGAATCACTTACCTAACTATATGCTGCTCTATAAAACAAGTCTCAAAAGGAAATTGTTTTAAAAAATAAAATTAATGTCACACTCTGGAGAAAATAGTATGTACAAAATCAACTTGTTATATTTACACATGTATCATGTACTTACTACACACTCATAATTTGTCATCAGAGTCCCTTCACAGCAGGACCCCAATCAGTCCCGGATGCCACTGTTATGCAGTTGAAGGACCCAATGGGCTCTTGAGAGATGGGTCTGCTAGCTGTAACTTTGAGCATTATTGTCACAGCTAAATGGACACAGAGTTAGGGCTCCAGGCTCTTCAGGAACCTGTAATGACAGATACATCAAGGCAGAATAAAGTACAGTCGAAATGGTAGTACTCTGGGCTTTGAAATCAGACAGACCATGGTTTTACTTTCTGTTCCTCCTTTGCTAAGCCATGTGAATTATTTAATTATTCTGAGATATACATTATCATTTTATAATGAGTAATAAGAATTGCATGGTGATGGAAGTGGTTTAAAAAAAAACACCAAAGGTACTAGAGACTAGAATCCATCTCAGAAGCATAAGTAATCTTCATTCTAGATCCCACCAGCTAGTGTATTCCCCATACTAGTCATAGACAATTCAGAGATGAGATCAAGTTGAGGCTACTTACATAAAATTTTGACTCCACTTGTTAAAAGCTAGTGAAAGCAATGATCAACAGAGCATTTTTATGTAGTGATTATGTTCCCATTCTAATGGACAAATATTATCTAAGAGAAAAACACAACTCATAGTTATGTGAGTTGTGTTTTTCTCATTTTCACTCAGAATGTCACATGATTTTTTGTGCAGCTTCATTTGGGTAACTAAAGATTGAATTGCCACTTTTACTTTAAAAAGATATATCTCTCAACATAGTGATGCATGTAAAAGAAGGCACACTGCTCTCCAAATCTAAACTCTACTTTTCTTCTCAGGAGCTCAGCATAGAATTGCCATCTCATTGACAGCGTCAATAACTGTTTAATGTGTGTAGAACACATCGCCTTCCTTGAGAGCAGCTGTGAGCAGTCCCTGGCCCTGACTGCACTGTAGGTGCAGAACACAAACTACTCACCAGTAGCAGACAAGTAGGATAGGGCAGAGAATTTAATAGCTGTCCCTTGTACGGTGTGTTTGTAAATAGAGCCTTGATGGGGATCAATTAAAGGGAGGTAAACTTCAAAAGAAGACAGGGAATGGGTGCTGTGAAAAGGAAGAGAAGAAGAATGAAATTTATAGAGAAGTCATTTACTTTTTATCTCATAAAAACAAGAAATTCACTTCATCAGATAGGTATATATTAGATGAAAAAATAAATTACTTAAATGTGCAGTGCTTAGTAATAAAAACTTTCAAGACATAATTTCCACAGCAGAAAATAACCAAATAGCGTTCTTTATAGCATGTAGGATTGGGACCACCAGTGCAGATCTAATGTTGGACAAGAAATCAGAAACTCACAGTTTCAAAAAGTTTTCTATAGTCTTGTCTTGCTCCCTTAGGGTTCCATTCTTCTTGTTCACTCTGAACTTACTTCCAAATACCTCGTATGTCCAAGTCATCTCCAATGGTCAAGGGAACCCTTTGCTATTTGCTCCTTCTGACTGGTCCCCATTCTACATACATTTTTCTCTTCAATATCGACCATGCCAGGGTGCCATATCCTTAGAGTCCTGTGCTCTGCTAATTCTTCTCATAAACACAATGAAGGTATCAGGAGAATGCAGTGGAATTTGACTCATCTCCCAGATCAGATGTCTTGATTTGAAATATGCCAGGAACCATGGGAAAACTAAAAATGAACGGATAATCAAGGGATTATCTCATGAAGCAGGACTTTGGAAAATGCTCAAGAGATGAGAGCTGTCATTTCCACTAAGCCCTGACTATGTTCCAGGTGCTTTTTAACTTACTCTCTTTCACAATCCCATGCAATAAGATGTCCAAAGATCTGGGAATGAAACCAAGGCTCTTGGAAATTAAGCAACTAGGGCAAGATTAGGCAGAATATATTGGGAGAATTAGGATTTAGTTTCAAACTTGTCATTTCAAAGTCTACGTTTTTCCACTACACTTTCTCACATACAAGACAAAAGGTAAAGTGTAGCTTCAGGAAACTCTAATATATTCATGAATGGCATGTTTAGGACCAGAATAGACATGGGTACTGACTCAAATTATAGATGGAAGTCATGATATTTCTTGACAGATAGTTTTTCCAAGGTGTATTTGTTTACATTTGGATCCAAAAGCAGGATTGCCATCATTTTAACATTTAACCCTTTCTAATCAATACTAACTGGAACAACAATGACTTATGCATAGGTATTTTTAATATATATGCATAACATATTTACAAAGTATACTGATGGCATCACTTTAAGCACCTAAAATTCTTTTAAGGCATGAAGGAAAAAATATGATTAAGCTATGTTGCCGATAAATTAACTAGTGCCCCAGGCGCACAATGAATTCGGGAGACAGAATTTAAAGCAGGTTTCCCATCTGGTAGTATAGTGCTTTTAAAGCCAAACCATGTGCACCTTAAGGAAAGAAAATGTTTAATGAAAACTTAATATTAAATTGAATAGTAGAGAGATTCTGTTAGAACTGGAGCAAGACATAAGGTGTCATATATTCTGTCTCTTGGCTTTCACACAATTCTCCTGCATTTTCAAAATACTGAATTCATATTGAACATAATTTTTAAAAGATTTTCAAACATAAGTAAATACACATGTTTGGGCAAAAGTAGGTCTACAGTTGTGAGTACATGAAAAAGTTTTTTTCTGGCATTATGATTTATTAATTATTGTATTATTTTCCATATGAAGAAATATTAATCTCCTTTTGCCCTACCCTTTACATGCAATCTAAAAGAGATGTTTCTTCTAAAAATCATCAAAAATAGAAATTAAAACATATTTTATTCATTTAACAAAATTTTAGTAACTGAGACTAGGTCAGAGGCCACACACTGTGGAGGTGATAGATTTTACTGAAATAGTCTAATCAAATCACAAAAACAAATAAAGACAAAAAAAAGCCCTGAAGAGAAAAGGAGGAATATCAGTATCTAAAGTTGCTATAATATATTATTAAAACATTCATCTTTCAACAAAAATTCATGAGATATCTGAAGAAAAAGGGAAATATAACCCACCCACAGGTGGGAAAAATGGGTAACAGAATTAACCTTTGGGAGGTTCCAGATGTTGGATTAGCAGGCAAAGATTCAAAACAGTTCTTATGAGTATGTTCAAAGAACTAACGGAAAACACAGTTGAAGGAGAAGAGAAAGCAGGATGACAATATTTTTTCAAGTAGAAAATATCAGTAAAGAAATAGTAAAATTTAAAAAAAAATTATGGATGGAAGCTTCCAAAATTTGAAGAAAACCATTATTCTAACATTCAAGAAACTCAGTGAACTCCAAGTAGAATAATGGTGAAGTGGTTCACACCCAGATGTATCGCAGGAAAAAATGTGGAAAGAGAAGAACAAGGAGAAAACCTTGAGATTGGGGGGGAAATGACTCACCACATACAGCAGACATCTCATCAGAAACCATGAAGGCCAGAAGGTATTTTGCTAACCGTCAAAGTACTGAAAGAAAAAGACGAAAACTGTGAAATATGAATTTTACATCAACAAAACAATCTTTATAAAAGAAAGAATAAATAAAGACATTAGAGACATAGATATTAATATTAGTATTAATAAGACATAGATATGTTGCTAAGCTACCTGCCTCATAAGAAATATTAAAGGGAATTCTTAGGCCAAAATTAAGCAATCCGAGTCAGTAATCTAATACACGTGCACACACACAAGAACACTGGTAAAGGGAATTGTTAGATAATAATCAAAACTTTTTGCATCATTACTTCTCTTAACTGATTTTAAAAAGCTATTGTATAAAACTATTCATGTAATTTATTCTTGGATGTATAACATAAAGACAATGTAATGTATTTGCCAATGAAAGCACTAAAGTGGTGGATGGGGGCGAAGCTGTACTGGAGTAAGAAAATGACACTAGATAGTAACTTAAATCTACAGGAACTTGTGGAGAGAGGAGAATCAAAATTGTAAGTGTGGAGATTAATATAACAAACTAAATATATATATATGTATATATATATATATAATTTCATTTATTCTCTCATGTTTAAAAGATATAAAATGATATAAAGTAATTATAACAATGAATTCTTGCACTTTTAAAATATAGATATAAATACACATATAACTGTAATAGTACAAAAACAGAAGAGGAGATAGAACTAACTACATAGGAGTAATATTTCTATATAGCCCTGGAGTTGTTATATAAATCTGATGTAGATTCTGATAAGTTAAAATGTATAGTTAATGTATACTATTAGAGCAACCACTAAAAGATACTTGTTTAAAAAATTAAAGGAATTAAAATGTTACACTAGAAAATATTTACTTAATGGAAATGAAAGCACTAAAAAAGGAAGAGCAGATTTACAAAGACACATGAGGCATACAGAAATCAAACACTATAATGACAGACATAAATCAAACTGTACCAACAATAACATTAAACATGGACTGGATTAAACCATTCAATATAAAGGCAGAGATTCTCAGGCCTTTGAATAAAAAAACAAATCCAATAATATGCTGTCTATAGGGAACCCACTTTAGATTCAAATGTATAAAAAGTTTCAAAAGAGAATAATGGAAAGAAAGAGAATGTTTAAATGTTATCATTTAAACAATGACCATAGATAACTATTCAAATACCAGGCAAAATTCAATTCATCAGGAAGATACAACAATTATAAACACTATGTACCTAACAAGTGAGCCTCAAGTTACATGAAGAAAAACTTGCAGAACCAAAGGGAGAGATGGACAATTCAACAGTTAACAGCTGGTGATACCTATCAATATTCCCATTTTCAATATTGAACAGAACAACTGGGCAGAAACTCAACAAGGAAATAAAAAGACTTGGGCAGCACTATAAATCAAGTAGCTCAAACAGACACATACAGGATCATTCTGTTCACCAACTGCAGAATCCATTCTTCTTCGGTGCACATGGAACAAGCTCCAAGAGAAACCATGTGCAAAGCCATAAAACAAGCCTCAATCAATTTAGAAGGATAGACATTGTCTAAAGTGTGTTCTCTAGTCACAGTTGAATTAGAAATTAATAGCCTAAGGAAATTAAAGTTTATAAATATGTGGAAAGTAAACAACACTCTCCTAAATAACTAATGTGTTAGAGAAGAAATAATGAAGGAAATGACAGAACACTATCAGATGAAAGAAAATGAAGATGTACCAAAATTTATTGGATGAAGCCAAAGTTGTGCTTGATTTGAGGGAAATGTATAGCTACCCGTATGTACATAAAATGGTCAAAAAGCACATGAAAAAATGTGTAGCAATAATCGCCATCACAGAAATGCAAATCAATACCACAGTGAGATCCCAATTCATACTTACACAGCAATAACAACAGGTGTTGGCGATGATGTGGTGAAATTGGAATCAGTGTCTGATGAAACACTGCTGTGGAATGTAATGATGCACACACTATGGAAAACAGCCTGGCAGTTTCTTAAAAGGTTAAGCCCAGACTCACCTTATAACCCAGCAATTCCACTTCTGGACTCATACTCAAAATAAAAAGGAACACACATCCACACAAAAACTTGTACATGAATGTCCATTGCAGTATTATTCACAATAATCCCAAAGTGGAAACAACCCAAATATCCATCAACAAATGAATGAAAATGTAATATGTCCATACAATGGAGTATTATTTGTCAATAACAAGGAAGGAAGTACTAATGCACACTACAACATGGATGAACCTTGAGTACATTAAGTCAAAGAAACCAGTCACAAAAGAACATGTATTTTATGATTCCATTCATATGAAATTTCTAGAGTAGGCAAATCTGTAGAGATACAAAGTAGATTAGTGGTGGCTTAGGGCTGAGGGACTGGAGTGACAGCAAAGGCATTTAAGGTTTCTTTCTGGCAGGGTTAAAGTGTTCTAAAGTCTATTTTCAGTGATGGTTTCACAACACTTGGAATAGAATAAAAACACTGAATTATACCCTTGAATTCAATGAATTGCAGAACCTATAAATTATATCCCAATAAAGCTGTTTTTATTGAAATTAAAGAATCCAACAACAGTGTCACACATTTCTCAAGTATTTTGCATTGGATATATCATCCACACCATCATCAGAACCTGCCTGATATTTCAGACATGGGTGTGCACGTCTGTCTCCGTCAGAAACTCTGATGCTCTTGAAAGTAGCTGTCATGTCTGATTCATCTCGATGAAATCTCCAAATCCTCAGAGCTCAGCTCTGAGTGTGGTATCTGATCATTGCATCAAACACATTGCTGCATGCTGGCTTTGTAGTAGATCTTCCTCTTAGGAAGCACATTGCATTAACATTCTATTAGACTCCAGCAAAGCAACCTGGGGCACTCGCCTTGGAATTGCTAGCTGTTGGATGGCTCCGGAGGAGGCTCAGCTCCACCTCTGGGTCTTGATTGTTCCACCCCACACCTTATCTGTATTGATAGAAATCAAACACTAAAGGCAGGAAGAATAGAAAAAAGGCTGACCTTAAAAACCCTGTTTTTTTTATTATAATTTTCCTAGGATATAATTCAATGTCAATAATATCTTTCAGCTTGGGAGTATAGAATTAATGGGCTTTCCTGATGAGTCCCAGGTTTCTGGCCCAGGGAAAATTTTCTTATTACAAATGGGACTCTGCTAATCACAGTAGTTTTGGGAAAGATTTCACGATTACAAATTTTGCCTAGTTACAAGAAGAACTATCTTACATTACTAAAATACAGAATATTATTTGATTGCTGAGACTTCCCCTACCAAGAGGAAAACTTCTATAAAAAACTTAAATAAATAAGTGCACAAACCCAAATTGCTCAAAATTTATCAAAGCAAGAGGGTCAGTTTGACAAAATTTACATGAAAAACAGGATTGATGTATCCTACTCTAGTTGATTACTGCTGTAAATATTAAAAAAAATAATTGTTGAAGTAAAATTTATTAAGTTTCATTTAGTTACATAATGATTCTCAAACTATAAGCAATTGTGTACAAAGGGTGGGGGCCAAAAACCCGAAATTATCTTCTGTAGGATGGGCCCCTTGTAGTACAGACTTCCCCTGCTAGGTGAGTGTTCTAGAAACCTATCTGTATCAGTGTGCTAGCTGGCATGGTTGTGAGAGGCAGCACTTGGCTTTAGTGAATTTGTTTTCCGAGACTGAAAGCATTAGCCCATTTCATGATGGGTGATTTATGAGCACACCTGCCAGCACTTTGCTGAGTGCTCAGTAGTTTCTGACCAAAAATGGCATGACCCCTGTGCCCCACCCTCCCTATTCCCCTAATCTCACCCCGAATGACTTTCTTTGTTTCCCCAGATGACACAAAGTCCTCAAAGGGGCGTGTTTTCCTGATGTGGAAGAGGCAAGACAAGAAAATGGCAGAAGCACTAAAAGACATCAAAATCAAGAAGTTCAAAGACTATTTCAAGTGGAAAATAGGTCTCAATAAGTGTATTTCATCAAATGGAGAGTACTTTAAAGGTGACTGAAGTTTAAACATGTAAGAATAAATACACAATGTTTATAAATAAATTCTGGTTTTTGAGTCCCCCTTGTACTATAAACAATTGTTTCATTCCTTATTCAATAAATATTACTCAAAACCCCCTAACATATAAAAATTAACTCAAAATGGATGTAGATCATTGGACTTAACCGAGTATAGTGGTCAATCAGTTAAATAAAACAAGAGAAGAGATACTTAAGGGTATTTCCCAGATGATAGAACGCAGGCTTGGTTGGTAGAGAAGTAAAGATTCCAGGCAGCAGAGAGTTAGGGAAGGAAAAAGAGTTTGGGAATTAATGAATTGCCATTCTCAATGCAGTTGTTACTGGAATGAGTAAAGGAAATATAGTAGAAGGGTGGGAAATACAGTGATCAGGGAGCAGGGAGCTTGACATTAAGATTTCAGAAGCAGTATGTTGTTCTTGAAAAATAAGCATGGGAGAATGGCTACAGTGTGGTCCAGGAGAGAATGATTGCTGGTGAGGAAATCGGCTCCCAAAGTTCCAGTAGTTAGGTAGCCCACCCTTCAGAGGGGCAGTGAGGTTCTGATAATGATTGCAAGAGTAAGAATAAGAGGAAGACAGCAACTCAGAAGCTTGGGAACCATTGGCTGAGAGGGAGAGGGGACATAGCAAGCAGAATTGGTTGGTAGGAGTCTGACCAGGAGGCAGGAGATTCCCAGGAGAAATGGTGTGCAGTGAAAGGCAGACGCGCTCATCCTTGAAGAGAAGAGAGAGCCCAGCCTTCACTTGAATGTGTGTTCCAGCAAATGCAGCAGGAAGGTTTGGCAGGCGTGGGAAAGCGGGGGTGGAGGGGTGGAATTACGAGTTGCACAGGGGAATGTGGAAATGAGAACCAAGAGATGATGGATGTCTGGGGAGCTTGGGTTTTCAGAAGCCACAGGGATGCGAGGCAGGGTGAGTAGTCCTCAGAGCTTCTTAAATATCGAGGCAACCACTGGAGGCCATAGTCCTGTGTTTAGAGATCATCTGTCATGAGTAGCTGAGCTGGCTACCATGTTCTTATCAAAGGCACAATTTAGTTTTACCACGAATGACTATGGGAGCCAGTATAGTAATCTTTCAGAGAGGAATATGGATCTAAAACCGTAGTTTGACACTGGGCATAGCAGAGTACAACCTCAAACGAGTAAATGTTTCTAGTAAATGGTGACAAAGACAACATGTAAGTTCCCCAATATATCTCCAGTGCCCAGAAGAGAGTCTGGTAAGTGATGGGAGCTCAAGAATGAACACATTCACTACTGAACGAAATAGATTGCAGAGGTACCGGAATATGTGAAACGTTTGCCTCCAGAGAGAAGTTGGAAGAATATGTTCCTGACATAAAGACACCCAGCAGGGAAGGGCAACCAAGTATATAGCCCAGAGACACAGTGGTTCTCTCAGAGTGAGAGTGTTGTAGTCACTGTTCATTTCTTTGGTGTTGTTTTGTGTCTTCGATCCTTTCAAGTGTGTCCTCCCTCCCCCTCAAAACCTTCCAGTATTCAAAAGCAGGGTTCAAAGACAGAAAGCTTGACTCTGACTACAGCGTGTGGCTTGTGATTAGAATAATCCTCCATTGATAATTCATATATTCAGCATGAGGTACGCGAAGGGCCATCCACTTTCCATATACCAAATATTTCTTTCCTAGGGAAAGTGAAATTTGCAGTCTTAAACTGATCAAAACAAACTTAATTTTTGTCACATTGAATTAAGAAATACCAGCCATGCTGACCTATTAGGAGGAAGTGAGGCTGCACAAAATCAAGCGACACTATATTGCTGCTGCTCTAAAAAAAAAATTGCTACTCTAGAGAACACTCCCTTTCTAAATGGCTATAAAGGCCCCACACTCCAGAAAAGTCAGAAGAAAAATTACCTCCCAGCTTGTGCATTTATTTTTATGGTGGCAATTGATTGTTCCCTCCCACCCCAGCCTACAACACACCCCAGTGCCTGCCAATTCCCAGACCTAATCCTACACCAGTTTCCAAAGTCCCAACTGGGCCAGTTTGCGGCAATGACATGATACTCTCGGCTCTTGCCAGGCATCCAAGTCCAGAATTATAAAGTGAATGAGTCTATCTGTCTTTATAAGTGCATTGTGAACTTTATAGTTTAATATTAAGCTTGCATCATAAAAAATGGCTCATAAATGGCTAATAAAAGCCTAGTTTACAGCTTATAAAGTGCATCAGTACTTTACACAGGTTTGCTTAGGAAGATTTATGTGCGAGCTCTTTGTCTCCTGGTTAAAGATTATTTCCCCCCTAAAAACCATTAAAAATAACTACTGAAAAATGGCCTTTTGGTTGAACTCTGTGTGGTACCAAATTTGAGGTGTCTGAGAAATTCAAACCCAGTGTGCTTGGGCTTATAATGTCACAGGAAATGCCTGGGGTTTCAGGGAGGCCCAGGGTGGGAGGCCCAGGGTGGGAGGCCCAGGATGGGAGGCACCAGGAGGTCTCCTTGGGAGGCACTGCAAGCTCAGACAAATTGGCAGTGACCTTGCGATCAAGTAGTGGCTACCCAAGCCTCAGTATAAAATCCGGTGTTAGTCTTCATCCTGAGGGCACAAAGAGCTTTGTGAAAACAGCAGAAAGGCCGACTTGCCAAGCCTGAAACCCCAGTCAGGCGGTAGGCTTCCTCCAAGAGCACTTGGAAAGTCCTTTAATGAGTTCTTCCTAGATGGCTCCCCTCCCTCCTCCTGCCTCCCTGACTGTCTCCCTGGCTTAATGCACTGGTGATATATGTGACTGCAATGCACTCGCCCCCTCCACCCTATTTCACTTTTTATTACCCGTTGCGCTGCTTTACCCAGGTTTATATACTTCATTATGTTCTCTGCTGTCACTTCTCTTATTTCATTTTTGATTTTTACTTTAACTTGGCGGCTGGCAGCTGTGTTGCCACCATCGCCCTCCCACCTCCTTATGCCCCTCTGCACTGCCAAAGATGAAGGTCTTTCAGTGTGTATTGACTTCTAACCTTTGAGACACTGGCCATGAGGCAGCAGTGTTGGTGATGCAATGCCCGGGTTGTGGGGGGGTAGAAATCTGAATCCCTGCACTGATTTTGCCACTAGGTAGCCTTGACACTTTGGGGCACTTTAGTTAGGTTTTGAGCAGGTCAAATGTAAAAGGGAAGTGATAAAACTAAATGATCTTTAGGGTGCCAAGCAATTCTCACACACTGGCTCATCTACAAAATGTGGATATGAACCTCTCAGCTTGCCACCCAAGGTTATAATTAGGATGATACGAGGTTACTGCAGTCGAAGATCTTGGAATACTAGAACATTCTTTCCTAACCTAAAAAACTGTACTAATTATGAAAGAGTGATTTTGGCACCTTTCTTGTCAGCATACTATTTTTTTTTATATATTTCAAGATCAAGTAATCAAGAGTATGCCCCCCACCACACACACACTTTTTATATGGGAGCAGTCTCATGTTTTCTCAAGAGACGTATTTAATCATCCTTGCATTTACACAACTAGGTGCCTGAGAGGGGAGATTAAACAAATAAAGAACACAAATTCTGACCTCATTCAGCTTTGTAAGAAGACAACGATACCAAGCTATTACATAAGAAACAGCACACACTATTGTTGCTGAAAGAAATAGGATTCTTCTGCAGTATTGTAGGAAAAACATTTCAGGGATTCATGCAGAGGAGAATGTGAAGCATAGTGTGGTAAGATTTAATGGAAGGGTATACAGGGCATAGATACCCCTGAAGAGGCTGCCACACTGTTTCATCCGTGACCAGGTGGCTACGCTCCATCTTGCTGCAGAAGTAGTTCGGCCTCTAGGGCCACAGGCCCACACTTTCCCACAAAGCTCAGGGGGAAGGCCAGGACCCAGAGCCACCATGCCATTAATGTGCCATCCAAAGCTTCAGTAGCCAGCACCATTTCTCTTCCTGTCCTGCCCATGGTCAAGGCTATGCTTTGGCCCACAGGGTTGCTGAAAGAAGAGAGCATGCAAGGGAGGGCCTTAGTCAGATGGGCCCTAGTGAAGCTTGTATTATATTCCTTGGGTTTGGGAAGGTTGTAAACTTTCTTTCAAACTATCGGGTCTCTTTTTTGGAGCTTCCCAGGGCTATGCTGTTGTCTGCCCCTACCCAATCCCTTTCCTGGATCTTCTGGGGTTTCATGTCCTTTCCTATCCAGTCTTCTCAGACTGTCTCAGGCTGGACTCCTCCAAGGTCCCCGTCCTGGCTCCTTCTATGCACGCCTTAGAAGAGGAATTTCCCCCTTACTATTTAACCCCTCACCCATCACCTGGAGGAGCAGGCCAGTTGTTCCCTGGCAAGGCTGGAAATCTGGTCTTTCCTGTCCACTTGGATGTCTGAAAATGACTGTGAAGCCGCCCTTCCTAGTTCAGGCTTAATTAGATGCCCAGTATCCTTCTCTTTTGTTACTATCTATCTGCCTACTGCAACCCTCAGACAGAAGAATTGCTTAGGGAGTCTCTTGAAGTCAAAAGACTTAAGCTACATCTTAGAGGCAGAAGTGGTTCTCCAATAAGCCTAAATTAATATCAAATGGCTTTTAATTTTAATGATTTGGAAACTGAGGAGCTCCTCTTTAACAAATTGCTTCATATCTGCCAAATATAGATGTCTAGAGCTGTTGGGGTCCCCTAGGGAACAATAAGAATTTAGGACCTCCTGTATCTTCATTTCAAAGCATTGAAGGGAAGCCAAATATGTTATCATCATGTATAGCATACACAGCATTAGGGTGCTTCATGGATGGCATTATTTGTCCTCTTTAATTTGAAGAACTTCTTCCTCCAAAAAACTGTGGGGCTCAAATAAAAGTTTCATGATGCAGCCCACCAAAAATGGCCCAAGGGAAAGATCCAAGTTCTGTACTTTCCCTGGAACTCATTTACCTGAATCTGAGACAAGGCAGAGCTTTTCTCTTATGATAATAAGGCTGAGAAATTGACATGAATTGGAGAGAGTACTCTGGTGGCCTGGAGCCCCAGCATCCAGATATTCGTTTTTCTCCAGCCAATGCAGATTATAGGGGCAAGAAACATGTTCGTTTCACTTCAGCCAGGTACACTGCACTTCTGGCACTGTGATCAAAAGCATCTTCACTAATTGGCATCGTGTCGCAGTTCATCAGAGGCAGGCTTCGCACAACCAGCAGTGTGCTGGAGCTGGCTCACACAGCTGATGGTGTTCGTCTCTTTCCAACTCTGTAATCAGTAACATCCCACAGGTAACCTGGCCATGCTGGGAATTGCCATGGTGGGAATATTTACACCACAGAAATTGGCAAGCTCAGATGCTGTTCTCCCAGAGCGGCAGTTGTTCTTTTAAAAAATTGGCTTTGAATGTAAGAAAAATAATGAAGTTGTACAAGTCCTTAAATGATTGTAAGGTAAAGTTTAAGACTATCATTTGGAAGGAGAAAAGGGAGAATCCTGTATGATTTTCAGGTCTGCTTCAGATACATGGCCACCAAGATTCATGGAAAGTGTAATAACGGGACATATTCCCACCCAGAAGGTATCTCCAAACATTTCTAAACATTTCTAGGTTACTCATTGGTTCCATAAGGGAAACATTTTTTAAAAAACATGCTTCAGTCTCCTCCTCCCAACTCATCTTTGGCCAGTCCCTTACGTGCCACATAAGCTCTTACCATAGAGGGTCACTGTGGTTTCCTCAACCCCATTGTGCCTGCTCACAACTTGATGGGTTTGTGTATTCTCTTCCCTCCATCTGAAACATTCTTCCCTAATTTGACTATCTGGAAACTTTCCATTCTTCCCTCGAGGCTCTACTCAAACACTGTGGCCACTCTGAAACCTCCCATTATGCCATAAACTGAAGGTTTATTTGCACTGAAGACACACTTGTCTAAGTGTCCAATGCCTACTGTCAGCACGACCAGCACTGAGTTAGACCCACACGGGAAAGCAGAAGTGCATAAGACTAACAGACACTGCTTCTGCCCTCAAAGAGTTAATTGTCTAGTTGAGGAGTGAGATTAACTTCATGAAACAATATGAGAGAATGTACAATCAAGCCCCAATTTGGGCAGTACAGATTTTAAATGCCGAAGGAGTTGAGGGAAGGAGAAAATTCATCACAGCTGATTCTGCAAAACTCACGGCTCACATATAGATAGCAGCTGAAAATAGTGTGCTCTCACCAATTGTACTGCCACCAGCAAGTTATTGAAATTTTCTCCCCACCAAGGGTAAGGGGAAAAAAAGCAAAGAGGGAGAAAAAAAGGTACATGATTATAAGCATCCTCACCTAGAAGGAAATACAAAGTGGAAATGCAAATGAGGTTGTCAAAATTTGCTTTACCTCTTTCACCAAGCAATTCCACTTCTGAGCGTTTATCCTGCAGAAATATCCTGAATGCACACAGAGTCAGCGTTGCCAGTAATAGAGAAAAATTGCAAACGAGTCCATCAGTAGAAAACTGGTTGAACACATTTTGTTATAGCTGTACCATGGAATCCTATTGCAGTCATTAAAAGAGAATGGTGTGTTTCTTTATGTACTGTCATGGAAAGACCATCAAAATCTGATATTAAACAGAAAAAAAGAGTAAGTTGTAGACGCATCACTATACTATGATTGAGTTCATATAAAACACCGGGGCAGGAAATACTGTTTCTCAGTCCAATCATTCACTTATTCATTCACTAAACAATTGTGTATTGGACTCCTAATTATGTGCCAGGCAGTATCCTGAGTGTTAAAGCATCCACAGAGAACAAAATAATCGAAGTCCTTGTCCTCCCAGAGTTGCCATATAGCAGGATGAAACAGACATGAAGCAAGTAAGCCATGTATCAGGGGACTACGCAGAGCATGGAGAAAAATAAGGCAGTGTCAGGGAAAGGGGTGCCTGGGGAGGGGACAGTGCCAGCTGAAGAGGGTGACAGAGAAGTAGAGGCCTGAAGAAGGTGAGGACAGTGTGGTTATCAGGGGAAGAGAATTCTAGGCAGAAGAGCAGCCAGTGCCAAGGATACCAGGACTGGGATGAGACAGAGTGAACAAAGGGGGGAGCAATGGGTATCAGACAATGAAGTATGAGGGATCACTTCATG
Source organism: Sturnira hondurensis (assembly GCF_014824575.4). Classification (NCBI taxonomy): domain Eukaryota; kingdom Metazoa; phylum Chordata; class Mammalia; order Chiroptera; family Phyllostomidae; genus Sturnira; species Sturnira hondurensis. The sequence goes on along the minus strand of NW_028075797.1, from coordinate 3,711,057 downwards.
CAAAGTTCCGGGGCCATTCAGTAGACTCCAGCTTTTGTCCTGAATGAGACGGTAAGTCGATGGAGTGTTGGGCAGAGAACGTGGTATGATCTGAATTCCGTTTCACTTGGGCCACTCTGGCTACTGTGTTGAGAACAGATTATCGGGGGGCAGAAATGGAAGCAGGCAGGCCATTTAGGAGGCTAGTAAAATGATCCAGCAAAAAAAAAAAAAATGCAGGTGACTTGGTCTAGGATGATAGCAGGGGAATTGGGGAGAACTGATTGAGTTCTGGCTACAGTTTCAAGGTAGAGTGAATAGGGATTTAGCTGCGGAGTGAGTGTGTCATATGAAAAAAGGTGGTTGCTCTCTCCAAAGCAAATTAAAGAATGAAGTGTCCACTAACTGAGAGACGAAAAGCTATGGGAGGGACAAGTCCAGGGGAGGATACGCTTGCGTAAAATGAGAGCACAGTGTGTGGATAATTTATGTGTGTCTTCCCTTCAGCACCTCGTCTCTTGTTCTTCATATCTCAGACAGGTAACTAAGCTCTGTACTTCCTAGAGCCAGGGATCTGAATACAGCAGAAACAGAAGTAACCTGCAGTCCAGAAATTGTTCTTATTGTGCTGAAGGTGTATCAGACCTCATGGAGGAAAGATGTGGGGTCTTTGAGCAGAGGAACAAGGAAAGTCACTTGAGAGTAAAGCACCAGAGAAAGGACAGTGCCCCCAGACTGAGTGGGAAGGGAGTGGTCTGAGGTTCCCAGATTGGGAGCCAGGTCCGACTGCCCAAGAGCCCCATGAGGGACACAGCGGAACTGGGAGAGGCCGCAGTGTTGACTGGGTCTGCAGACTTTGCAGAGTTTCCTGCCCTGAGCACAGTAGGGGGCAGGAGAAAGAGCCATAATTTAGGAAGACCATGAGGGCAGGGACTAGGGCATCTGAAGAGTACTCTGTGGGGACTGATAACCAAAGCCCCATGGGCACCTGCCGTGTCTCAGCTTTGTATGAGACCCACCACTTGGCTCAGTGAAATGGCTGAACTCCAAATGTCTGCAATTACATTTCCTGCCAGCTTGACAGAGTAAGAGGTTGGAATCAGATGTTACACTGAGTTACAGAAAATGAAAAGCATGATATTTCTTGGACATCTGAATTTGTATGGCCAGACTTATGCTCATCAAATAGGAAAACGCATCAAATAATCTAAAAGAAGATTTTCCAAAGTGCTTTACTCTGTGAGTTCTATGTTGTGCAACTATTTTCCCTCCAACATCTATCCCTGGCATACTTGTATAATTAGTGTTATTTTTTATCCTCACCTCATTTTGAAGCCCAGCTGTTAAGAAATCCTGGCACAGACCCACTGTGTCCTAGAAGCTGGGAAATCTTCCTCTTTCTATTTTCCACAAGGTCCTTCAAAGAGGGCCTCTGATCCCGTGAGTCTCACCTCCAAAGTGTTCCCCGCTGTGGCCACCAAGGCATGTCTCCCACCGTGGGCTCCAAAGCATCCTTCCTCTCCAGGCCCCTCCACAAATCCACCCCTGTGCTTAGGCCATGCAGGCAGGAAGGGATCCATAAACTCAGCATCAGCAAAACTTCACATTGCGCTTCACTCAGGAGCAGCGACAAAACTTGTGGAGACCAGTTCAAAACAAAAATGCGAGGCCCCTTGTTCAAAATGTATTAAGAATTTAGCACACATTAAATATTATTAAGAACTTAAAGACAATGTCAATAGACATTCGAACAACCCTGTCTGGGCCCTGTGAGATGGCACATGTCACACATCCATGAGGCCAGCTCTGCCACCCTTGTTCAGAAGGCTCAAGGTCAGTCTCCCATTCAGTAATGGGGTAGTGATGCTTTCCTGGGGTTTCTCCTGAAGGACCGTGGGTCTGCCCCACAGCAGAGGAGGACAACCCAGGCCTGCCCAGGAAGCAGGAGGCCAGGAGGCAGATTGACACCATTGTCCTGGGGTCATGGCTGTGTGTAGGGAGGGAGGCAGGCAAATTGCCAGGAGGGGATATTTCCAGGTCACAGCGGGGAAAATCACAGGGGGCATCACTGCAGCAGTTTAAGGGGGTAGCAGAGGGAGAGGGACTGTTGAGTATCCGGAGTCGGCATCGAAACCGCTCATCAACTAGAAAAAGCACCTTCCTTAGTACATACCATTAAGAAAAGTGAGGCTCACGTAGAATAAGACATTTGCTTAAAGTTATCCAAGTAGCAAGTTGTGAACAAACGAGGTGCTGCTGCTTCTCTGTTTAATTTAAGGAAACCACGTGAGACAAGGTTTTGATATTCTCACTCACCTCAAGCATTTGGGTTTACATGTCCCCAGTGAACAAACAATAACAACAGGGACCTCTCAATACTTTTAAATAGTCATTAAGTACCAGTCACAGCACTAAGGACATTTGCATGTTTCACATTTAAACTTCCCCAAAGACTGAGATGTGGGCACCTCTTGTTTCCTTATGTTGCAGTGGTTGAAAGGTTAAGAAAATCTCCCATAGCTCACATATTTGTTTTTAAAGGGTCAGCCACATAGCCAATATGTGGCCAGAAATAGCTGTCTCCAAGACACCTGGCCACTGGGCTGTCTGCTCTACTTAATCGAGGCAAGCATTTCTAGCCCCAGACCCAAACACGAGGGAAGGTACATGCAGATGAGGCAGGTGAGCACCTTTAACCCTGTGCCTCTGAGGGTCACAGTAACATTCCAAATGTACAGAACTTCTAATGAGCATTTCCACTGAGCTTTTGGATCAGCATTAAAAACAAATATCATCAAAATATTAAGATGGTAAGGGTTAACACTTTGTTAAAAGAGTCAGCAATAAAGAAATCCAAAACAGGCAGGAGAGCTGGTCTTGAGTCCAGGAAGCGTTAGCAGGTGTCTGGTGTCACTGGGTCTCTTGGTTACTTCCATTGGTTAAAATGAGCTTAGTTGGAGGAGGTAATTTCTAAAGGTCTAGTTAAGCTCTATGATTCTCAAAACTTGCAACATTATTGCTTTCTTTGTTCATTTATTTCATTGATTTGATTCAAAGGCCTCTGGGCCTACCTTCCTGGGGAAATTCTATGGTCAACTGTTCATAGCAAATAAATACATCTGTTCCCCAGCTGAATGAAGCATTGGGGAATAGTTAATATACAATGTATCTGATGACTGCTCTGTAGCCCTGAAACTTCAAGGGTTTGGAAGTCTCATTTCTATCCTAAGTGCTATGATTATGATGGCACTGCATCTTGCAAGAGCATTTGAACCAGGCAGACCCATCATCAAAGCCAGGATTCCAAAAAAAAAAAAAAAAGAAAAGAAAAGCTGTGGACAGCGTCACACAGTTCTAGCCTATCATCTGGACACAGATGGCAACATTCTACCCTTGCTCCTGGAATCCCGCTTCCTTCCTATGCTGCTTTTGTTTTATTAACTTTCTTGGCTTGGTCATCAATCCTTCCTTCGGCTCTCACTTGCCTTTGGTCCTGTGCATACATTAGACCTCTCTATTTCTGACTCTCAGAACTGTTTCTTGCACACGTTTACCACTTGACCTCTTGGCTCCATCTGCTTCTGGCCTCTGCGAGGAGCCGCCTACACCTTTGAGCTTAATCCCCCAGGAGTCCACTTGCCCCAGGCCTGAGAATCTGACCTGGCAGATGGCAAGAGAGATGTAGACTTACTAGATATAAGGAAGACTTGATCTTACTTCTTAACTTTCCTTTAGTTTCCTCATAGAAAAGTTCCTCAACATAATGCCACATGTTGGTTTGTTTTAAAGATCAAATCTCTGCAGTTTACAACTCGGAACTAAAATACCAGTGATTGAAAATGAGGAGGAACTGGGAGGGAGGGAGGGAGGGAAGGAGAAGGAAGGAGAGAACTCCAGCAATAAACCCCAAGAATTAGCCGACATCCAGAAAGACACCCTGTCACCCCAGTGCCAAAGGAGGCAACTGAGATCAGTTCAATTCACTGAAATTTGAGATCAGTGATTTTACAGAAAATAATTTTGATGAAATTAATTCAATCTGCAATTCTGGGTTTTAAGCAGCAATAACGATCCCCTTGGCTAAAATGTTGAGCTTTTAAAATGGGAGGAAAACTTTATTAATACCAAGTGGGGTATCCCCCAAGAGTTCTGACTTGGAGCTGTTGCTGAGCCAAGACATCTGGCAATTTCAAAAATTGAACTTGATCTTTAACAAATATAGACACAAATGTGAAGAACATAAGATCGCTCCTCAGAATGAGCCTTAATGGGCTGCCTTGCCTCTCAGAAACGTTTTCTAATGAGCCTTCGGACACGAAATGATTCCAATTTGCAATGTATTTGAGGCAAAACCAAGAGGAGAAATTACATTTGCTTTTCCCCGCTGGGTTGTTAAATGCCCAGATTGACAAACCTCGAATATTCAACTGTGGGCAATGTTCTTCCTGGTCAAACCCCTCACTTGCTGGGCTGGCACTGGGAAGACCCGAGCACCGCGGAGCCCTGCAGAGCTATTCCAGACCACAACCATCCACAGACAGCCGAGGCGGCAAACAGTGAAGGAGACCTCCTTCATTTGTGACTCGCATCATGCTAAGCACTGGCTGGAGAAAGAGGAGAAGAAAAGAATACAGAGATGAAGCAGACACAGAATTCATGGGCGGGGGTAAGTGCTGCACCCAGCTAAAGTCCAGGCCTCCACTCACCTCAGTTCACTGGGGAATTGGCCTTTAAGAAGCAGGCCTCTGACCTTGGAACCCCTGGAGACTCTGTATCAACACACACCCCCAGGTATTTCCTAAGCTTCTCAGGGAGACCTGTTCTCGGACGTGAGGGAACCACACATTTGATTCATGTTTTGCTGATGCTCCAAATTGGTGCTGGTGTCTTAATGCATATCTTCTTTTACATCTTGGCATCTATTTAAACTGGGTAGAGAAAACTCTAAGCTTACTGTGTGGGTTTTCCCATAGGTCACCAAAATTTGGAAAGACTCAGCATATGATAGGTTTTAAAATTCTGGCCAAATTTTAAGTCTCTTTCTCTTTAGTTTTCCCATTAGTTCCACAGCTCTAGTTAAGAGCCCATCACTGGCCCCAGGCCAGGCACTTAAGCTACTGATAGAGACAGATTGAGCCAAAGGGTCAAGACCAAGGAAAGTGAATTCATACGCCTTGGGCATCTCGGAGAGCTCCAGGGGAGTACCACTCATTTTGGTCTGTCTGGGCTGGGGGCTGGTCTCTAAGATTCCATAATGCAAATTGGGAAAAGTGCTCCCTCAGGGTAGATAGAGCTCCAAGGGTCCATAATTTGAGCAGCCTCTGGTTCTTTAGATTTCTTTAGGATAGTCACAGAAGTACATGCCTTGGCATGCAGAGCCTGGGCTGGGCTTCAGTCCCTCTCACCCCTAAGCCAAGTGCCCTTGTACAGGACACAGCCTGTTCATCTCTAAGTAGTTTCTCTGTTTCACGTAACAGCTGTCCTCCTTGGCTTCTTTCAGACCCTTCCTGGCCCTTTGATCTGGCTAAGTCCAATCACAGGATACACTCCAAAATGACCTGGGCCTCTACTTAGCCATTACCTATTGCCTTCCCTGGGTATGCCTGCCTGGAGAACATCATCACCTGTGTGCAAGCGCACCATGCTGCCTTACTTCCAGTGCCCTGAGATGCTAACATTCAGGGGCCTGGAAAGGTTGTTCATCATTGCTCACAATCAATACAGTTCAGTGGTCCAGAACCTTCCTCTGCCACCAGACTGTCTACATTGCAATTTATGCTCTATCCTTCCTTAGTTGTACAAGCTTGAGCAAGTTTTTAAAGAAATTTGTGACTTGGGTACCTCCCCTAGGAAACAAGGATAGTCATATTAACCTCACATCATTGTTAGGAGTGTTTGCTAAGTTAGCATATGAAGAGATTTTAGAATAATACCTGTTCCCATTCAATATCCAGGACGTGTTATGTGCTAAATATTTATTATTATTATTACATTTGTCCAATAAACAATGTTTTATAAAAAGAGAGATGTACAGCCCAAACTGTCCTATTATGTGCCTTCAGTATTCCTGTGTGGTGGGAAATTGTCCAAAATAAAGTCTTGGGAAGCCATAAAATAACTTTAAGTGATGAGGACGGCCCAATCCTTCCTACTTTGCCTTACTGCTAGGGGTGGAGTCAGGCAGGACCTATCACACACACACCTGGTGGGCACCACGGGTACGTAAGTGGGACCCTGTCTCACCTGCTATGGAAAGCCCCTTTTAAGCTCTCAGAGCTCATTCTCCTATTTGTGAAATGAGCAATAATTACATGATAATACATTGAGTCTGTCTGCTAGCCTTTCCCTCCCTTCCTGGGTCCCTACACAAACTCCTGTTCTCTGTCATCCTCCCTCTCCTGTTTCCCTTCTTCCTCCACTATCTCTCCCCGGAGCATCAGAGCAAAAGTAGAAGGAATAAATTCACCCATGTCTACTTTCCAGGCTGGGCCAATTAAAGTATTGTGCCCTGGCCGGTGTAGTTCAGTTCGTTGGAGCATCGTCCCATGAACCAAAAGGTTACAGGTGTGATTCCTGGTCAAGGCACATGTTCAGTCCCCAGTCGGGGTGGACACCGGGGTGTGTATGGAGGGCAACCAATCAATTTCTTTCTCACATCAATGTTACTTTCTCCTTTTGAAAGGAGGTAGGGAGGTAGGGAGGGAGGGAGGAAGGAAGGAAGGAAGGAAGGAAGGAAGGAAGGAAGGAAGGAAGGAAGGAAAGTATTGTGCTGTATTTTCTTTTTGACTTTGGTTCTGTGTCCTATGTGATGGAGTTGGACAGGAACATGAATGGCAGCCAGAGGGGTCTCATGGGTTATAAATGACATTATGCAGATTTAAGTGCCTGGCATTGTTTTCAGTAAACATTGGCTCTTCTTTCTAGTTGTGGCATTGCTCAGAAGGTTGATCCAAATCAGTTATATTTTTTCAAAAACTTAACACACATTGGCCTGTGTATAAACTGTTTCTGTTTGGTGTGATTTTTCTGCCTGGCGTCTCTCCTCTGTCCTTCCCTACCACCCTGTGTTTTGCTGATGGCAAATCAATGGCACATTTTTTTCTTGAACAGGCTGCACTTGGTATTTTACTACCGACCACGAGGGCCCCCGCCTTTTAATTACTCCTGCTGAGCCCAGCACTATATATAACACTAATGTTTCTGGGACTGCCAGCAATTAAAACCAAAAATAAATAACACATTACAAGCTGAAAACCAGCTAGGCCTGGGTAATGCTATGGATGGATAGAGGCTTTTGTTTTTAATTGCTCAAGTTTCTCCAGGCCCTGCAGAGTGTAAACACCTGACCAACAGCTGTTTGCCAGGGACTGGAGCCGAGGAGGCTTGGACTCCAATGTCTTTTTTGGTGTTCGTTTCCTTACTCCTGGCCCCAGGGAACTGCCTGCCATTCTTCTGCCTCAGTGTTTCACTCTGCACAAGGGAGATGTTCAAGAGCAAGGCCGACTGAATGCACATACATTGACGGACACACTGATCTTGGTCAGGTATTGAATTGGAGTACACTATATTGATTTGGGCTGTTGTTTTTGCTTTCGGTAGCTTGGATAGAATAGTGAAAGGGAGGTTTTGATGAATACTTATCTTATTTCATTTATTGACTGTGAGAATGCGTACCAGAGATTGTCTGTAATTAGGAAGAACAGTTATAAAATCAAATTGTTAAAGTTCTCTTTGAAGCCCAACCTGAATGTGTAGCTATTTGTATTTTTGCTAAGGGAGCCCTTGTGCAGTACTCACCCCTAAAGGTTGGCCGTGCTGCCAACCACTTCCAGTTGTGAAATGTGTGAGTAGAGATTTGCTAAGAAGGACCAACCCTGACTAACAGTCAGTCCCTGTCACACCTTCGAAGGAGCTCTGGCTTTTTTCTACCTAACAGACATAAGATTAAGGATGCATCAGAGGGCTCTGACGTTGTAAATGTGTCTGACACATCTTACAAAAATGTTCTCAGAGAGACTGCACCACCGGAACTCTGTATTTCAAGGTCGGGAATGTTGGTGCTGGTGGATGCCTCCTCAATGGTTCCTCCCAGCACCAGGAGCCCTGTGGACTCCAGACCAGTTTTCCCTCTGCCCCGGCTCTGAACAGCCTCCTTGGTGTAGCTGAGAGAGGAGAGGAAGGCGCCTGCTTCTGATGATTGAGGCAAGGGCTCAGCACCCACCTGCCCTGCCAGCAGATGGCCACATTGTGGTTGAGTCCCCGCCCCCGATCTGACAGCCTGGACTGCCAAGAAAAGCGTGATGTACAATGCAAACACACCGTGGCAAACCCCCATGCGTTGCCTTTTACTGTGGGTGCTGCAGGCAAAGTATCTCTCTCAAAAGCAACAAATAATGAGCCTTGACAGCAGCAGTATTGAACTGAGGCTGACTCATGAATGTCATCATTGTCCTTTCCTGCTACGGGCATTAGTCCATGTTCAGCCCTAAGCCAAAATGTCTGTATAGAGAACAAAGCTGATTATCTTAACCACAGCTATATTCCAGGCCTCGTGCTAATGCAGGTAAACAAGCCAGTGCAGGGCGGGGCCACACTCTGTGGGAAGAAACATCCAAAAACCAGAAGCCAAGAGGGACTAAGATTACATTGTCCAATTTCCCCCCATTGCCCATTCCTTCCTCTTGACGGTTGCTTCCAAAGGAGGGGGCCCATGAATGAATGGCCTTCGGTTCCATGAGAAGTGTCAGAGGCCTTATTCATGAAATCCAAGAATCATCCACATGTTGACTGCCAACAACACCCCACCCCCGAAAAAAAAACCAAGCTTGCTTTCTCCTTCAACTCCAGCACCACTTGCTCTTCCCCAGCACCTGTCAAAGCCCTGGGCGCCAACCTCCCTGCCCTGGGGGAGGGCTGAGGGAGAGGACAGGGACAGGCTGTCAGCAGCCCAGCTGTCTAGCACAGTCCAGCTGGAAGCTCAGGCTCACTGCCTCTCCTTCTCTTTTCAAGTCACATCCATCAACATCCTTTTTTCACACTGTCAGGTTCCTGGCCCCCACCTCCACCCCCAGCTCACTCTCCTCGATTGGCAGGCTTTCCTCGAACAAATGTTTTATTTCTCACATTGATGGATATCTTGGCACTGCAGCCCTAGTTATATACTGGATTGAACACCATGCCCATTTAATTTGAGGGATAACCATTTTTCTCTTGTAAATACGGAGTGCAGATAGTTAGGGTTCCCACCTGCTGCTCGTGGTGCTATTAGACACGTTGGCCTCTGAGAGAAGCACAGGAAAGGGCCAGAGGAGAACAGAGGCACTCCTGCAACTCCTCCGCTGCGGTGCAGAGACAGCACAGGAGGAAAGGTCTGTGTGACCCTGGGGGGAAATGAAGAGCTGATACATCACATGCCACAGAAGGTGCAAAGACACCTTCAGGACTAGACAGAAAAGAGAGATGTGGGAACCCAAACTTTGTAAAATAACAAGAAGTGATGGGATGCAGTAGTGAGGACTGCACATCTCCCCAAAGGGCATTCAAATTCAATTTGAAAAATAATTACTATCCAGAAAACAACATCCACAGACCGCTTTATGGAGGCTGGTTGCTTGCAGTTTCTAGATAGTGGTAAGTGCCTGTTCAGTGTGACAGACACCTGGGTGCCAGTCTTCAGCTCTGCCACTTACCAGCTACCTGACTTTGAAGGCATCACTTCAGCTTCTGAGCATTCGTTTTGATGCTCAGCCGACAGTTACAAAACAAAAATGGTAATGACTCACAGCACTGCTGGGAGGTTACAGGAGCTCTTCTGGATGAGCCCAGACAATTCCTGGCTCACGTAGGAGTGAATAAGTATTTGGTCCTTTGCTCTGAAATCTTCCAGAGAGTCCACTTGCACTAGGCAGACAAAAGTAGTTCAGGAGTCACCCCCCAGCAGGTCAGGCAAACGGGTCGCTTCTAAAGCCTTTGAGTTGTTGAAGTAATCTGTAAATATCCAGCCAATGAAGGGGCCCACTGGTGTCTAATAATCCTCCGTGAAAACTTCTTTCTCAGGTAAGAGAGGTTGGAAATAGGGGCTCAGGAGTACCATTCAGCCATCCATTCACAGACTCTTATTAAGCACCTACCAGGTGCAAAATGTTGTGACTTCTGGGTCCTTCGGTTTTGAGCTGCAGAGCTTATTACAGGCAGTCCAGATCGGTGTTCTGATTTCACTCAGATGACAGAAGCACATGGCTTATCTTCTCTTCATCTAGCTGTAAATATTGATTAGATGACATTTTAAATCATCTAATTGCTCATTGTGCATCTGCTTAGAAATGTCCTTTGTCCAATCTTCCCTCAAAGCAGCTGCATAGGAACCTGGGCTATAATTTTCCTAACACATCCATCAACATTACACCCAGCTCTATACCACCTACAGAAATGTACAAGGCACTTAAAACCACAGCTGGTTTTCAGCACTCACACTGTAATTCGCCAATTACCAAGGCTTAAAAAATCATTCCAGGGTGGACCAGGCATTATGTAAGCCACAGATATAACAGTGATTATGCCTGGCCCTTCTGGGTGGCTCTCACCATGGCCACAGGAATCACTTTGCAAATATTAATTAGCTGGATTTGTTTGGACATGCCCCAGGTGGAATGTGGGAGGCACTGGGAAGTAGAAGAGAAGCCCTGAGTCACTCTATCAATCGAACAGGAGGGTCAGTGGCTCCAAGCCCAGGTTTATTCCATGCGGGGTCCCAGAGAACAGAATGAGTCAACAGAGGAGGCTCTGGCAAAGGTTGCAAGAACCAAGGGAGAAAGAACAGAGTAATATTGGCCTAAGGTTTCTCTAGATTCACAGGAAGGAGGGGAAGCTGGAGTTATCACTCGGAGTAGTAAGTCAACATCTCCTAAACTAACTGCCCCCACCCAGTTTAAATCTGCCAGCCCGATAGACGTGAACACCCAGATGGTCATTTAGCTGATCCCCTGTCTCTGGCCTCTCTCTTTTTTTTTTCCTCACTGTGATCAATCTTCCCATATCACAGTTTCAACCAGGTAACTAGCTCTTAGGAATCTCTGACACCCTCTAAGCTCCCCCCGCCCATTGCCTTTTTATAAGGGTCACAGTGAGGTCCAGCCTGCTGCCAGTTTTTATAATAAAGTTGTATTGGCACATGGCCATTGTGTATGTAGGGTCTATGGCTGCTTTGGTATTTCAATGACCAAGCTGAGTACTTGTAACAGAAATTGCATGGCCCACAAAGCATAAAATATTTACAACCTGGCTCTTTAGGGAAAAAAGTTTTCCAATCCCTGGTCTATGGCAGTGCTTTTGACACTTTTCCTCCAAAGCACTCTGAAACAAAAAAGGGTATTCATTAGCTTCTTACAAGTGCAAAAAAATACTTTAAAGCCTCCTGGTTTATCTTAAAATCATGTGACTTTTGCATCACAATGTATCTGTGTTTGTCTTAGTATAAAAATCACAGCTATTTTGTTTCTCCCAAACATAGTAAAATTGATGACCCAAGAAAATGTACAATGGTTTCTTTGTGCTCCAAAATGAGAAGGATGGACTCATGGGTTAAATTCTAAACTTTTTAGACCAGCATTTGAGGATCTTCGGTGTAGGAAACCTGGAATTTGAATGGAAGTTGATTTTGTGGAAGACCAGTCAGGAAAACAGAAGCCAGTCCAGGCAATATAAGAAGAGGGAATTTGACACAGAGAATTGATTACAAAGAGGTTGGGGCAACTAAGGCATTGGGAGGGGACAGCGAGACAACTAAGGGACTGGCATAGCTGGAAGCAGCTATGGTTCCCCAAATTCACCCAGGGCTGGAGACAAAGCTGAGGAGGTAAAGTACTAGAACCCCAGAGATGAGGTCCATCCCACCAAAGCTTGGAAAGCACAGTGGGCTTGTGGTGGCCTTGAGCTGGAGTGATGGAGGAGCAATAGTAGGTCGCCACGTTTCTCCAGCCCTCTGTCCTCCAACCTCCTAATGGCAGCCCCTTACTGGCTGAACCCAGCTAGAAGCCAGATGGCAAGGGAGCCTGGGAACTGTAGTTTTGTTGCACATTACAGAGTGACAGTAGTGTATGTAATGAGTGTTAGAGAAAATAAGCAAACGCCTGGCACAGGTGGTGGCCATGAGGACAGGCTACTGCTACTAGAAAAAATCCAACCAGGTGCCAAAGGGAGTGTCAGAGTTTCGGTGAATTCATTACAGTGCAGGATTTGGTCCTCAGCACCATGACCTAGACCTGCCCTCTGACCACAAATCATTGACTCATGAACATTCACTCTGATGGAATTCATCTAAAAAGCTGATGCCTAAAACAGCAGAGTAACAGTCTAGCTGATGAACCATTGAGAAACCTGAACATTATTTCCCTTTATGAAAACTGCAAGGGAATCCAAATCATCTGAAGACTCTTTGGAGCATAGAGGCAAACCAGGGGACACTGTTTTATGATCGGTACAGTTTCAGGCAGTAGGTTCCTGCGGGCTTAGTGGTCATCTCCATACATCCCATCAAAAGCAGATCCATCTCATCTTTGGGCCAAGGCCCCTCTCCACGGAACTGTGCCTACAGGATCACTGTAGGCATTTGCTCAGTGACTAACCCATCACACTGTCATGACTGGCTAATGGGCAACTCTATAGTTAGAGAGGATAACACAGTCAATCACACCTTAATCTGGCCTGGGAGGCATTCTTCCTGTCTGAGAAGACACATCTTTGCTTTTATTCATTACATGCTACTATTACAATTTAACTCCCGGAAGGCAACCCCTTCCAGAATATTGGCATAGCAGGGTCAGGGAGCGCGGAGAGGTGTGATTACTGCAGCCCCTTACCTGCCACACGCAGGCCCTCTCAGCACTGCTTTCCTGCTGCTTGTCTGCAGAAGACAATTCTGTGTGCTGACCGCTCTCTGCACTTTTGCACCCACAAGCCTTTGCTGATAGGTTCTTCCTCAAAAAACGTCCATTCCCAAGCTCCCTCCAGTGCTCAAGCTCCCTTTGGTGCTCAAGGTCCAACTTGGTGCCCAACTTTCACTGGTCTGTCCTGAGTCCCGAGTTAAGATAATACAATTGCTACTCCTCCAAGGCCTCGGAGGATCTTGCTTCAATCTTTCTTTATATAAAATACACTGACATCGCGATGGCCATAAGTTTTGTTTAACTTACAGAGTTACATACAAAGAACAGGAATTATGTTTTCCTCCCCTCTCTATCTCCAACAGCGGTTGGTGTACATAACGAGCCCAATTATCTGAATGAGTAACTCTGACCGATGATGTGGGTTCTCTCCAAAGACTTCCCCCGAAATTATCCCATTGTTAGACAAATTTTATTTTTTAAATGTTCTCTCTTATTTTGACTTCAAATCATATCATGTTCATCAATTTGTCTCAGGCCACTTTCTAGAGTTACACAGAGTAGTTCTCTTTCTTCCCCCACATGGCAACACTTTAGATATCTGAATAGAGAGGTATTAGATTATGCCTGAGTCTCCTTTTCTCTAATCCATACCTTCCACACTCTGGGTTCTCTATAATGCCCATCACATTGGCTCTGTCAGATGAGTGTCCATTCTACCTTCCACATCTACTGGACTTCCATTTAAATTGTGCTTGACACTGGGTGTGATGATTCCTAGGTAGTCGTGTGTTTGATCATTGTTGTGTGCTCTTGAAAATCATTTTAGGTAACTTAATTCTCTCACAGTCCCCACTCTTACCTGAGGTTTTCAGCTCTTCTGAACAATGACCCCTTGGGGTTGCCAGGTCACTTCTTTTCCAGACCAGCTCTGAATCATTGCATTTCTAGGTTCAATCTACAGATGCTGGAGCTGACTACTTCATTTGGGGATTGAGCTGCCCCTGTCTGCCCACCTTTTCAGTTGCCACAGAGGTCTTAGTTAATATTCAAAGTGCATTGATGTAAATGTGTTCAATCTTTTTTAAACTTTTTTTGTTGGTGGTCAAGTACAGTTTTCTCCACTTTCCCCCCACCACTTCCTTGTAAGTAATCTTCTACAACTCTTCCTTGAGAGAATCTATTACTGCCTGTGCATGCACAAGAAAGAAGGAGAGAGAGAGAGAGAGAGAGAGATGAGAAAGATTGAAAGAGAGAGACTAAATATCTTTCAGATACCCAGTTCCCAGCTGCCTGCATGCCCAAGGCCACCAGCTCATCCAGGGGACACTGAACTCTAACCAGACAACTGCAAAAGCCTGCTTCCAACCTGTTCTCCACACAGCATCTGCCTTAGCTTCTGAATGTAAGTCTAGTCAAAATACTTTCCTACTTAAAACACTTCCAATGGCTCTTTTTGCACTTAGGACAAAGGTTGACATTCCTAACATGGTCTGTGTGGCATTCCATAGAAACTTTAGAAGCCACTTACCAGTCCCTGACTTCCCCACCCCAGATTAAATCAAGCAAACCTTTGTATTACATAGCCATGTAGCCCTGTGTACCATTTCCAGGATCATGGAATTTTACAGTTACATGTGTGACTCTGATTTACGTCTATCTTCCCCTCTAAAGTGTAAGCTCATGTGGCAGGGACCATGTGTTTCTGCTCATCACCACAACCCTAGATCAGGCACAGGAACTGACACATAAAAATAAGAATTTGTGAAGGAAAAGAAAGAAGGATGGTTAGATAGGCTGAATAATAGACACCCAAAATGTACCCATATCTTAAATTCCAGAACTTTGTGACTGTTCCCTTTTGTGGTGAAAGGGACTTGCAGACATGATTGAGATGTGAAGATTCTTCCAGACTATCCAAGTGAGTCCAATGCGATGACAAGATGTTTATACAAGGGAGGCAAGGAGGTCAAAGGAGGAAGTAGGAGATATAAAAACAGAAGCAAGAGGTTAGGGTGATTCAAGGAAGGGGGTCATGAACCTAGGAATGCAGGCAGCTTCCCGGAGCTGGCCCTCTCAATGCTCCACCTCTCACCCGGATGCTGCCTACATCCCAGTAACTGAAAGTGTGTCAGCAGCCCTTGTGACACCTGAGCCACTATTCGTGAGTGGTGGTGGAGCAATAGTTGGAGTCCATGTCGTCTAGGTTCTTGTCACATGCTCTGTCCACAACCCACACTGCCTCCCTGTCTACAGGCCAGAAAAATCATGGTGCTTCAGGGCTCTATCTAGGAAGAAATAAAATGACCCTTACTAAAACCTTGCCAACTGGAGAGACCCAATGTATTTCCATCTGCAAATTCCACTCAAATGTATTCCAGAGCTTGTCTTTTCTCCCTCTTGCAGGCCAAGGCTTGCCTGGCATGTGTCCTAATTTCTCTCTGCTTCAAAGGAGCCCCCTGACCTAAAGGGCCGGTTCTCCCATTCAAAGGAGTGCAAACTCCCTGCCTCAGCAAATGACATGACATTTGCATAAAGCCTGAATTGAGATGCTCTGGAACTGGTGATGCATTCAGAAAGCCCCTTGCTCTGTTCCTGTCCATCAGCCTCGCCGGAGATCATCTGGCCCATGCCTCTGTTTCCACACAGCCAGCCTCAGAGCCAGCGCAGGGAGGCAGGAATTGGGCCAGCTGCCTGACGACTTTAATGTTAAAATGTGTTGAACATTCACAGGCCACAGAACTCTGCTAAGTGAACCAAATGGGCCTCCCTAAAGCCATATGTTCACTCTCTCACATCCCAGCTGCAGCCCTCCTGCAAACAGGGAGCAGACTTGCTAGGGAAGCTTCGGTTTTTCTTTTTCTTTTTTTCCTTCCTGTTGAACTGCTGATACCAGATGCTGATGTCACAATCCAAGAACCGGCAGAGAAAAGTCAGCAGCAAGCAGAGCATCTCCAGAGCACTTTCCCAAGAAGCACTTTCTAGAGGCGTCTTTAGACTATTGCATCCCCCATGCATGATCTCATACTTAAAGAATGAGATCATTACTGAGTAATTTTGCGCTGTGGCAGAGACTGGCTTGCTCATCACCAAGACGCTTTGATCTTCCTCTCGGGCACATAGCTAGACCCCATTAGTCAGACCCCCCACATCAGCCTTCCCTGTCGTAAGGTGTAGTCAACAACTGCATTCTGGCCAGTGGAATGGGCTATGTGCCACTTCCATAGAAATGGAATCTTCCATGATCTAGGGTGAACAACCATCCCAATTTGCCCAGGATGGTTCCCATTTTAGCATTAAAAGCCTTGTGTCTTGGGAAATCTTCCAATCCCTGGTAAACAAGTATGTTTAGCCATCCTAGTGGTCTCCCACTAGGGAGTAGGAGTACCCCTCTGTCAGCTGCCGGCACTATGAAGAGGTTCTCAGGCCCTAGATCATGGCTATCAACCTTGCGGGGGCATCAGCATCACCTGAAGGGCTTGATAAAACACAGATCGTGGGGCTCCAGCCCAGCATTTCTGATTCAACAGGTCTGGGCCGGGGCCTAAGAATGAACATTTTTAACAAGTTCCCCGGTGGGACTGGTGCTGCTGGACCAGAGACCACACTTGGAAAAGCCTGCCTCTAAATCAGCGCTTCTCAAACTTTGCTATGTATTCGAGTTGCCCAGGGAGTTAAAAACAATCCCATGACCTAGGCTGCTCACTGAATCAATCACATCACAATCTCCAGAAGTGAATCCTAGTCAGCAGTAGTTTTTAAAGCTCAGTTTTCAGCCAACATGGAGAACCAGTGCCCATGATCAGTGTTTCCAAACATTAATGTCCCTATGGATCTCCTGGAGATATCGTTTAAATGCAGAGTCTTATCCAGTCAGTCTGGGAAAGGGTCTGGCATTCTGCATTTTAAGGAAACTCCTAGGCTCTGAGCAACCACACTTGGCCTCTCAGCTCAGCAAGTCTGAGGCTTTGAGATGACATCCAAATCCCTGGGGAAACCTTGTCAGATTGCTGGGCCCACCCCCAGAGCTGCTGACACACTGGGCCTAGGGTGAGGCCTAAGAATTTGCATTTCTAACAAGTTCCCAGAGAAAAAAGTTCTGGCTACTCTTACCCAAAGAAGACAAAAGATTGGATTTTGAGCGACCAGCAGCAAATGTGCTCTACCTTGATACAGACCCTGATTGTCCTCGGGGAAGCACTCCTACTCCTGAAAGTAACAACACACCTCGCATCTGCCCAGAAATGGTCACGGTGACAAAAACCCATTTTAATCGTAATATTAATTAACTATACACTAACTATTGGAAGAGGCCAATCGGGCCAGGTTAGAAACATCTCATGATCAGTATCATTCCTAACACAAAACACCAGCCGCCACTGGTAGTACTACTGCCATCGGCACTTCCGATTACCGCGTACAGACTCCGCCTTCTGTGTGCCAGGTGCCGTCAGGAGCTCTTAAAATTCTGTCCTTACAGCAACCCTAGGAGAGAGGGCTCTTGTCACCTTCACAGTGCATTTGAGGAAACTGAGGTACAGAGAAGTTAAGTGACATTCCCAAGGTCATGGAATAGAACCCGGATTTGAAATCAGACTCCAGAGTTCACTGTCATAATCACTGCCCTGTTCTGCCTCCTCTGGGGACCAGAAAAAAACAAAAACAAAACATGACCTGAAAAGAAACATCTAGACATTCTTATGTAAGATCATTATCGCTAATATCCTTGTCTCTTCCCCAAGTCTTAAACTTCTGGCATTCACTAAGACTTTTATTGTTGAAGGACAGGAGAAAAAGGCTTGAAATAATCCACCAAAGCCTAAAGAACCACTGAGGCTCCCCCAAATGCCTGCTTCCTAGAAGAAGCCTTGGACATTTGCCGGCAAAATTTTTCCAGCCCCCATCCTACAGATGCATTACACTTACAGTAAATCGAAAGTATTTTTCTACCGATCTGTGATTCTGGGCAAGTCACTAAACCAGCCTTAGCTTCATCTTCTTCTTCTGGAGAGGCAGGACTAAGAACCGAATCCGTCTCACAGGACTATGATGAGAATTAAGCAAGGTATTATATACGTCAAGCACTTAGTTTAGTGTCTGCCCTATAGAAAGCATTAAAGAAATATTATGAGTCATTATTGTCATAAGTTTTTAAACGTCTACTTTAAAGTATTATTATAAATATTAGAAATAATGTATATGCCACTCCTGGCACTAAATAAACATAAAAAATTCTACCTGTTATTAATATCCTCACCATGTATCATGCTACCATTAGGGGAACACGTATTTGTAGAGCACTTATCATGTTTCTAGCATTCATTCATTCAACAATGATTATTGAGAAAGGTCACATTCTCCACATATTTTGATGGTAGAGCCAATATATGGATGGATCAGACGTAGGGTGTGAAAGAAAGAAGTCAAAGCTGATCATGAGCGCACAGTCCTATTCACTGCAGGCCAGAAAAAGAAGGACGTGAAGCTGGACATAGACAAAGAACAGATCACGAGGAAACCTGGACATGAAAAATTTGACCTGTTCACTCTGAGACATACCATCTCAACTCACCCTTCTTTCATGTCACCTGGAACATGGCCAAAAACATAGACTAGGAGGGGATATGCCGGGCCATAGTGAAATTGCAGAGGACATGCAAAAGACAGCTACGCAAAAGTACTTGGTCCTGATGATCCCACACAACAGTGGTGCTAGCTCTGGGCAGCCAAACAAGAAGAAGGTCATGGGAAGAACCAAAACAATAATTTTCATAACACAAAGAACCATTGTATTCTGGTCTCAGGTAGAAAGTGATGTGTATTGTTTCCTTCTGGCTTTTATCACTTGTCACCCAATAGAATCACAGAGCCATAGAATTTAGCAGTATGGCAGTTTTTACCTTTAAATCACTCTTGTCTTTCAGGGAAAATGAAATGGTGCAGAAGCGCCCCTAGTACCTGATGCCTCGGCGCCAAAGACAAGTCCTCTCTGAGGTAAGGGCTCATACGTCTGCTACCAGAGTTTGCCTTTGTCCATCCCCAGAGTGCACCGTGCTATCCTCACTGGAGTTCAGATGTCAACTTCTAAGTTCCTTAGCACTTTTTACAGGCATCTCACCACAGCTGCCCCCCTTAAAGAATATCTTGGGGTATATTTGTATAAGGCAAGGTTTTGAAAAGTAAAAGATGTTTCACTCTTGGCCTCAAATGGACTGAGTTGAAATGTGCTCCATCCCTTGAAGCCAAGATGGTTCTCCTCCATGAAGTGCCCCCCTGGTGTGGCTGCCCTTGACCTTGCTTCATATACACCATCCAGGACCTGGCCTCTGCCCTCCCTCCCAAACAGTGGTTTTTCTCAATTTACACGGAGACAATGCAACTGCCACTTAAAAAAAAAAGAGTATTTGGAGAACATATCATCAGAACAAAAAGAATTTGTTGGACGGACTGAATGTTTGAGAGCCTTGTAATAAAGCACAGTTAGCCTTAGCAATGGACCAAAACACTTGGAGTTGGTTAACCCCAAATTTCACATCCACCCCATGTTGGTGGCACCCATGTCTCCAGCAACAGAAACACTTAAAGACCTTTGCTAAGGGTCCTTCTCCCTGAGGTGACCTTCATTTTGCTATAGAGATTCTCCTGATTGCCCAGGTCTTTCTTTAAATATGTGAATAGCTGTAAGATGGCAGTCTATTCTTACTGTCTCTTTAAGGTGACTTTGTAGTCTTCTGCTGTGATCTATTATGTATCCATATTAAAGTTTAACGTTCAGAAGGCGTTCTTCTTTCCCTCATTTCTCAGTTCTTAAGCAATGACTCACTTCAGACCCCAAGGACTGACAAGAGCAATGAAACTAGACTGATTTCTGCCTGTGGCAAAGGAACCTTTCTCATAACTTCATAGTCTAATGTTATGTTTAGTACCAGCGAGACTTTAAATTCTGGCCTGCAGGGAAATTTTTTAGGAAGGCTTCGTGTAGCCCTTCTGCTTAGAAAGTAAGCCACACTTTCCCTAGCAAGGGGCTTCAGAGCAGGGTATCTCCAGGATCCCAATGCTGCCAGGGCGTAAGTATGCCTCTGTGAGTAGGGGCCAGTGCAGGGCGAAGTTCGCATTTGAAACGTACGGGGCAGTCATGGCATGGCAACATAGCAATCCCCCTAACGCTTGTCACTTTCTATAGTTCTAGCCCTCTCTCTTCTCCCTAGCAGGCCAGATTAATCACTCTGTATTTGGACAGCTGAATGATGAGCCCACGTACAAAGGGGGATTTTTGGCGTTCAAGGTGGGTTCTGAACACATTACTGATGAGATAGCCAATTTCTCTGGCACTGGCATGATGAAAACAACTTGCTGTTGACATACAAGTCACCATATGCAAAAATATATCATTCCAAGAGGCAATTTATATGGGTGAATGCAATAGTGAAAAACGCAGCAAGAGGAAAGCTGTCTTTTGGTGCTTTCAACCCTCTGAGCTGGCTTCTGTCTCCAAACAGCACCAAATCAATCATCAGTTCTTCCACCCCTGGCTGTCCAGGCCAGAAATTTGAAGGGACTTGGGGGGAGCCCACAGCTGCCTGCTTCCAAATACTCCTGTGGGGTGTGCCTTCAGGAACCTGTCTACAAAACGAGATGGTTGAACTAGTCAGACTGTAGGGCCCCCTCCAATTCCCATATTCTGTTTTAATTGTGACTTTATTAATTACAAAATCACAGCTCTTTGGGAACTTAGGGATCAAGTTACTTCACAATAGGAAGGAAGGAGTAATTTATCAGGCAAATATTTATGAGCATCTTACACAAGGAAGGCGTGCTACATTCTGCCAGGGCAGACCCAGTTACCATGGAGGCGCTACTTTGAGTCTACCATTTTCTCTTGGCAACCATTTGATGCAGTTGGAACAGGAAGTCATTACAATAACAAGGTTTCATTGTCTTATTTTTCCTCTGTATTATGATGTCAGTTCCTCTCATACCACACCTCAACTTTATCACATCCCTATCTACCCTAGCCCCTCAGAGCTGCCCCCAGACTCAAGGGTGTGGTGAGGCCAAGAAGGGAGCCAGCGGGTTGACTGAGAGTCGAGAATGGGTGCAACTGAGGATGGTGGTGGTCGTCAGTGATGTAGGAATCCTTTCCTGAGGTATGTTCATTAGCACAGTTCCTCCTGCCAGTGATGCCCTGGCCTTTCCTGTCTTCTTTCAAGAACATGCTCATGTCCAGCTTCCTTTATCAAGTCTGCTCTGATCACTCAACCACACAAGACTCTGCCTCTCCCTCAAGAGGATGTTGCCACATGCTATACAGGGCTGGGATGGACATAATGCCCTTTCACTTCCAGTTGACATTTTGTAAGTTTATGAAATTCACCATGAAGACATTTTATTGAGCATCTGCTAAGGGCAAGCATGATACTGTGCTATCTCTATCCTGAAGAGATTCCAAGACTTAATCCTACCCTTTAAGGACTTCATAATCTATTGAGGAAGACACTCAGCAGCTGACAGAATGAAATAAATACTTTGCGGGTGCATGAGTAATATGTGCAGGGGTAAAGCGTAAGGAATTCTGACACATACCTCTTTATACAAAGACCAGAACTCCTACTAATAAACCAGGTGAAGTGCTGAACACAAAGCCACAGTGTATCCAGGGGCCAGTATAAAGTCATCTGCAGTCTATTCTGTGAGTACTGACACTTACTGTTTTTCTTCAGAAACTGTTCACTTGGAAGTCACAGAGATGTCTCTCCAAGCAGATGTGGTACAGCTGGTTTCCTTCATCTGGAGAGAGAAGGGTCAGGAAAATAGAAGTTGACATCTGGAAATGAGTGGCCAGTGGAGCTCTATAAAGCATCGTCTAGGGAGGGAAGGAGGTGGGGTCTAAGGCAGGTAGTTACATCCATTTCACAAATTGGCCTGGGCTTGAGCAGTCTAGTGTCGATCCAGTCTAAGAGCTTCTACAAAGTGCAAGTAGACAGGGGAGGTGTCCAGGCACCCATAGGGATTGTCAGCAAGATGGGCGGCTGAGGCAAGTGTCAAAGGTCAGAGCAGCAAAAGCCAATGTCAGGAATCAGACATTGACCTCTTGAAGGTCAAGGCAGCAGGATCTCAAGTACTATAGCTGGTGAGGATCATGGAAGGTGCACAGGGAGAGAAGCCCACTTGCATGGTGGCAAAGTCTGCTCCATCTCCAGGGCTTCCTGACTGGGTTAGTTCCTCTGTGTCCAATGATGTGCTTCTGCTGACAGCAGAGAATCTAAGTCCTTGCCCTTCCCAGGGGCCCCAGGAAAATGATTTTTGCTAAAGTCCCAACAATACTGTTCTCTTCCTTTCATGGACACCAAACAACTCCCAACTTTAACAGAAAAAAAAATAGGCCCTGAATAATCAGGTGCCTTCAGTCCCTGACATGCAGTGGTCAGAGTCAGGTACTTTGCAGCCATAGTTTAGTGGACTAGCTGCAGGTTTTCTGACTGTCTTGAAAAAAATCCATTTCTATCTGAACCTGGCACCCAAACCCAGTTAATCCTAGACAACAGGGCAAACTTGGAGAAGTTAGTTCTTGGTAAGTTCTCATAATCATTGTCCCACAGGATTGAAGGACTCTGCCCCACCAACACACGTGAAGATCTCCCTTTCATGTCTCTGCTAAGCACATGCCACTGGGGAGCCAGAGACAGATGTGCTTGACTCTCTTAGAAGGAGAGGCATCGTGATTATGGTGTTAATTTGCTGTGTGACTTTGGACAAGTCACCTCACTACTCTGTACATTTTTCTCATCAACAAAATAATAGTGACAATGATAGAACCAACTTCCTAAGCTTGCTGTAAAGATTAGATTAAATTTTTGTCATATTCTTATAACTGCTGAATAAATTGGCAGTACTTTGTCTAAAGAAGTGAGTTTCCCCAAGTTGAATTCCATGAATTGAAACAACTAAATGATTGACAGTGTCAAGCAGAAGTACCAACTCCCAAGCTCTCCATTCCTACCCTGTAGAAATTCACCCAGCACATCCCCGAGTAGGAGTGGCCTGGCCCCAGGTTCAGCTTTGTCAGTTCTATGCCCAGCCTGCCTTCTTCACCTTTATTGTCCTTTATGGTCATGTGATATCTCGATTCCTTCCCTCTGTATAAATATCACTTCTGTCTTCTATGTGTACTACTCAGATTGATGCTTTATACCACAAGCTGTACATTTGTCTTCGTTCTGAAGAAGTAATACTTTTGGGATGCTCTTATTTTTCTATATGAAGTGATTCAGGTTTATATTCCTGAGAAGAGGGGAAAAACAAGCAAATGAGCCAATAATACTACCTCAGTATACACAGAGGAAAAAAAAAAAAAACCCAGACAGAGTTTGACACAGAAACCCTGAGAGTGAGAGAGAGTACAATTTCACAGGGACAAATTATCCTCTCAAACATGCGAGGTCTTTCACACCATTTGAATCCCACACAACTATTATTGGCAGGGGCTGGTTAGGGCACGAAGACAGTTAACAGGTCTGAACAGGGTGCCATAAACCAGCCAAGAGTGCTTTTTTTCAGATGCTCACAGAAGCCGGCAGCTGGGGGGAAAGCTGTATGACATTTGTATCGGGAATTGGAGGGCACCCAACAGTGATGAGGACAACAGCACCCAGGAGACCAGGAGGAAGCCATCCGGCTTCTGGCTGGTGGACGACGTGAATCTTCCCTTTTCTCCAGCAGCCATTAGTGGACTGGAATTCCAGTCCGAGCCAACCAAAAAGCGCTTTGCTCCTATAGACCACGGGCATCGGTCTGCTGCTGCCCCTGCCCAGCTGTGTGTCCCTGGGCAGAGAACTTCTCTGAGCCTGTTTCCTCATTCATCAAACGGAAACAGCAGTGGTACACACCTCACGGCCATGCAGTGGAGTGGGATGACATATGGCGATCTCTATCAAGTGCTGGGCATAGGTAAGCAGTTAGTATGACACAGCTACTTTTGACGGAAGAAAACTTGGTTCACGTTCCAGTTCACTGCCAGCTCCCAATACAATGATCTTGAAAACTTTCCATCGTTCCTATGAGACTGATTGCAGTTGACTCCACGCCCCACCCGCTACAGGTGGAACTGTTTCTGGTCAGGTCTCTGCTTCCCTGGGGCTGCAGGGGAGGCTCTTTAAGGCCACGCAGCCTTAAGATTCTTAGAAGCCCTTCTGTCAACTTAAAGGTTCTACATGACACTGTCTTAAAACTTTCTGAACTCTTTTTCCCAGTTTTATTGCTATATAATTAACATATAACATTGCATACATTTAAAGTATACAATGTAATGATTTTATATGTATACATAATGGTTATATAGTTGTTATATGTATGTATAATGATTTTATTATATGTACATATATAATGATTATATATTATGATGATACCTAATGAAATGATCAACACAGTAATGGTATCATTTCATTATATTAAGAAGTGTAGTTAGTATTCATCACCTCACATGGTCATGGCTTTTTTCCTGGTGATGAGAACTTATAAAGTCTACTCTCTTAGCAACTTTCAAATACACAATACAGTATTGTTAACTACATCACCATGCTGTATAGTACATCCTCATTCACTTAATAAAGTTTGTCCGTTTTGGCCACTTTTGTTCATTGTCCCCACAACCCACCCCTGCCTCCTGCCTCTGCTGACCACTGATAGGCTTTCTGTTTCCGTAAGTTTGGTTTTCAGATTCCACATGTGTATGAGATCACACAGCATTTTTCTCCATCTGATTTATTTCCCTTAACATATGTCCTCAAGGCCCATTTATGTTCCCTTCTTATTTATGGCTGAATGATATTCCACTGTGTATATGTACCACATTTCCTTTATTAATTCATCTATCACTGGGTACTTAGGTTGTTCTCACGTCTCTGCAATTGTAAATAATGTTGTAACAAACACAGGAGGTATATATCTCTCTGGTATAGTGATTTTATTTCCTTTAGATAAATACCCAGAAGTGGGACTACTGGATCATATGGTAGATCCATATTTAATTTGTTTAGAAACCTCCGTGATCCTTTCCGCAGTGTCTGCACCAATTTACATTCCCACCAACAGTGCACTCTTAACAGAGGGTCTCACAGCCACTCTGTTGATTTGATCTTATCCTGAGGCTGTTTTTACTTTGAGATTTTTCTGCTATCACACACCATGGGTGAAAATACTTTTATTTTCCAATCCAGCACATTCTTGGCCTTCTATATTTTCTCCAACTTCTGCATGAAAAAGGAAACATTTCCTTCTTCAGTTCCTCTCTCTTTCTGTATCTTATTATATGCAGATAAAGTTAATTCAATAAAGCAACCTGGCCTTTCGATGTGGCAGTTGGAAATGCCCTCAGCTCCCAGACAGGTCAGTACTTGGTTTTGCTAGTTATTTCATTACTCAGTGCCACACCAGCCCATTCTCCAGCCTCTGATGGCCTGTCTAGCCGCACTGACAGTCTCCTTCTCCCTCTACAGCTTTCACATACCAACTGGTCCTAAAGCCAATGCCATGTATTTGGGGGTTTTGTTACGGCAGCCCTCTGTGTCTGTTTCAATGATCTATTATCTCAAACTTAGGGTCTTAAAACTCCAACCGGTCATTCTTTCTCGGGACTTGGCAGAATGACAATGAGCCTGGCTTTGCTGTTCCTCTGCTGGTTTCTCCTGGGCTCACTCACCCCTGTAGCTGCATCTAGCTGTAGGGTTGGCTGGCAGGAAACAGCCCCTCTCCCCCATCCCACGGTTTTTGCTGCTCTGGGCCAGGCTGCCTCTGTTCTCTTCCTGGTTTCTCCTCCAATACGTTAGACTGGGCTTTCTCAGAGCGTGGTGATCTCAGTGTTCCAGAGTGGGGGCAGAAACTTCAGGGCCTGTTAAGAGCTAGTCTTGGATGTCATCAGAGTCATTTCCACCGTATTCTTACAGTCAAAGTAAGTCATGAGATTGGACCAGATTCAAGGGCACAGAAAATGGGCTATGCCTCTCAGTGCAGAGGGGAATGTGAGATGGAACCAATTGCAGGTAACCTGCCACAAGGTCTCCCCTCTAGTCAGGCTTACAGGTGTTCCCACGTGAAGTGGGAATGGTTGGCAGAATCTGGCATTCCTTGTATCACAGGGTGATGATGAAATTAAGGGATCATAGAGAAGGCCCACAATTAGTTCACCTTTGCTCTCCCTAGAAGTGGAATTCTGCCCCCTGCATCCAGATAGCTCCCCTCTTTCTTCCTCAAAAAATCCTGTACAGGGCTTAACTGATGATTTTTCTCAGGTCTTTTAAGCCCCTGGCTACCACCCAAGCCTCCCTGTGCAAGGCCTCCGTTTTATGAAAAGAAACATGTTCAGATGTTTTTAAATGCATGAGAGATTTGAGAGGACTTGGGCTGGTTACATCCTCTGCTGCTCACTAGATGAATGACATTGGCAAGTAACTCTCCAAGACACAGTTTTCTTGTGGTAATCAAACGCTACTCAGAGGATTCAGGTATGACTGCAATGAGGCATGTAAAAGGAAGTATCTTACATAAACTCTCAAAAGCTTATATTCATTTAATTCAGCGCTACTACTACCACTTGTAAGAGCAGAAGTAGTCATAGAAGAAGTAAAGGAGGAGTATTCTTTGCCAATTATTACCGGGAATGCAAGTGTTTAAAGTCAGGCCACATTTTCTTTGGTACAGCCCTCATTTAAGAGACCAAAGTTCAGCCCCCAACAAGGAAAGAAATGTCTTACTTGGTAGAGTGTAGTCGTTAGAGTTTGGGGCAGTTGGGTGATATTTGTGCAAGCTCTCACATGGGCCTTGGCCATCTTTGGGAACTGGTTCCAGAGCTTTCACAGACGGGAAGGGGAGAGGGCATCAGAAATGCCTGCTGGTCTGACAGCTTCCAGTGAGGAAAGGACTCCTGGAGCTTAGCTCTGAATAATCCTGAGGGCTGTGCCCAGGTAAAAAGCAGCTCCAGGCCAACAACCTGCACTTCTGATGTCCCAGGTGACTGTGGTTCCATCCTCAGAGCCCAGAATCAGTGTCAGACTCTGGGAGGAGATTCCTGCTGAATCAGCCTCAAGGAGGCCTGGGGGGTAGGGGGCAGCAATGATGGTGGTGGGTGGGGTGGGGTTCACTGAGGTCCTGCTCTGTGGAGGACAAAGTCGTGGCTCTGGTAGATCCCACAGCTCAGTGTTTGTGCAGGGTTACACCACCGGTCCCCTAGGCAAAGGGAAGGGACTTCTTTCCCAAAAGCAGAGGGGACCGAATGTTTTTATTTCATTAAAAATACTTCTGTCTTTGTTCATCTCGATGTATTGTATACTGGGTGAACACTGGAAGACATTATACTGAACAATATAACCTAAGCAGTATAGACTGGAGAAATATACAGTCCAAGTTCCCTGTGTTTTACAACAGTGTAAGTTTTAGCTTATTCATCAATTCATTCACTCGATATTTACTGAGGACATGCCAGCCCTGTGCTGGGCACTGGGAACTGTAAAGCAAACCAGGCAGGCACTGCTCACTGCTCCATGGTGCTTCCATTCCCAAGGACACAGATGACAAACAACCAGTGGACAAGATGGTGAACAGGTATTGTAAATAGTGGTAAGCACTCTGGAGGAAATAAAGGGATGCTGAGATACAGGACGTGCAGCAGGCAGGGGTAGGGAAGGGCCTGGAGAACTCTCTTGGGAGAAGGGCATCTGAAGGCTGCAGGGGATGTGCAAGCTGGGAGATGGGGAAGAGCAAGTCAGGCAGAGACATGGTGTGGGCACCTAGCCCACTGAGGAAGGAGAGCCCACTGAGCAGGGGGAGATGGCTTTTCTGCCATGACATCAAGGTCCTCGAGGATCTAGCCCCTCAGTCTCACCAGGCTGGTCCTCAGCTGTGACCCTACACCTCCACCCAGCAGTAGGTACCAGACACCCTAATCAGTCCTGCCCTGAACTCCTCTTTTCCCCAGTGCCATTGACCCTGTACTTCAACCTGAATGGAGCCACTCCGGCATTCCCACCTCTCCAAATCCAACAGTGGTTCCTCACTGAAGTCCATAGAAAGGCCCGCTTTTCAATGACCCCAAGTCTAACCTACACACCCTAGCTCTCCACCATGTCAATGTTTAAATGTGTGTATGTGTGTATATATATATTTGTATCACATGTAAATTATATGTATGTTGTATCTTGAGTATGTATGTAAGTGTGTGTATCTATATCTCTCAGTGATTTTTTTTTGAACTGAAAAGCTTTATCTGTTCATGGCCCCCACCTTTTACATAAAAGGGGAATAATCCTGAAGCTTTAAGAGACTCACTTAAGGTAACATAACTGAGATTTGTACCTAACAAAACACCTGTCATGTGATTACCCAGGATGGATCTTACAAAAGTGAAAAGGCTCAGTTTTACAAGATAAGCATGTTTATTGTGAGCTCTCAAGAGGCCTGAATACTCACTTAAATGAGGAATCTGCACTCGAAGAAGCTCTTTTTGCTTCTCACACCGTCACGCCTGCTGCCCAAACACTTATGTCCCCTCCTCAGTGTGTACACCTCTGTGCCCCCGACAGTACTTAGAAATGGAAGCTGCTCGACAAATGTTTGTGAATGAATGAACAGCGGTTGAGTGGGACAAGGATAATGGGACTTCGCAGGGAGATCTGGGGGGAATACAGATTTTCCTAACAATTTATGTTGCTTTTGACATGCCATGCTTTTTTCCTTGCCCAGGAGGCCAATAGCACAAATACACGCCTCGCCATGAAAAATTTACAATTGTGCATTAGTCAGGTACCCTGGTGACATGACTTGCAAACGGGAAAGCCAAGGTCACAGCAAATCTGCTGTAAATCAAATGTGTCTTAAACACAGCTGCAGCCTGTTGGGAAATCTACCCCTTTACTGGGTTTCTCCCAGGACAGAGGCTACTTAGAACACCTCCTGCCTAAAGAGAGAGAATGCCCGGCACTTAGATATATGTGATGACAACTGCAGCCATTGGCTCTGGGCAGCCACCCCCTCTCCCCACCGGTAACTCAAAGCAAAGCTTATCTCCTACATAGTTCACTTGGCAACTGCAGGAGAATATATGAAAGGCTTTAAAACAGCATTTTCAAAACTGTCCCACATGATATTCTTAGGTGTTGGGCAAATAAAAGCCTTCCATGATGGAATAATTTGAGGAAGCAGTGTACATACCATGTCGTATTCTTGAGAGTTTCACAAAGTGCTTGTGAAAAATCCCGCAGGGGGGGAGACCTGGCTAACCTTGCTTACCCAGGGCCCCAGTCATTTCAACAAGAAGCCTTCTGTATCCACAGCAGCACTTTGGGCTCTATGGTGACAGATCTTTATAACTCTAGAGGCCATTTGAAGTCCTTGTGCCAACTTCCCCTCCCATGTCTATGGGTCCTTCAGGAACAGAATAGTCACAGAGAGCACTGACCACATGGCAGACCAGCTACTCAGCTTTCCCAGGCAATAGAGACACAGAGAAATCTGCCCCCAGCCTTCTTGGGTGTTTGTTTAATGCGCCAACATTCAGGGGGTGTCTAACAAAAACAATTCTGGACTTAGTACAGAGAGACTTTTAATCAAAAGGATTATTGCCAAGTGGGTGTGAGACTATTGCAATGGTGGGGGACACTCTGACCCTAAAATCTGCAAGTAGCTCAGAGGTAGGCAGAACAGGGCTTTCTTTTATCAAAAGGAGTAAGCAAGTTTAGAAAAAAAAACAGACATGGGGGAGAGGGATGAACAGGTGGCATGACTGCCTAGTAAGTGGGAAAATGTTTTACCTGGAGGCCAGACTGCTCTCAGAAGGGGGTGTCTGCTGGCCCAGGCTGAGGGTGGGCCAAAGGTCAGGGTCCTGGAGAAAGGAGAGATGCATAACCAAATTTGGGTAACATGCATCACGTTCCAATTGATCAGTGTGGAAAATGCAGTTGAGCGAATCAATTATGGGGCAAAGGGGGAGAATTTGGAAGATCTGTGTCTGACCTTGTCAATGGTAAACAAGGAGGGCATCTGTGGGTCATATCTAAAGCCCATGGAGACAGCTGGTTCTTTGCAGGTAGGTGGTATTTTGCTGAATACAAAGACTTAGGTGAATATTTGAAAGCTTGCTTATCTCAGGCGCACATGGTTCAGGTACAATCTGCTGTATTCAGGTCCTATTCACAGCTGTATTAATCCAGCACCAATAGTATCTGAACAGCTTGCTTCACCCCTCTCTTCACTGGGGTCCTGGCATGGTTGGGGGTGGGGAGTGGTTTAGACCTCCAGGACGTGTAGTGAAAGGAGGGAGAGATGTGTAGTCATGAGGAGAGTTTGGGCTGCAACACCACGTGGTGTGGACACAGGCAGAAAGAGGGTGATGGAGACATCTTGTTGCCTCCATTGGCTTTTGGCTTTTCTTTCCCTCCTTGGTGCAGAGCCACCTACTCCAACTTTTCTTGAGTCTAGATCCAGCTAGGTGACTGTGTTCTGGTCAGTAGGAGTATGTGGAAATCACTGGGCAGGATTTCCAGGAGTATTCTTTAAATAGGGACAGGGAGCTAGGTAACATTTTTGTCCATCTGCTTTTATTCCTGCCTCAGCCAGGGTGTGAATGGGGTGGCTGGAACTCCAGTTGTCACCTTGGATCATGCAATGACCTTGAATATGGAATTCAAGTGCCAAGAATGGTAGAAAGGAAAAAATAGAAGAAGGAATTTGGCTTCCTGAAGATGAGGTGAGCTGCCAGCCAGCCCCAATTATCTACCTCCTTGTTTCCATTTCTTGAGAAAAAAAATATATATTATTTTTAAGCCATTGTAACTTCTAGTCTCTATTGGATCAGCCCAATAAAGTTTCTGATACACAGAGATGAGGAAACAAGAAAGGTACAAATCAGTAATACAAGATACTAAAAGGACTTTCTACTATTATCTTTTAAAAATTTCTCTCTGCATCCCCAAAGCTCACTAAATATAAAATTTTCTAAAAGTCAAATTCTACCATGAATACCACCAGCTACTTGTGTAGTAGTCCTCAGGACACAGGCAGAGTAATGCCCTTCCAACTTCTTTTCCTGAAAGGCCAGGATAAGGTGTGACAGCTGCAGGTGTGAGCCAGATGTTAGGATGATAATGTCCGAGTGTAGAGCAGAGCTCTGAGAAATTAACAGGCATGATGACCGTGAAGAGTGGTTGTGAAGACTGAGAACTCTCACCTCTCCCCGGAGAAGATTGCTGGTGATCATCAGCAGACCTGGGTTTTTTGTTGATGTTGGTGTTAACCCACTGCATGACCTTGAACAGCCCAACTATTCTTGAACTCATTTTTCTTCACCTGTGTATTAGGACCCTTTTGCTGCTGTGACAAATTACAACAAACTTACTGGCTTAAAACAATGAAAATTGATGATCTTACAATTCTAGAATTTGGAAGTCTAAATGGGTTGGTAGGGCTCTGTTTTTTTCTGGAGGCTCTAGGAGAGAATTTGTTTCTTCCCTTGTCTGAGTTTTAGAAGCTGCCTCATCGCTTGGCCAAAGGGCCCTTCTTCCTCCACCTTCAAAACCAGCAGGACAGCCAGCATCTTCTAATCTCTCTCTGATTCTGACCCTCCTGCCTCCTTCTTATAAGGACTTTTGTGATTACATTGGGTCCACCCAAAGAATCCAGGATAATCTTCTAATTTTAAAATTCTTAACTTAATTATATTGTCAAAGTTCTTTTTGCCATGTAAAGAAACACAGTCTTCCAGGGATTATGATGTGAACATCCTAAGGTGGAAGCTATTCTTTTTGCTTAACACAGTGTGAAAATATGAAAGTCAGGGCACACTCTAAATCTCCTTCCATCCATTTGCACCTTATTCACCATCATTATTTCCGTGTGGTCCAGATACATCTGATCTTCAAAAGCTGTTATGGTGCCACAGTACTGGCCCAAGTAACCAAACAAAGTAGAGATGCCTTGATAAAATCACTTATCTATTCAATATTTCAACAAACACTTTTGCGTCATCTACAGTCTGCTAGGCACTGCACTATGCCCTGTGGGTACACAAAGTTAAATAAGGCATGGTCTCAGCCCTCAGTAGATTTCAGTATAGCAGTTGCAAGGAATTAGGAGTGCTGCCTCCTGAACACATGCTCAGTACTTTATGGTTTGGGTTTATCAGGCAAACATGAACAGGGGCTGTATTTCATTCTAGTACTATACCTGCAATTGAGATGATGTATCTGGTGTTCTCAATAGGGTGGCATTTTAGACAAAACAATTCTTTGTTTCTTGGAATGTACTGCAAATTGTAGGACATTTAGTGTCTGTGGTCTCAGCAAATAAATGCCACTAATGGTTCCCAGTCACTGTGGCTCACACACATGAACACACATGCACATACATTCTCAAATGCCTGCTGGGGTGGCACAGCTCCTGCTTGAGACACATTGGGTAAAAAGTTGTGAACAAAACAGATGGGCCTCTCTTAGGCTTTTCATCTAATTCTAAGATTTCAGCACAATTCTAGTAATCCATGCCTTTTTTAGTAATTTAAGGTACTCAAAGAGCACATTAGAATTATTTCTTTTATAATTAAATAGTAATGGTTTGGCCCATGATGGCAGTAATAGCCATCTTATCACTATTTTGGTCTTCTAAAGTCTACTCACAGCTGTAGACTGAAGACCACGGGGATCTCTGAGTGCCAGGAGACGCCACAGACATTTTACTGGAGATGGTGAACTGAGGAGTGAATTAAATGTTTGATGGTACAAGAAGCTTTACTTTTCAACAATGTTGGTTCAGTTTCCCCTCCCCTCCACTTTTTTTCCACGTGTAAGGATTACTTACAACGATTCTGGGTTTTTTCTTCATTTTAGTATCTCTACTTAATGTGGTTCCGAGTGCTGAAGTCTAACACTGGGATCCAGAGTCTCTTTCTTCATAAAGCTTAATGTAGCCACGAGCAAAGTTCCCATGTCATTTGCTAGGCTTACTCACTTCCTTTACTCAGTCTATTATTGACTTCCATCCTCATTCTTTTCTTCAAAAGCCTCACCCTCTCTCTATTTCATACCTTTCATTTTCATGCCTAGGAAATATCCTTATGTATTTGGAAAAAATTACAAGCTCTTGTCTCTTATTCTCTAGGTCTTCATT
Source organism: Sturnira hondurensis (assembly GCF_014824575.4). NCBI lineage: Eukaryota > Metazoa > Chordata > Mammalia > Chiroptera > Phyllostomidae > Sturnira > Sturnira hondurensis. The sequence goes on along the minus strand of NW_028075797.1, from coordinate 3,678,049 downwards.
TAATTATTTAGGCTTCTTTTAAAAAATTTTTTATTTAATTATTGTTCAAGTATTTAGCTTTCTTTCTTCACCTAACATTTGCATATGACCAGCCCAAAAAGTAGAGCTTTTACTTCCTCCTACTCCCCAACCCCCACCTTCTCTGGCTCTTATTGCAGATGCGCAGGACCCCCACCGCGCTCAGCATACCATTCACAGGCAACACAGAAAAGCAAGCCTGGGCTGACAGTCCTGCTCTGGATTAGCCAGGATTTACCTTCTGCTACTGGATTTACCTCAGCCACTGTTCACAGCCTCCATTTTCTGACTCCACACGCACCTCTCCCTCGATTCTGTTGTGATTTATCGACATCTGGCCTTCCCCTCTGTTTCTGGGTGCCCACTAGGACTCTTTTGTTGGCAAACAACTCACCTCTCTGTCTGCCTGACTTTTGGCCCTTGTGCTATTTTTTTTAATACATGTGAATGTCTGTATACATTTCTGTCAGGCATATACCTAGATATGGAATGTCTGAGTAACAGGGTATGCATGTATTTGATATTATTTTAGTAGATACTTCCAGATTTCCAAAGTGAATAAACCAATTTACATTCCCACCAGCACTATGTGATTTTTCAGTTGCTCTAAATCCTTGCCAAAACCTTGTCTTCACACTTTCCCCATTCTAGTGATGTACAGTGAAATTACATAATAGATTTAATTTGTATTCATCTGATTACTAATAAGTATTCCCACCTATTAACCTGTGTACTGGTCACTTGAATTTCACCTTTTATAGAGTTCCAGGTCAAGTTTCTGTCCATTTTTCTTTTGAATTGTCTTTTTTAAATTCCTTTGTGGAGGTTTGTATCGACCTCGTGTTAATTTGATCTTGATATCACTGTAAATGTGGGTGACTCATCTGCCTGCATGGCTACCTTCCCTCAGCCTCCCAGACAGGCATGCTGATGGGGGGAGGGTGTGGAGTAAACAAGTCCCTCTCAGCCTGCTGTTCATATGGTCCAGAAACAGTGCTTTAAGCCTGCTGTTTGCTTCTCTGAGCTGACTTTTCAAAGGCAGCCCTATGTCATGGCTGAATCCCACCTCCGACCCTTCAAGAGTGACCTGTGTGGCTGACTTAGCCCTCTGAGCACTGTGTCATTCGTCTGCAAAGTGAGGATGATAGTGGACCTCCTCATATTGTGAGGAAATGAGTTATTTAATGGGAGACATTCAGAGCAGTGTCCGACACACTGGATGCCCTTAACACACACCAGTTTTTATTATTCAGACACAGATCGTTGACCTCATTTGTAATGGCACAGTTGTAAGTTATTTTCTTCCCCTGATTAAAAGAACTGTAAGAAAATCAAAAGGCATCAAATTCTAGGTCTGCTTTTGTTGCCGTATCTCTAGGCAAGTCACTTAGGGATGGGTCCAAGGGCTTTGGTTTTCTTACCTGTAAAACAAAGGGGTTGACCTAGATCATCACTGCAAAACCCTTGCAGCTTAAACTTCCTACTGTTGCTCCATTTTGTCGTAGCCAGGGATGGAAGGAGAAAGGCCAGAGCATACACACAAATGCTCCACCTGGCTCCCTTCACAACAGATCCTGGACCTGCTGTGTTCTCCCAGGTGCACAGGAAAAAGGTAGGTCATGAGGAAAGGAAGTGAATGTGCCAGAAGATTGTGGCATCTCTCTCTCTTTCATACACACACACACATACACACACATCCATGTGAGCTCTGTACAACTTGCCTCCTTCAATATTAAGCTCCATAACTGTAGAAATTATGACTGGTTTGTCTACCTTGCTAGCCCGGGGGCCTGGCACAGAGCCTAGCATAGCATAATGCAGGGGAGGTGGGGAGAAAGGGACTACTTCACCTTCACAGCCATCTGCAAATCTCCATCCGCCTGCAGGTGGAACAGCTTCAGGAGGGTACCTGGGCCTCCTCATTGTAACTCATTTTCCAGGTCTGTCCTTCAGATCCTGCAGCCCATCTTCTCCAGGAGAGTCTGAATGAGCTTCTCTGCATCTGAGTTGAGCAGAAAGAACACTGGATGGGGATCCAGGAGACTGCTTCTAGTCTTTGTACTATAGTTTGCTCGGTGTGTCCTTGGCCTTCAAGTTCTCACCCAACCCCTTTATCAAATGAGAGTGATATTGTGCCCCTCACCCTGCCAAATGTTAGGGGCTGAGACTAGAGAGAAAGATATTAGAGTATTAAGTGTTTATCTCTTAATGATAAAATTTCAGGAGATGTTTAATTTTTCCTTTATACTTTTCCTGTATTCTCAAATATTCTAACATGGAAAAGTGTCTTCATAATTGTAAGGAACAATGTATGTTATTAAAATGTAAGATAATTCTAGTCCCTATGCTTGGCATATTTAGAATGACGATAATGTCATTTGAGCACTTTCTCCCTTTTATTTCTAAACTTAACCACATATTCACACATCCAAGAGAGTAACCTTTTGCTGATGGTGTAACATTGAGCTGCAGAGTGTTGGAAAGGTTGCAAAAAAACCAGTGTGGCCCTGGCTAAGTTCTTTAGCCAGGACTTCCTCTCTTCCTTTACAAAGTGAAGGAACTAGATTAACATTCTCTAGTTTCTGAAACTCTCTCTGTGCTTCCTTACACAATCAGCCTGACATGCTTGGAAGGTGACCCCAGGGACCTGAGATGGGTATTGTTGGAACAGGGCTGCGATGCCATGGATCCCGCTTTGCCATTTTTGTTGGAGAAAGTGTTATGTCTCTCAAAGCATCAAATCTACTGAAAAATTAAAGCAATAGAAGTCTTTGAAACCAGCTGGCTTCATAAGGGCACCATGGGTCAGTTTCAGACCCTCGGGTCCTCATCAGACTGCCTTGGCTGCAGCAAGAGCAGAACCTCCCAAATTAAATCTGTAGTCGGCACTTTCAGCCAAATTTCTGAAGTCTGCAGTTTGAACTATTTCAAGGTTGTGGATCAGGAGCACAGCAGTAAAACCCAGCACTGTCTCGGCCACCACACCCCCCATTCCTTGCCAAACAGGGGAGAGAACCTTTATGAGGAGGGAGAAAGCATCCTTTCTTTCTCTGTCCCTTTCTTTATCTGTCTCTGTCTGTCCCTCCAGTTGGCAGCCACAAAGTGGAAGTTGGCTTTCGGTCAGTCTGATAATGAACAGTTGGTTCTTGTTGGCGAGCACCAAGTTTTTTGTGGTGACTTCTAAAACTGCAAGTGACAGAGAACAGTCTATGTTGCTATCTTCCGTCCACTGGAGTCATCCAGGCTCCAGAAAGGAGGTAACCCCAGCCATTAGGGTCCTTTCTTAGCTGAATAAGGATGAAACAGCCTTCCAAAGAGGAGGTAACCCTAGGTTCTACCAGGGCTTTCCCTTTCTCGTCCTACTTCTGGATGTTAAGGATGACTGTGTGGCCTGTTTGCCAACAATGCAAACTGCAGCCCAGCAGAGAAGAATTCAGGAATATAGCTGAGGCCCAAGTAGCGGGGGTGGGGGAGGCACGTTCCTGTAATTCAGGGCCTTCCAAAGGATCAGAAGAGTTAAGTAGCTGCTCTTTCCAGGGAGGCCTGGTGCTAAGGGAAACCTGAGTGGCGCCTTCCTAGCACTCCTATAAAATAACCCTAAATCAATAAATAGGTCATTAAACAAAGCTCATAACCAAACTTGAAGGAAACTAAATGCCTGAGAGAGGCTTTCCTATATCTACATCTACAGATGAGTGGGCCCTGCCTCCCTGCCCCTCAGGCCCAGGTGCAGCAGGACAGCTCGCAGGGGACCCTCCCTCTGCTGGCCTTCTGCACTACTCAGCATCGAAGCAGACCAGATTCTGCTTCATTGCATCAGATCCTTCAGACACTGACCCAGCACTCACCGTGCACCAGACATCGGGCAGGACCCAGAGGAAACAGCAAAATAAGATTGTTTATTCCCTGAGCAAGCATAAGGCGAGTCACAAAGAGACATAGACAGCAATGTTTCCCCCTCCATCATTTGGACAGAGCCAGCAATGGGACCGAGCAACACAGCTGCAGAGTCAAAAATAGAAACAAATACATGTCATTTGGTGTAATGGGGGCCCAGATGGAGGCTGAGTGCAAGGGACCCTGAAGACACAAGAGAAAAAGTGATCAGTTCAACCTGGGAAGGTCATTCCCAGTATTATAATGGCAGCAGGACAAAGGCAGTAGAGATGGCTATTAGTGGACAGGCATGGACGTATGTATTTGTTTATGTTAGAGTTACTTATTGATCGGTTACAGTTGGAGCAATACGAACAAGAAAAAGGTAAGACTAACCCCCAAGTTACCAATTTTTGTAACAGACTAATGGCAGTACAATTACCAACAAGGAGGGACAAGGTTTAAAGGGATCCATCATATTTATGCCACCAACACTGCCCAGAGCCCCTTGCATGTGCCAATGGACCTCAGTATCTCCAGGCGACTGTAGTCTGTATGGAAGTGTTTGAGGTCCAGGAGGGGTGCCCTGGAAGAGGCACACAGGACTTCTGTGCCCTTTCTGAGCATGAATGTTCCCTTTCAAAGCTCATATAATGATGTAAGCTCTCAGTAAGTCTCCTCCAGACTCCGCTAGAGGCCGAGGAGGGTACCAGTTCCTTAGTAATTCCACTGACAGGCATGCCATTGACAGAAACAACAGGAAGACGATGAGGAGTGAGCAGACTTACTCCTGCTGAGGTTTCCAACCTCCCTGCAGTGCCCTCAACTGGCAGACCTCACATGGAGTCAGCTAGCAAGGAAATGTGGTATGGCAGAGTCCTGGCCCCAGTATGGCCGAACAGAACACAGAGTGGGCCCACAAGAACTTAATTGCCATCTCACCATTCAGGACCTCCATTTGCACCCAATGATACCTTGATATCTAACCTGAAGACAGACATTCACAGCTGAGATATAGACAGCAGAACATGAATTGAGAATGGTGCTCAGCAGACAATAAAGATGAAAGGAATTAATTAACCAAAGAAAAACTTGAGGCTCCTGAGATTCATACCACCAACAATTCAACTTCCTTTTTCACTGCACACCCTCACCTAGGCCTCCTCGACCCTCACCTAAACCTTCCTGGAGGTATCAGGTGCTGAGTGATACTTATGCAATATGAACAGTCTCAGGCAAGAAGGAATCCCACAAGAAGAGTTGGTTGACTCTCCCAGGAATGGTCATGTGTTCTCATCATGTGATGCTGTAGGAGCCCCCACTTCCCAATGCTCGGTCTCCGTTTTTTTTTTTTTTTTAAAGATTTTATTTATTTATTTATCTTTAGAGGGGAAGGAGAGAGGGAGAGAAACATCAATGTATGGTTGCCTTTTGTGCGTCCCCTGCTTGTGCCCTGACTGGGAATCGAACCGCAATCCTCTGGTTCGCAGGCCCCCGCTCAATCCACTGAGCTACACCAGCCAGGTCGGTCTCCTTTTTGTAACCCTGGTTTCCCTTCTATCAGCTGCCCTTAGTATTATCCTTGATTCTATACTCAGATGGTGGAATGGATGTGCTAGAATGAGTGGATAACTAGCCCTGACCCTGTAAACTCCTAACTTAGAACTCTTCTTCATGCCAACACCACATTAAATAACAAAAACCTCCCAGCAAGAAAAGAACTGGGGCAGGTGCACAGCTCTGATCACAGCTGGGCAGAGGTGGGATTGGTATGACTGGTGAGGTCAACCTCAAGTCCATAGCAACCATACTCACTACTCCCTCTGACAAATAGTAGGTATTATTTCTCCCATTAAAAAATACTCTACACAAATGTCTGGAGTTCTCTAAAGAAAATAGGCTAAGTCCACAAGGACAAACACAGATAAGAATTGAGTACACAGGAATTGGTAAAATGGGTATTGTAATGCCTACTGCTCAGACCTCCTCATGTAAGATGAGTTGAACTGGAGAGTATGTATTATTGAGGGAAGGGTTGTTTTTACTACTCCCTCACTTGGTCTAAGGCCATTTCTAAGTCTGTAGAGATAACAATAAGGGAAAAGTCTTGGGAGAAAATCTGCTTGGCCTCTTTTTTATCACTGTGTTTCATCAGCAACTTTGTGGTTCTCCTGCAGACCAAACCACAGTCCAGCTCAGAAGGCAGCAGGTGTGCACAGTTGTGTATGTGAGCCAGAAACTCTCAGGCTGATTTCAAAATACCCTTAGAACAAGCCCATTTTATCCAAGTGAATAATATGGTTTCCCTTCTGTAAGCAAAACCATAATATATAGGCAAACTCCACATTAATTGGATAAACCAGTGGTAAAACCCCAAAAGAACAATTAACTTTTATGTGAAATACTCCCAGCTGAAATCTTGAAAAACTTGCATGTAATTAGTACTCTCTTCCAGCTCTCCGAAGTATAAAATACAATACATTAGGGCTTGTAACACTAATATCTCCAAGAACACGACTAACGGGGGAAGTTTAATTTGCCACTAATATGCAGATGGAAGGCTAGTTGGTGCTTTCACCTGTTCTGCCTAATTGTTTTCTATGTGATTTAGAAACTCCGTGGCCTATGATACAGTGCTCACAGTGCATCCAATCCCTAGTGCTATCCCGTGGTCAGGAAATTCGGGTTTTAAATTGGGAAGTGACCTTAGAGGTCATTTGGTCCAGTTCCTAAGCGATGTCTCATGGACCTTGTTGAATTAATAATCAGCTTAGGACAATTTACAAGCGATAGTTTCCTTGGTTGTACCCTCAGAGATTCTGATTCAGCAGGTCTTAGCTGGGCCTCTAAAATCTCAATTAAAAATCAATAAATGTACACCTTTCTGATGCCACCACCAGACCCTGTGGTGGGAATCTGTCATGGTTGGGAACCACTGATATCCTGAATCTTCCACTCAATGCACAAATCCCTTGATAACTTGAGTGACCAGTGGGCACCCAGTCTCTGCTTGGACGTTCCCAGAAACAAGATCAGTGACTGGGTTCAGCCCCAGTCATCGGGGACTGCTTGGATCCAATGCTGAGAGGGTTTCTGAGGCTGTATCTACATTCAGTGGAAGAAAGTAACAGGTTGATTAGTGCTCTCCGCCCTGGGCATAGGTAAGGGAGACGTGCTAACAAGCATTTGCCATTTCTGGTCAGAGGTATCTACTCTGAATTGCATCTACCTGATTTTACTTTATGAAGATTGGAAACAATGTCCAGTTTATAAGTTAGCTTTATATCAGAGTATTGCAAGGGAAATGACCAGAAAGAAGGTCAGAGTCTGAAAACTTGGGTTTTAGGTGTGGTTCCACCAAAAGCATATGACCTTGAAGAATTTGCTTGGCGCTCTGAGTGCCATTGCCCGATTATCATTTAAAGACATAATCCCTGCATGGGAGTTCTTTGAGAGTCAAATGCATTTATGAATGTGAAGAGGCTTTGAAAATGCTTATTTATAAAAAATAATAAAATACTCTTATTGTCAGTGTACCATCAGGCGTTCATGGTGTTTTCCCAGGAGTGCAAGTGCTTGAGCCAAATATGTACTCATAGTAATAAAGAATTCAAAACCCTGAGTTCTTCTTCCCTTAATGACATCGGGACTTCTTTTGTTATCAGAACAAAGGTTTGTTCACACCCAGAGCAATCAGAGTACAAGTGTGCCTGGTTTTCAAGTAGCTTTATAAACATTTTGTAAACATCAACCTCTCTGTCTTCCCTCTGTCTTCACTGCAGCTCCGCAGCCTGATCACTGACTGGAACTTAATTGACCTGCCTTTGACTTTACTTCATTTGGTGGAATTATGTAATTTAAACAGTGATTTGACCCAATGGGCCTAAATGATCCCTGTTATTTCAAGCTGAATAGACTTATAAATATGAGATGAGATAGACACTGATTAGGCTGAAAGGCGTCAGATTGTAAAACTTATTAAATGGTTTCTTTGTTAATAATTACCTAAAAGGCAAGAAATAGATTGTACTTATGTCTGTATCTTACAGTACTCAGCTATATATTCTGTACATTGGATGAACTCAAGACCTGTTTATTGAATGAATGAATGATAGATGGAAAGCATGAATAGTTCACATGTGACTTTGAAATGAACCAGGGCTGCTTGGGACACAATGACAACAAACATGTGTATGTGTGTGTTTTAGAGCTTCTAAGACATTCTTGCTTTACAATGAAACGAACTATGTCCACCCATTTCCAATAAAATGACCTGATATGTCAGTCTGTTTTAAAAAATTGTTTGACCATTCAGTCAGGTGTTTGACCTTAATTTCTACAAGAAATCTCTGGTGGTATCTTTATGGTATCATTACTCGTCAATGCAAGAGAGGATGGTGGATGGCAGGAACACCTACAACTCCAGGTCACACAATGTGAATTCATCTGGGCCCATACCAGTAATTTAAAAAAGTATCTTTGTGTTTCAGTTTCCTCTTTTCTAAAACAGAAATAATTTTATCTATACCTCAAGCAAACAAGTGGGTTATGTTTGTGAGGACTATGTGGAAAATGCTAAGACCCAGTATTGGGCACATGCTCACTGAAAAGTATATGTACTTCAAATTACATGCTTCCAGATAATACTAACACAAGCTATCAAATTGAAGAAAAAAACCCCACCAAGTTGATTGGTTGGATTTATATTCTATCCAAAGGAACCAAAAATGTTGTCCCACTGAGACTCCCAGAAGTCAACATTCAATTCAATAGCAAGCTGTCAATTCTGCTAAAATATTTAATCCTATAGGAACTGTGGGAAAAGAAGGGTGGAAAGCAGTGGGTAAGATTTTAGCATATTGCCATCTGTTGAAAGCTACCATGCACTGGTGTCCTTGCCAAAATGCCATACACTGGGTGGCTTCTAAACAACAGAAATGTACTGCTCACAGTTCCAGAGGCTGAAGTCTAAGATCAAGGCACCAGCATGGTCAGGTCAAGGCCCTCTTCCTGGTTCATAGCTGGTACCTTCTCGATGCATCTTCACAGGGAGGAAGGGGCTAGGGATCTCTCTGGAACCTCTTTTCTAAGGGCACTAATTCCATTTAAGAGAGCTACGCCTTCATTACTTAACTATCTCTCAAAGGTCCCACCCTAATGCCATCATGTTTGAGGTTTGGTGTTTCAACAAATGAATTTGGGGAGACACATTCAGACCAGAGCACCTAGGCATCCTTCTTGGTGAAAGGAGAATTCATATGCACCATCATCTTTGATCCTCATAGCAGGCCTGAAAGGTGAAATTATTCACCTCAAGTTATTGGTAAACTAAGGACAAAATAACTTACATGAGTTTCACAGGTCTCCTCGCTAGAAAGAAACGTGCTTAGGATTTGAACCGAGGCCTGAAAGATCCTAAAGCCTTCCATTCACTCACTTACTAGTGATATATTGAGTCTGTATGATTTTAAAGCCCCCATGTGAGAGGTAGAGAAATAAGACAGCGATCTCCCTTCCCTCATGAACCTTAAATTCCATCCTGACTTTCCAGCTACATCAGAATCACCAGCTATAGAATATCTTAGACACATATTTGACCTTGGCACAAAGTAACCTATGTTTAGAGGGTTGCTTATGAATTTATATGTAATTAAAAAATAACTCAACTTTAATCATACCCATTCTACGCACAGTATGGGCACGCGCCCCTCTAACTGGTATCAAAGATTTTTGCTCTTGAAGTAATATCTTCAGATTTAAAAATAAATGGCATTGATTTATCATTAGAGCCTTTTTATATAAGAATTTATCTCAAGAGAATTTTTAAAGATATAAAATATATGGTTTATGTAGCCTTGGGTTTCTTAATAGAACCAAATCAAACTGAATAATAAAGTAAAATGGAATAATAAAATGATCAAATATTGTAAGATCAAGTCAGAACTGATTTGGAAGCACCTTTATAATTACTAGGCTGGAAGCAGTCTCTGTAGATTCGGCAGAACTGAATCATGAAATGAATTAAGACCATATCAAATTATTAATACTTTTCATATGCTGTAAAAAAGCCTTCTGCGTGCTTCTCTGGGAACTTGAGTAAAATGTCTCAGATAGCAGGCAGGAAAAATTGAGGAAAATTAATTAATTGCATATTGCTTATTGTTCTTTAATAGCCACTCATTTAATCTTTTGTACATTGATGGACCTTTATTCTTTACAAAGAATTTTTAAACACCTTATCTCATTTAATCTCTGTAAGACCTCTGTGAAATTCTTGAGAAGGGCCTCTAGGTGCAGTAGGTGGTTAAGGGCCTGAGGGTTAGACCTCAGGCTTTACTACTCCTGGCTAGGCACCCATAGGAGCATTCCTTCACTGATCCACTCTTCCCTGGCCTCACCTGGACAGAGGGAAGCTGGCGGTACTATGGTAGGCTGAGATATGCAGTGAAGAGTACAGTTGCTCAGCTGACATCTTCTAGGTACAAATGCCTTTGGGGTCCACCTCAGTTTAGTGGGCTGTGGTCCCATTATTCTTAGGTTATCTGTTGGCCAATGGTTTAGTGAAGCAGTAGGACTCGGGCCAGACCACTTCCCCCTCCCGAGGGACTCTTAGGGCCATCTGTGCTCTGGAACTCCCCACTGGGTTGGCAGAGACTCTGTCAGCTCTGCATTATCTTGACAGCTCCCTCCGCCACTCCTGCTTCCTTCTACTTTGCTTTTCATGGGTGTTACTCCCAGTAAACCTTTTGTATTCCTAACTCTCCTCTCAGCATCTGCTTCTAGAGAGATCAGGAGCCTGTACACTAATAGTACTTACCTGGGAGGACCATAATAAGTTAATGTGGGGGAAGTTCTCAGCCCAGAGTTAGCCCATGGTAAATACTCAATAAATATTAGCTATTGTTTGTATCCTTACCCTGCTTTATGCTTAGAACAGTAGAAACAGTACTGTAAAGCAATTAACCAACTAAACTAAGTTTTCTCTGCCAGTCAGAGGTTTTTAAAGATGCCATATCCAAGGACACTTCCTGACAGTCACATTATTTGACCTTGTGTGTCAGGCATAGCCAAGAACTTATAGGTCATTGTCAAGGGTGTGAAGTGTTTCTTTCTCAAGATGGTGCTTGGCTTGCATGACTACATGGTGTGTGTGAAGCCCTGGCTCCTCTGAGACTGGTTCTCCAGATTATCTGCTCTGTGGTCCCCAAAGAGACTGAAGTCCCAGGAGTTCTTCCACACTCTTTGTCTACATGATAATAACTGGTTTGTTGGACCTTTTTCATTGTGTATCAGCTGACTGCCTTTATCTCTTCTACCATTGTGACTCAATCCATTGTTTTGATAGCATGAGTTTATGTATACCCTCTGGGTGTCACCTCATGCTTCTCAAAATGTACAAATGACTCAGAAGTAAAATGCTTTATTGCTGCTTTCATGTGCCATTTTACTGCTGTATACTTTTGGCCATTTTGATATTTTAATTCCTCAATGTGGAACATAGGAATGATTTCATTCTTCTCCTTTACCCACCATTTATTAAATGTTTTTCAGGTGCCAAGCCCTGTATCAGACTCTTTTTAAAAAGATTTTATTTATTTATTTTTAGAGGGGAAGGGAAGGAGAGAAATATCAATGTATGGTTGCCTCTCCTGCATCCCCTGCTGGGAACTGGCCTGCAACCCAGGCATGTGCCCTGACTGGGAATCGAACTGCGATCATGTGGTTCACAGGTCCGCGCTCAATCCACTGAGCTACACCAGCCAGGGCTGTATCAGACTCTTTACACCTTACCTCATTTACTCTCTTCAAAACTCTTGAGGCAGGTGTTGCAGACCAGAGAAGTTCAGAGTCTTGCCCAATGTTACACAACTGGTAGGTTTTTGTGTCATTTGAAAACAGCTCGTAGCTCTAAGTAACAAACGACAACTATGGGTGAGCAGGAAAGGGATTTATTAAAAATATATTGATAAATAGCAAAAAATAATTTGGAGAATAGTGGAGAGAGGCTTACAGAACCATTGAGAAGGTGGAAACGGCAGTCTTGAGTATGTGCAGCTGGGAAAATGCTCAACACTTTATTTAGAAGTTCCCTTGTTTGTTTTTGTGTGTCCCAAGACTATGTCCAGTGTGGATACCTCTGATGGACTGGACTTCAGTCACAAGCCTGGGTCTGAGAAATCAAGCGTTCAGCATTATCAGCCACTGACGTAGAAGGGGGTCTTTACACCTTACCAAGTCTCAAAATATGGGGGCTTTCTGAAATATAGGCAGGTGTGGAAGGCAGAGAAATATCCTTCACCCCAAATATGTTCATAAAACCTATGAATACATTAGGTTTCATGGCAAAGGGAAATTAAGGCAGTAGGTGGAATAAAGATTGTTAATCAGTTTACTTTGAAATAGGAAGATTGTCCTGGGTTATTCAAGTGAGACCTATGTAATCACAAGGGTCCTTATAAGTGGAAGAGGAATACAGAAGAGTCAGAGTGATGGAGTGTGAAGAAGACTTAATTGGCCATATCTGGTCTTGAACACAGAAGGAAGGACCATGAGCCAAAGATGTGGGGTGGCCTCTGGAAGTTGGAAAAGGCCAGGAAATAGATTTTCCTCTGGGGCCAGCAGGAAGTAACACAGCCCTACTGACAGACACCTCAATTTAACTCAGTAAGACTCAGTTTGCACTTCTGACCTCCAGAATGGTAAGATAATAAATTTGAGTTGTTTTAAACCATCAAGTTTGTGGTGATTTGTTACAGCAGCACCAGAAGGCCAATAAGCAGGTTGGGTGCTGGCTAGCCAAGACAAATGCCCACTAAAATGCAGAGGCAGGATTCAAAGCCAGGTCTGTCTGTTTCAAAGGCTCATGCTCAGGAACACTGCACAGTAATGATTTACACTTGAGATAACTGAAAACGAAGGCAATGAAGGACAGAACAGAGCTGTGTGGTGAAGCAGATGGCATGGAAGGTTTGGAGTATGTGGCAATAATCTGAGGGAGACAGAGAAAACAGAGGAAATAAACCCAGGCTTTAGAAATGCTGCCTTGTCAGAAGAATGAGCTGATAAGGGAATAAAAGGGCTGCCAGCTGGTGTTTTGGCTCCACTGTACAGTGTAAACCTACATATAAGGACTGAAGGCTTTAGAAAGACTTATAAAGCTTTGGAGGATAAATAAGGTTACACAAAATTTTGTCTGTCTCAAGAATTCAACTGACTCAGGGGCTATGGTGAGAGCCAAGAAGATAAAACCAAAGATAGTAAAATCAGAAACACATTGGATATTTGGATGGAGGATTAGATTTGGAGTAAGTCCTTTTAGCATGTACATTAACTGCTGCGAAGCAAAACAAATTCATTTAAGACTGTGAGGAAGGGAGAGTGTAAAACATTTCTAGGACAGAGAACGATGATAAATGAAAACAGTGCAGTCTTGCTAAGTTAGGACATACAATTAGATCAATATTTTCTATAGTCAGTATGCTATTTAAAAAATATTTCTAGGGACTTTGAGATGTTTGCTATTGATCTTGATCTGCTTTTCCCCACGAGAGCTTAGAACCACCCACTGTCAATCAAACATGGCTACAACACTGGGGACTGGATGGGCAGAACCATAATTCCTTCAGTTGAAGAAAAACTAATAGGAGTGACTTAAATAAAACTTAGTTTCTGCTTTTGTCCTCCACAATTCGAGGCTCACAGCTATCACCACATTTTTTTTGGTCTCTGGGTTTTCCCAAGTGGCCCCCAGCAAAGCAGAAATTATCCATGAATTCTGTCACCTGTCTGTCCTGATCTGACTGTCCTCATGAATCTTGGTACACTCCTAAATCCAGAGGTCAAATCCCTCCAGCAAACCCCAGGTTTTATGATCTCCGTTTTGCCCTGTGCAATTTTCCCTGCACTCTGTGTGGCTCCCTTGGCCTTCTAGGATAGATATGGTTCTAAAGCTCCGTGCCAGCCTTTGGCTTCTGTCTGCCCCTGGTTTCACACGCTGGAATGAGCGCTAAGTGGTGCCTACACCCCAATCCAGTCTGTAGGATGAGCTGCCCACCTGTCGTGGAGGAGGAACTGCCCATTTGTCTCTTTTTCCTGGGTGCTGGATGTTCATACAGATTCTATGAGTGTCTGAGTTCGGTTTGTCTTTAGAATTTCTAATTTCCCCATCATCTTTTTTTGATTCAGTCTTGATTTCTTTCTATATTGCTTTCTCTCTTGAGAATGTGTGTTCAATCCAAGCATCTGCTTACAGCCTTCTTTTGAATACTCGGGTAAATATTCATTGAATTTCTGTTTCATTGTTTTCCTCCTCTCTCAATAAATTATCCTGTCTCCTCTTGGAGGCCACCATGTCTCCTTTACTGAACTCCAGGCTTCACATGTGTGTGAAAAATCCCTCTGAATTTATCTTCATCTCCAGTGCAGCCTCTCCTTGATTATTTCCTATAGTCTGCACATTTCTGCCGCTGTCTGATGTTAATGCACTATGTAGCCACAGAAAAGTTGAACTTTTTTCCTTCCTTGTCTGTGCCAGTCTGCCTCCTGAGTGAATAACTATGGGCAACAAGGTGGTTGCCTGAGCATAGATGCCCCCAGACACCCTAGGGCCCGAGAGCCTGTGCCACACACTGCTATCTGCCTCACAAGCTCACCACTTGTTTCTTCTCATGTCAGGCAGACTGACTTCAAAGCTGAGCAGAATTGTGGAATGGCCCCTACTGGTCCCAGCTGCCATGCCTGGGCCTTGGCTACCCTAGAACTTGCCAGTGTAAATATGGGTTCCATAAGCCCAAGGCTGATGGGAATACCTGTTTACACAACTGAGGGTCATTCTCCTTGAAAATCTGAGAGATGATAGGAGTGTGACATAATATAATGTACCCGGAGGAGAAAATGTAAGCACCATACAAATGTCAGGAATCACCCTGTGGCCAAACCCCATTCACTGTCCACAAGACCCCAAACACTCCAAAAGACACAAAAAGAAGGGGTTTCATTCTTTGTCAGTCCACATAAAGACCAAGGATAACAGAAATATTTCTTGTTCCTACCTACAACTGAAGAGCATGTCCTAATGACATGTTCTCAAGGAAATTCTAACCGGGACACCTGGGAGGATCCCCAAAGCCCTTCACCGAGAGACAAACAAACCAGGAAGCACCATGGCCCTTGCATTGGCAAATGACTCCACTTCGTCCAGGTGCACAGTGTAGGACAAGTTACTCAATTTCCTTGAACTTCCATGTCCTAGTTTATAAAACGGTGATAACGATAGCTGTGTAACAGAATGTTTTTAATTATGATATCTGCCCTCCTCCCTGGCTTCTGATCTGGTGATGGCTTTCTAGGTGTGGAATTGTAGTTGGTGATTTTGTCAGACTTTCACCAAGGTAGAGAATTCTCTAGGCACCCTGGATGAGCGAGGCCAGTCTTCACACAGCCATGGGTCCATAGCACTTTGGTGAGGCATTTGCCTCTGGAGTAGGATGGCCTGGGTTCAAATTGTCCTTCTCCCCCTTAATTGCTCCACAGTCTTAGGTAGGCAATGAGCATTATATCAAAGATAAGATATTATGAATATTAAAAGAGATAATATGTGTGAAATAGTTAGCAAATATTTTAATAAATATTTATTAAAATTTAAGTTCTTGATTTTACACATCCTTTTCCTAGAAGGATGGGATGGGAGATATGAAATTATTTCCAGCTAAAAGAGAAGAATAGGTTACTGTTGCACATGTTCACACTTTTTCATACATTGATCCTCAAATCTGTGAGATGAGCCAGGCAGTCATTACTGCTCCCAGTTTATCGAGGAGGAAATTGAGAAGTAGAGAAGTTCAATGGCTTTTCTGAAGTCACAGCCAGTAAGTGAGAGCACTGATCCTCCTGATGGTTAGTCCAATGATCCATAGTCTACTGACTCTCACAGTGAAAGTCAAATCAACAAAAGCATGTCCTCCAGGCTGAAGTTAAGACAATTTCCTTTTAGACCTTTAATAACACCATTTGTTTGTTTTAGTGCCACATGTAGCTTTGCTCCTCCTCTGCCGGCTGTTTGCCTATTAGCAAGAAAAGGACACCAACTCAGTTATTCAGCTGGTCTTTGAGATTCCAGACATCTAGTAGAATCATTCTCTGAGGTCAATCCAAATGATTATTTGAGAGACTCAATTTCCTTTAAAGAGGGCACATTGTCAGTTCAATCTAGTGTGGAATTTGTAGTATTAATGAATTGAAGTATACTTTAGGGATTTCTCCCAGATGCTTATTTTAATTTAAGCTCTAGGGGTTTAACTTATCCAAATACTCAATTTTGTTCATTATGAAAACTAATAACTGGCTTATTTCACTGCTAATTTGGGTACGAAGGTTAATTATCTATAGTGGAGTGGTCTCAAGCTAATCTAAAGTCTACCTGAACACGGCACTGTGGCTAATTGATTGCCTCATGCTCTGAGAAATGAGCATTTCTTTGTGAAAATTTAAAAACGCTCCCATGAGTTGGACTCTTTTTGCCTCTGTTCTTGTAAAAGGAGCGGCATCCCTCTGAGATGGTGGACAACCTTTCCCTTTTCAGGGCACTGTGGAATCCACTTAGTCATTCCTATGAAAATGCCCCACTTGGTTCCCTCTCAGCATCTTCCTTTCCCTGATATACATATATATCAGGCTAGCATGATTCTGCTCCAATCAGAATGGGTCGTGTAAAATACATAAAAAAGAATGACAATAACAACAACAACAATGCCAGGCTTTCTTTATAGTTTGAAAAGGGCAAAGGGTCTCACATGCATTTCTGCATCTTCCTAAGAGTCCTCTGAAGCATGTAGGACACAATTTATTCTCATTAGTACATAAGAAATTGAGGCCCAGAGCAACCAGGTTCACATAAAAGCAGGCGTGAAACATGGGAGCAAACACAGATTTCCTAATTGTTAATTCTGTGCTCTCTCTACTGCACCATTTCCATGATCTTCAATGTACTCAAAAGACATGTTATTTTTAGGAGTATCAACTATTTCAGACACCTTGCTATATAATTCCATTTCTTGCACTCCAAGAAACACAACTTTGTCTCCAGGAAGTGAGATGGACTCACACTGTCCATAGGATTCTAGAAAAAAGTCCGTGGTTTGACATTCACATCTTGCCTGTAAGGTCAGCCCTTTATCCCTCTGGTGACTCCATTCTTAGGACAGAAGGTGAGGTGTCTAGGTCTAATTGATGCCCCCCACTCCTCTTAAGGACTCATGCAAGATTTGGCCCTGAACTTCCTATGCACATGCCAGTCTTCGGAGCTCTCTTTCCACCATCCACCTCTGATTTATTTAAAAATTACTTTCTAAACCAACTTGAAGCAGCTCAAAATTAATTTAAGCTCCCCCAAAACCGAATTTGTCAATGTCCACCATTGTAATTTGTTACGTAGCATTATAACCTACTACAGAACCGTGGCAATGTCAGAACTCCGATGATGTAGTGTGGTCTCCATCTACAATATATCATAAGAGCAGTTTCAGCTTGGATGATAGATGGAGCAAGCCTGGGAAGAATTTAAAAAGAGACCTAAATTTCTACAATTTTTTATTCTCTTTAAGTGGCTGAAGGCGTCACCCCCAAGAGATTACTGAAAGTCTAAATCATTTTTTCTCCTTTTTGCTCTGCATCAAACAGAGGTCTGCAAAAGCAATTAACCCAGAGTGTTGACAGAATTGCTGAGGCATAATTTGCTTTTGCTGTGGCCTTGTAACTTTGGCCTTGACATTGTCCCATTGGTTGGAGAATGGAAAATAAATTTGCTTTGGCTCAAAGGCATCAACAGTTACCTATGGTATGGTCTGCCCATCGCTTTGACAGCTCCAGGGTGCCAGGTCTTTGGTAGGAATGATCAAAAGAGGGAAAAGAACTCACAGTCTGCACTCCACATTCTGGGCTCCTCTTTGAGATCAGTGTCTATCAGGCAACCTGCTGGTTCGAATGCATCGATGCCAGACTGAGGCTCTACCATTGTGGAGAATCACCAGGATATTCTGCAGTGAGATTCACCCTCCATGGCAAGTGGCAAATGCACTGTATCCATAGGTATGGATAACATGCCATGATTGTCATCCTTACTAGAGTTCTACACTCTTCTAGCCAAAGTAGCTCAATAGTCCAGCCATCTCATTTTATGAGAGAAGAAACTCAGGCCCAATGACTCTCACCAGGTCAACAACTCAACTTAGAACTGGGTCTCAGGACCTTGATTCCTATGTTTTACACTCTAAACTAGCAGTTCTCCATGGCAACTACTTAACATGTTGATGTGTCCCAACAAACTATGAGCTCTGTTGCAGGTAATCTGTTATTTTAAATCACTTAAAAACTCAGGAATTACTTTGCTTTTAAAAAACATGAATTACAGTAGCTGTCTCTATTATGACATCTCTCTAACCATCCTATTTGCTTTCTCGAATGAAAGAGAAAGGGGGGAACCCTGGCTGATGTAGTTCAGTGGACTGAGCCTGGGCCTGTGAACCAGATGATCGTGGTTTGATTCCCAATCAGGGCACATGCCTGAGTTGCAGGCCAATTCCCGGCAGGGGCCAGTTCCCAGCAGGGGATGCATGAGAAGCAACCATACATTGATGTTTCTCTTCCTCTCTCCTTCCCTTCCCCTCTAAAGATAAATAAAAAAAATATTAAAAAAAAAGAAAGAAAAAAAAAGAAAGGGGGGAGGTTGAGACCATTTCAATTGGAGCGGTAGCTACCCCCGACTTGGGACTAAAATTCATACTAAGGTTCAAATGACTTCTATAAGATCTTTATGGAATCTAAAGGAGGGGGGCAAGAACTATCAACAGTATCGGAAGAATTAAAATATAGCTGGAGTCACTGAGGGCAATTACTTCAATGTCACAATTTGTCATGAAGCTACCCTTTCTTTGCTCCCATCTCTGGGACTAACAACACATGCACAATGTACATGAATGTGTACATACATACACAAATACATAACTGATTTGGGTACATGAACAACTCAGAGCAAGCCATGATCACAGAGATATGGCCAGAACTGAGCAAATAGGCAGAAAAAAAGACATGGGTGGTTGCATGCTGGCCACATGATAATGTGGATCAGCTGTGGTTCTCATGCTCAGACAACTGCAGCTTTCACACAGAAGGTGGAAAGGGAGGTGGCTGGAATGATACACAACACTGGATTGCCCCCCAACTTTCTCTGGACCTGCAATGGCTCTGATTTAGTTCCAATGTCTCATCGCTCTGGTCCCAGAGCTGCTGGCGCTACTGGTCCTATTTGGATGTAGCATAGCCCTTGTTGGTTGCCTCAGAATTCGGCCCATGTTACAGGGAATAAGGATGGTGTGAGAAGGCAAATTGTGGCCATATCCAGGGCTCAGAATATGACCCATACAAGTGTTTAATAAATACCAACTCTCTCGTTTATCAAATTTAAAAGATTCAGCTACCTCAAATATGGTACTTTATGGCTTCGCTAGATCTAAGCTTGATTAAAAGGCTTGGTTTATTCTTATGACTTCTAAATCTTTGACAGCATTATGGTCTCACCCAAGAAAAGAGGTAATAATTTCATCCTTGCTGAGATTCTGCTTGAAGATGCACCACATTCTGATGCAGATGACGAATACACTTGCTTAAACAAACCAATTTGAAATAATCATAGCTGTTCTGTTTCTCAGTGACTATTATGCAATTTACCCTTGCCATTTGCTCCTTTAAAAATGGAAATACTGAGCTAAAGCACTGGGTAGGATATAATTTAATGAAAAAATCAAAATTTAATCTAAAACACAGGAAAAGACTCAATGCCCAGGCTTTAAGAAGTAAGTATGATATTTCTACAGGTTGAGAGAACTTTTTTGATGAAGAAATTAAATATCCATCACATGTTTAATGTCCCTGATAATCATACTAAATCACAGTTTATCACGATCAAAACTGAACTGCATTTTAGTTTATATTCTCACGTGTGTATCAAATTCTAAAACTAAGTTTTACTTCCATCCACTTCTCCTAAATCAAACCATTGAGTTTGTAGAAACAGCATCATTCTTCACTTTGGCATTGACTAAAATAGGGCCAAATTTCACGAGTTTTACTTGTCAACATGTCATGCATGCTACAGAGGAAGTCGAATAGGAAATTTGAGGAGCAAATCCAGGCCCCTCATCTTTGAGCTGCCTTAACTCATCTAAGTTTCCAATATGGTAATGAGAAGATGATGGTGATAGCACACTAAATTCTAGATGAGGTTTTCCCCAGGGTGAGGCCCTGTACAGCCTCTGACCAGAGTTGTGTGTTTGTTTGTTTGTTTGTTTTGTTTTTGAGCACACAATACCATTTGCAGATTTTTTGCTATGGGTTTTTATGGGAAATTGTTTTTCCCACTACTGCCCTGGAAGAAAAATGGATGAGTGCAATGGGTTTCAAGATGTATTCTGCAGAGCCTGAGGCACGAGAATGAAGGTTTCAAGGATGGTTTGAGAGGGGAGAAACCGTGGTTACGGAAAATCAAGTAGCCTGTTGTTCTTCTTTCTGATCATCCTCCACAGGTACATTTGCTGCCCCATGTTCTCCATCTACAGCTGCCTCTGCTGCCTAATGCTGAAACAGAAATAAGGGAATAGGGCTGGGGGTAGGAGAAAAATCTTACTTAATTCCTCCCTTATTATCTTGGCCATTGCTATTCCTGGATTTTAAAACATATATATCTCTATACAAGGAAAAGAGCATAGCAGAGGGATAGGAGCACACTTAGATGTTGGTGGGTTCTTAGGAGAGAGCACTGCAATCTGCCTCCCTTGGCCACATCCCTGAAATGGAATAAGAGCAACACGATCAGCAGGTAGATTTAGGGGGTCAGAGGCCAGAGAGACCTTGGCTGCCTAGTTCCAGGAAGAGCTCAGAAAAGCAGCAAGACCTTAGTAAACAAAAGTCTGCATGTTGCAACTGGCCCATGGGTCAAAGGGAGCTTCATGACTTTCCCACCTCTCTTAGATGAAGGGTGTTTACCAGCAGCACAGACTTGGCACAAAAAAGCCCTGAGAGATTAAGAGGCTGGGAAGAAAAGAATTAATTTAGCAGGTGTGAGATGGCTCTATTAGAAAGGATTGCCTGCAAACCTTTAGGTTTGGGCCTTGACTGGCATCTGGGAACTTGGGTTTTGGGAGGACTCTCACCATCTTTAATTGATAAGAGTAGCTCACTGTGCCTAGAATGTTTATAGAATGTGGTTCATGCCAAGCATTTGTTTTCCTTCTAAGAGCCTGGAATTTGGTCATGTTCTAAGGTGAGGGTGCCTACATGACCAGCCCCCAACAAAAAACGTGGACACTGAGTCTCTATGAGGTTCCCAGGTATACAGCACTCCACATGGTTGTCACGACTTGTTGCTGGAGGAATTTAGCATGTCCTTTATGACTCCACTGAGAAAGGACTCTCAGAAACTTGAGTCTGGATTCCTTAAAATTCAACCCATTTGCCTTTTCACTTTGATGATTGTGCTTTGTATTCTTTCATTGTAATAAAACATAGCCATGAGTTCAACTACATGGTGAGTATTTCCAGTCATCCCAGTGAACCATTGAACCTGGGCTTGATCTTGGGGATTCTCAACACAGAGGCCATATATGGATTAGAGAAGGAGGATGCTTCACAGTGAACTACAAGGAGAAAACATTGAAGTGCAGACAGATGGAGGGATGCTTCGGAAGCTGTCAGTCCAAACAGACAACAAACACGGTCCCCCACCATCAGGGTTGGCACTACCAAGGCCTCCCTCCATGCATACCCCACCCCAGAACTTACTGGGGAGACTGTGAATTAATGATATCCCTGTCATGTGACAGAATGAGATCTTGTGATAAGAGGTAAGTTAAATTTTACAAAATTTCATTAAATTTCTGCATTCCACTTTTTCTTGCTACACACAAACTCTCTTAAAGACAATATCCAAACCATGTAAAATTGAGAAGAGGCAGCAACATAAAGGTGTGTTTCATTCTAGTCTAGCTAGCTTGTTCCCTTGTACTATCCATGCCTGTGGAATCTCAGTTTCCAAATCTCTTTCTAGACTGCCTCCTTAAATAGAATTTGGTCTGGTAGCATCTGTCTCCATGGGTCTCTCTCCATTCCTCTTCCTGCCTCCTTCACATTCATTCTTCTCAGTGCTTCCTTCCTTTTAACTTATCCCTGATCCACATTCTCTCCCAAAATTTTTCTTAAAAGTGAACCAGTCCCAAGTATCTCTTGCAGCTGGTACATCTTCACAACCATGAGCCTGAGCCCGACGTCTCCAAAGAGCTCTGCTCTTATTCGATCTAGAAGGGGTTGATGTTAAGGGAAAACTGGAAGTTAGCTTGGTTTTTATGTTTCTTTTTTATTTTCATGGATATTGTAGGAGTGGAGGGACTTGTCTTGCTCTCCAGGAATTAAGATGCTGCCAATTATCACTATCAAGTCTGAACATAAGATCTGTTACCTACCAACCCGCTCAACTTTGGTTTAATACTGCCTTTAAATATTCAGGTGCTTTCTAGTATCTCAGCAGTAGGAAGACCCAGGTCTCATTTATCTTCCTAAATCCTGGGTCTTCCCCCTCTTTGTCTTCTAACCAGTCTGGGGAGATTAGTAGAAGAAGGACGTCTTATCACATAATTGAAAAATGGTTTTCTTTGATGATTTCCTTTGTAGAAAGTGTCCTGAGGTTTCAAATCTATAAATCAACAATTTATTATATAATTCTCAACTATGGCTAAATGTGAAATGCTAAATCTTAAAAACATGCTAGGTGCTCTTCTGTTTTTAGCAATCAGCACACTAGGGTTCCTGTCTAGTGACTCCCTTTGACAGGGCCTCCCCCGCAAGAGATGTTGTGTGGGAGGGTATGGGAGTTCTTGATGTCAACCTCAAGGGTAACACTTTGAAAATCCCTAGCTTCCCCTTAACAATAGGCACTAGGTCTATCATTCATTAGCTTGTCTAAACCTTTTCTTGAAGTTCTCTTATTTTTAGTCCCTAACATAATCATATTTCTCAGAAGACAATTAATTATGGAAGTAGTTGGACCAGTATACAAAGTCCTGAGCCAAGTCATGCCATCATGGGACTCCCAGAGCCCAACAATGCCTCAATGAGCCAGAAACTCTAAAGACTCTGCCATCAGGCCCTAACCTGGGGCCTTTTCCCTCCATTACAAGCAGTGGGAGAACCTCCCACATTCTCACCGCAGTCAGAGCTCCCCCCTCTGACTTACCTCTAACTATTCCTCTCATCCAATAGAGTGTCTAATACCAAAAATGTCAAAATGCAATAGTGGAAAAAAATCATTCCTTTCTGTTTTGTCTCACAAGAGTGTCCATTGAACCTGGCTTGATATTCCAGTTTAATTGCTGTGAGAACATCTCCACCATAAAGGCTTTATTCATCTTAACAAGAGCTTCCACACTTTACTTTGCCTGAATTTTCTTCATTTTATTCTTTAATGTTAACAGGGCACTTTTATTTTCTATTCCTTTGAGTGTTTTATTTTAATTACCAGATGAATGTTTTTGTACATGAAAGGAAATGAAATAACAGGCTAAAAATGCCATTTCTTTAAGTGGCATCAAATGTGATCAGCTTAGTTACACTAAATACAAGTGTAATGTATTCTGTTTGATGGGAATAGAGTGTGTGTTTTTAAAGAGGGCAATGTTCTCCTAATAAGGACTAATTGTATACAGAGCTTCACATTTTACAAAGTGCTCATCTGGTCGTGATCTCAACCCCATGAAAACTGTGGGTCAATGGGAAGAAGGTTATTTTATGGAGGAGGGAATAAGCTCAGTGCTCGGGGACATTCACAGCAAGTCCCACTGTGGTTGTGATGCCATGATGCTGGCACATCAGGCAGACCTACCATCTGAAAGGTGTCCACACCAAACCTAATATCAAGTGTAAATACACTTGACCTTATACACATGCACACAACTGATTACATGTAAAACAGGTGGAATCTGAATAAGGCCTGGGCAATGTTCTTATATCAATTTTCTGACTGTGGTATTATGCTACATTCATGTGAGATGTTACCATTGGGGGAAAATAGGTGAAGGGTACATGAGACCGGTCTGTACTGTGTTTTACCTCTTCCTATTGTCTACAAATATTTAAAATAAATTCAGAAAGCTTGATGTTAGTTGAGTCTAAATTTTTAGAAACTTATTTTTCAGGAAGATGTGAATATTTCTTAATAAAATAATGGAGTCTTCTAATAAGGACATCAGAAATACAGACCCACTCTCCTTTAATAAGACCTCATCTTAACTAATCACATGTACAATGATCCTATTTCCAAATAAGATCACCTTCTGAGAATATAGGGGTTTGGACTTGAATGCATCTTTTGAGGGACAAAGAGGAGAAAAGATGCAGGGGCAGACGTGCACTCGGGGAGAAGGCCAAATGGCAAAGGAGGCAGAGATTAGAGCAATGTATCTGCAAACCAAGAAACCCCAAGGACTGCTGGCAACTCCAAAGGCTAAGAAAAAGGTATGAAGGAAGTATGTCCTTGGTGACTGCAGGGTTTCAGACTTCTGGCCTCCAGAAGCATGAGAGACTCAATCTCTGCTGTTTTAAGCCAAAAAACCAAAAACCCAAAAATATATACTCAATTATTTTGAGCCAGTCATACACACACAATGATGCATTGATCTACTATGTGAGGAAAATAGTGGCATACTTTTTCCTTACTTAAATTATTTTTCACTAGTGGCTACTAAAATTACTACCCCAATGAGCTCCCATAATGAGATTCCATAAAATATAATGGAAAGTTATTGCAGAAGATTGGAGCAAGGGATGATGTCTTATAAAATAAAATTTAACAGAGCTCCATGCAAAGTGCATATATGTGGTTTTGAAGGTTGAAGTCACACTTGAGTCACCGTGTCAGATGGCTCTGGGAAGTGCTTGGGTAGAACAAAGCTCATCCAGAAGAAGACAGGTTGTGGCCTGTTTATATCTGGACTGGCCAGGTAACACCCACAGAATCATTTCCCTTAGTCTGCAGCACCATAGTTTAAGTAGGACATGAATGAGCAGAAGGTAAATCAAGGAGAATGACAAGATTTCTCACCACGAGGAACTGATGAGGGAATATGTAGTTTGGAGAAGCAGAGATGTGGGGCTTTGGAGCTGTCTTCTCATATATCAAGGGCTGTCACATGGCAGTAAGACTAAATCAATCTACAGTAATTAAAGCTAAGATCAGTGATGGATGTCAGCCAATGGGCCACTTGGCTCTATATACAGAAGACTGAGAGTCTCATTACAATTGTCTGCTTTAAATAAGTCCCCATTGGCCTTCTGGTTGCTACAAGTACTCACCACTCATGTCATTCTTCCAGGACAAGGCTTTGCCAGGTGTGTTCTATTGATGGCTGTTTGAAAAAAGGTAACACCAAAAGCATTAGTTCCTGTGCTCATATTTGCACAGATTCTTTCCACAAATTAACTTTCACCTATGAAACCAGAAAGCAAATCCCTAAATAAATGGAATTTAGAGGAATCTACAAAGTGGGTTTTTCTAGGGGAGGCATGGGGTAGAATATACATGAGAAGGACCCATGCAGATTCCTCCTTTAAAGTTCCTTTTGCAAAAAAAAAAGAGGGCCTTATGCAGTATCCCCTTCCTTTGCAAGATGAACTGCTCCAGAGAAGCCCTTGGCTTTAAAGACACACACACACGCACACACACAAAGTGAATAAAATCTCAGTAAGACCTGTGGGTTATTCTAATGTCAGTTTCCTGCTTGTGGTGATGTGCTGTTGTCAAGCAAGGTATTATCATTTGGGGAAATTGGGTGAAGGGTGCCCAGGGCCTCTCTGTATAATGTTTGGCAGCCTCCCGTGAATCTAAAATTATTTCAAAATAACAAGTTCAAAGATTTTTTTATTTCAGTTGAATCTATTTTTTTTCATTTCCTTCATGTTTCAGCAGAACATTTACAGTTTTTGGCAATCTATAGATTCAATTGTCAATTACAAGTATGCCCCAAATATGTGGGGCCAGAACAAGGAATTGGATAGTCCCACTCCCTCTGTCCATTTTCTCTAACACTCACTCCTCACTGAACAACAGACTCAAATATACCGCCAGTGGCTGCTCCCTCAGGAAGAGGAAAAGCATGAAGAGAGAAGAAGGAGACAGACCAAGAAGAGAAAGAAAGAAGGAAGAAGGAAAAAAGAAAAGAGGAGGAGGAAAGAAGAAAGCAAGAAAAGAAGAACGCCAGCATTTGTCATTGGGAAAGATAAACATTTTACAGCCCCGCTTGACTGTGTCAAGAACACTTGTGTTTTAATAGTATGCCTGCAAGCTTTCAAAACAACTGTTTACCTGTCACAATAAACAGTTATGAGTGAGGAACACAAAACAGAGAGAACCAGGAGCTGGCAGGCTGCCAGCCCTGCTGCATGCTGCTCAGTTCTGAGCTTGTCACCCAGGCAGCAGCAGCTCAGCATCTCTGTTGTCCCCATGGTGAGGACCCACTACCAGAGGTCTAACAGACTCTGGGCTCAGAGGAAGCCAGTAAGAGCCAGAGGAGACTGCTGGAACCCAGCCCGAAATAGACACAGTGCAGCAGCTACTGACCAGAAAGGGCAGCCCATATGGGCCAATAGGAGCTATCCCATCCCAAGAGATGGGAACCCACAAAAATTTCTAGCAGGACCCTGTATGTAGAGTTGACACACAAAATACCACACACTTCTCATCCTTCCTTTTCTTTCATTTTCACAAGCTCAGGCATGAAGTAAGTCAAAAGTATGTGCCAGACCTTTGCTCCTGGGAGTCGGCAGTCTCAGAAAAACTACCTTTTATTAAATACTTTATACTATACAAAGAACTTTCATATCCAACTGTCTCAGTTAATATTCACAATAATCTCTGGAGACAGTTGGGCAAATGTTATCCCTGTTTTGAGTAAAATGGACAAGTCACCTTATCTCTGAGCCTCAAAGTCCAAGGGCTAAGTGAGAACACCAACCCACAACAGGGGGGTTGTTTACCCCCTGGCTCAAAAGATATATGACTTTCATGCTGGCTGGGTAGCTCAGCTGGTTAGACCATCATCCAGACATAGCAAGGTTTTTGGTTCAATCCCTGTTTAGGGCACATACAAGAAGCAATCAATGAATGTATAAATAAATGGAATGACTAATCAATGTTTCTCTCTCTCTCTCTCTCTCTCTCCCTCTCTCTCCTTCTCCCTCTCTCTCCCTCTCCCTCCCCCTTTATTTCTCTCTCAAAGCAATAAATTCAAAACTAAAGACCTCTGGCACTCAAACCTGGGTGTGCAGCATAATCTCTTGAGTCACTAGTGTAAAGCACACCCCTCCCCCATACCTCACTCCTAGGGCTTTAGATTCAGGAGATGTGGTCTGTGGCTCAGGTACCAGCATTTTGAAACATTTAAGAAGCTGATTGAGAATGAGGCGATTCTGAAACAGGTAGTCAGGCAAATGCAATTTGAGAAACATTGCCCCAGTACCAGGGGCACTAAGATGAATAGAATACACCCCAGCCTTTGTGAATTTCCTGTCTAGAACTGAGCTGTCTGACACAGTAGCAGCCAGCCCATGTGGCTGTTAGGCACAGATTGAAATGATATTTGGATCTATTTGGTTAAGTAAAACATATCACTACAATGAATTTCACCCCTTTCTTTTTCCTCTTTGAAATGTGGTTACCAGACAATTAAATTGATTTTGAGGCAAGTATTATGTTTCTGTTGGACAGAGCTGGTCTATAAGAGCCTATGAGGCATACAAAGGGCAAATTTCAACGCATTATGGCAAACGGCTGAGGTACAAATAGTACAGCAGGTTGACTCCAGTAGCTCCAGGAAACTCCCGGGAGTTGTTTACCCCCTGGCTCCTCTAGTCTCAAAGGTCGAACAAAAGCATGGAGGGGCAGTAGGGAAGAGTTTGCAGCAGAAGGAACAGCGTCGATTCGTGATGTGTTCAAGGCAGTCACCAAAGGATTTGGTATTACCGTGAACGGACCAATGATGAAGCAGGAGTGGCAGGAAGGAGCCCATCAATGGGGACTTGAGAGCCATGCCAAAAGGCCAAGGGATTATCTTGAGCGAAATGAACAGTAACAAAAGGCACTGTGGGGAGAAGAAGCATGGTCAAAAAACACATTGAGACCATTCACTCTAGCTGCAGTGGGAATAATGGATTTATAGGCGACAAAATCAATATCAGGAAACCAGTTAGTCAGTGACAATAAAAGTCTAAGTAAGAGTAATAAAAGCCTAAATTAGAACAGTGTTGTAAATTCAAAGAACGAGCTACAGAATCTAGAAATTCAAGAAATGTCTAGGAGATAAAAATGGGCAGAGCCACGTGGTAATCGAATATGGGAAAGTGAGAAAAAAAACGCCAGGCTTTGCTGATGGTGAGAGCAGTTGGTGAGTACACAAACTAAATCTGGGAGCTTACAAGGTAGATAGTTTGTCAGTTCATCTGGAAGGAAGTGATTAACTTAGTCGTGAATAGGTTGCACACAAGGAATCACTTCTGTACAGAGAATAATGAAAACCATGAGAGTGAATTAAAATCACAGAGGGAGAGAACAGGACATGAAGCCAAGTGCACAATCCTGAAACCCTACAATGTTTTGTCTTGAAACTTGGCATTGTTTAGTCTATGTGTTGACACATACTCATATGAGTCATTCCTACCCTTACCTCTACCACTACGTGGCTGAATGCTTTTTGCTTGAACTGACTGGCTCAGGGTAGCCCAAGGACCCAGGACAAAAAGACGTCTCTGAGACCCTGGACTGTATTGTTACTATGGGAATTGTTTGTACTGAGGACCTGCCTAGGCCAAGTCAAGAAGGGTTAGGAAAAGACATGTTCCTCCGTCTCTAGAACTTATTACACATTTTTTTTCTTGAACGCTGAAGTTACACATAAAAACACACTGTTACTGAGCTTTCCTATGTCTTTTTTTAAGCCTTCACTAGAGTATAAGTTCCTAAGGACAAAAACACATATTCAAAATTCTTTTGCATCTTCATTCTACTCCTGCTTTCAGGGATTAGCAGAGTACCAGCTATTTAGGAAGGCACACTCTCTTGAAAAATAGGTTTTAAATAAATATTTTCTTAAAAAATTATACCCCACCAAAACATGTTGAATTATGTTTACTGAATGGGATGAATATTCAGTTAATGGCCTTGGACTGTATCAGTAAGATTATTAAAACAGCTACCAACTATTAAAGTCTCCCCAGGTAAAGTCACACCTCATGGTTCAAATTTTATTTATGTGATGACAGTGACTTCCAAATTTTTGTTTTCATGATCTCCCCTTTAAGTTCCAAATGTGTGCTTCCCCAATGCCTACTTGAGATTTCTACTTTCACTTGTAGAGGAATCTTAGAGTTAACATAATAAAAACAGAACTTTTGATCTTTATTTTCAAACCTGCTCTTCCTTCATCTTCCCTACTTGCTCAACCAAAAACCTAGGAGTCACCTCTAGTTCCTCTATTTCTCTTATGTCCCCATATCCACTCGGGTGCCCTCCTGTCTGTCTGTCACATGTCGTCATTGACAATGCTGAATCCCTTGACCTAGTCACACTGTGGACTGTGGCAATAGCCTTCTCACTGGCCTCTGAGACTTCTCCTGTCTTCTTGAATCCATGCTTCACTCTTCAGCCCAGAGGACTTTTTAAAAACGTAAATTAGATTGGATCACTACCCATCTATTTTTCTATTTTAACTCCCTTTATTTAAAACACTCCAGAGACTTCTTGAATTTGAAATAAATCTAAGCTGCCAAGTAGGATCTTCAAGTCTTTACAATGCCTTCAACCTTGTTCAAATCATTTCTGAGCTATTTTTTTCTTCTTTTTGTCCACTTTATCACTTCCCTCTGTATAGAATATTCTTCATATGACTGCCTCCTTTTTGTTATTCATAGTTCAGTTTAAATAACAGCCTCTTCAGAGGTATCTTCACTAATCATCTAACCTAATTTTAGCACATAAAGTCTAGCCATACCTTACATTAAAATATAATGTAAAGCTTGTATAATGAAAACAGTATGGTCCTTGCAAATGAATACACAGACAAATGCACCAGAATAAAAAGCCTAGAAATAGAACCAGCTACATGTGGAAATTCAGTAAATGATAAAGACCCCCCTCAAATCTTTAAGAAAATATGGTTTGTAAATAAGTGATGTTGGAGAAAATGACTAGTCATGTGGAAAAGATATAGATGTAACATTTTGCATGCCCTCTCCTTTGATTGGTCATGAGCTCTCAAAAGCAGGAAGTGTATGTTTATCTTTATATTCTTCATACTAAACACACAATAACTCTGTGCTTATTGCATGGTGTTTAGGAGTCTGAGCTCCTGAATCTGGTTGTTTGGGTTCCATTCCTGGGTCTACCATTGCCTCCAGCTCTGAATAAGATACTCTACAACTCCAATTTTCAGATTTTCTATATGTAATAAGAAGGGGGGAGAGAGAGAAAACTGTCTTTTTTAGTTGTGCTAGGGTCAATTAAATAAAGCATATAAACTGGTTAGCATAGTTTTTGGAATACTGTGTGTATTCAATATGTGTTAGTTATGGCCATCATCACAGGGTCGGGAAAAGAAAAAACATGGCTTTGACAACTACTTGTTATTTGTTGTTACTGTTTGCTGAAAGGATGAAATGTTGGAAAGAACATCCCAACTCTATTCTTCACCAAGTGCATATGACCTTAAGCAAGTAATCCGGTATCTCTAAACCTATTTCCTTATTCATTCCATTGGAATGAGAACATGCCGCTTACAGGTCTTTGCAAGAGTCAAAGAGGGACATGTAATTAAAATCTGTGTGGGGCGTGGCAGATACTCAATAATTAAGACCCTCATCCTTTCCCATTCTCTACATCTCTCAAAGGTCTACTTCACTGATAAACAAGCTTAAAAATCACTTGCTTGCTCTTCACTGATTCAGATTTGAGAGCCAGTCCTGCTCTGGGTCAGAGGAAACCCAGTGAATCTTAAACCTGACACAGTAGCTGAGCATCTCATCAATGGGGATCTGGTCCTACTCTGACCACAGTCTACCCTTTCAGTTCGTGACCATGTGTGATTGCCTTGCTGGGCACTTTAGTCGGCTGCCTATTTCCCTGCCTGGGCTCCTGTCTCGAAAATCCCATTGGTCAAATCTGTCTACACAGAACTTCTGCTCCTCAGTTCCCTCCAGCTCTCCCTGGAATCTAAGCTTGGCTTCTAACTTTATCACTGATGAATACCCACCACAACCCTGCAGAGGCCAGGAGCCCAGCTGCATTCCTTCAGCCTCGGGATCCCTGAGCTCAGAGCCTGGTTCAGACCTCCACACTTACAGCACCTTGTAAGATGGGTTTTCTCGAGGAGACTGGACAAGATTTGAGAATCTATATTAAACATTCCAAGGAAAAATATCCCTATAGATGAATATTCCAGGAAGTTTGCATTGTGCCTCCCAGTAAGAACATGTTGATGTAGAGCCAGGCTTAGTAGAGCTCAACATCAGAGCAGCAGAGATGAGCAAAGACTAGATAAACCAACAGGCACAGGCCAAATGGGCAGAGCCCTCAACCATTTGCATATGCATTACCAGCTCATTTTTAAGGGACTTGCTCTGCTCCAAGTCCCTTAAAAATGCACTCCAAGTCACAGAGAGTTTCTGTTTTTAGGAAAGCAGCTGAGTCCATAGGTCCTCCAAGAGATCAAAGGCCACTCTTTGTCTTTTAATGAATATGCTGCTAATGAATAAAAGAAACAATTAAGTTCTGAAGTGACAGAACAATTATGCACCAGCATGATGTCCAGCAGGTTACACACTAAAACCATACTTAGAAACTGGAAAAAATCCAGCAGCACACCATGTTTTGAAGAGTCGGAGCACAGTGTGTTGCAAAGAATGTAAAACAGAGCCAGTCTTCCATTGTTCGGCCTATAGTTTCCGTCGACTTGTTTCCTGATTGGAATCTTTAAATGAGTGCCAACATGACTTGAAGACTGTTTTCCTTTCTCAGTGTGGCCCTCACCCAGTGAGTCCCCAACCATTTCTGGATGTTATTGAAGAACTTGTGCAGGTCTGCCTTTATATAGTGGATATCGGCATCACACAGTCTGTATCATCCCAGTCCAGTTCATCTCACCTTGAAACACTGTCAGCTGTGAGTATGCTGGTGCCGTCATGGAGGAGAGGATGGGATGGAATGCACTGCAGATGAAGTCAAAAGAAATAGGAGAGTAGAAGGTGGGGAAGAGGAAGGAAAAAAGGAAGAGGCACTGGAACAATTAAAGGAGACAGTTTTGTATGAGGCAGCTGAGAGTTTGGTGATTCTCTCTTGCAATCGAGAGAATTGCTAAGAATTTTACATCTAGTTCAGCAGTTTATATTTAAGTTCTACCATCATCACTGAGTGAGTGGTTCTGCCCACGCACACATGACATAAATTTTTCTCACACTTCTTGGTCTTTGGCTGTGACGAAGCTAGACAGATGTCCTCAGGAGAATTTGCTGGCCTAAGACATCCAGGATGTAAGGAAGGGATGGATTACAAACCCAAGGGAGATTCATAATAGATGCTGGTTCTGGAATTTTCTGGAGGTGGATGTGAATTTTCTGGACCAGCAGCTACAGCAGCACTAATGAGTATTTGCTGAATATGTCCAGGGAGCCTGGTGCTCTGCCCAGCCCCAGTGGCTGGGATCCTTCACCCTTCTTCTTCCTCAGCTGAGCAGTAAACTAGAGACTATCCTTAAACTAAACACAAAAAATAATCAAAACTTCATGAAACATGTTTACCTTTATGCTTTTAAAAAGGGAAAGACAGGAAGAAAAAAGAATGGGGAAGAGGGAGTGGAAAAAGGGAATCCAAATAATTACCCTAAACTTCTTAAACTCTGCCCCATTCCTTGGTCATTTTCACTGCCCTTACTTTTAGGGTTGATTTTATTACCAAATAAAGCAGGCCTCACTTTCCAGAAACTGAATAAAACAATAATAGATTAATTAGGCTGTAATTATTTATATAAGAAAGGATACTTGGCTTCATAAAAGATCTGACTATGGGGTCCATTTAAACAGCAATTTTTTTCTATTTTTTTAACTATTATTAGATTTACATGCAACTTCTTCCAGGCAAAATCAAGTACAAGTGTAATGAGATTTTTCCAGTATCTCTGTTGATTTACAAATTGCCTGAATTTATAAACTTCAGTGCTTAAGGGTTCAACTCACAATGGTGCAAGATTCATACACTACATTAAAAGATGGAGAAAGAACTAGATCAATAGGCTACCATGACACCAACTCATGAGGTCCTGGGCAAATCACATCACTACTGTAGGTATCTGTCTCCTAACCTATAACATAACAAAGTAAGGCTAAATCTCTTGTCTGGATTTTTCAGGCCCATAAATCAATAAATTTGTATTCAAGTCTCTATTTGTGTTATTTCATCTTTTGGATTAACTCAGAAGAATTGGGTACTCTTGGTGGTGTATCCATTCTCATTCAACAGAATTTGTCCCCAGTTCTCTATCTTTATTTCAGTGATAGCAGAGTACATCAGAAAACATCTGAGCTAATTCTTAAGTCAAGGTGGAAAAGGAAGGATGTGGTGAAGGGCAGGGAAATGTGGCATAGTCTACCAGAAACCTGAAATGTAGTGCTAGCTCTGCTCGCGTGTTAACTAATTCACAGTCCTGTGCTAACTCTTCAGTCTCACACACTGTACCATCAACCCTTCTGATGAATCTTATGGGAGAATTTCCCCCATGGGTTTCTGTCGCCCTGGGGAGAGAGGTTAAGAAAATGCTCCCATTCCAATAACAATTCTGACCAACTTTCTCCTACACAGTGTGCTCCTTTAATCAAGGCCTAGAAAGTTGGAGTCATTAATTTTAATGAATTGCTAGAACAGTTTGAACAAGAGCCCTTGCTAATAAGGCCTTGCCTGAGTAACTTGTCACACACCCTTCTGAACAGGAAAAAAAAAATTTGCAGAACCAAAAAAAAATCATGGCATGTTAAGGCCAAATTGGGGGGAAAAAATCACTTCAGAATCTGTAGTTTCCTCAAGTCACAATTTACAATCTATATTTCAAGGTCAATTGAACCACTTGATGGCCAATTTGGGGACAAGGAAAGAGCTACATGAGGAAATATAAATGGCCACAGGGTATCTGACACCAACCAAATCCTCACGGCCACACTTGACTAAGTCTGTAATGATCTCAGGTTATTCCAAAAAGTGCAGGTCAGAGGGGCTCTCTGAGCACAGGGACCACTGGTTGAATGCCAGCCTGGTGACATCCATTCTGCTCACTCAGTGTGTGGATGTTCAATGTGAAGATATGGTACTGACAAGCTGTGAGGGGGGAAACCAAGATTTAATGTGTTTGTGGGAACCTGACCCTTCTCTGGCAGGCCCGGGCTCCCTTTTCAACAGTGCAACATCCATCCTGATTTACAGATAATGCTCTAGGTACTTTGATGGCTCATGATTAGCAGAGGCATGAGTGGACGGTATCACGGAGATCTGGGACTCATCCGTAGATCACCTTGGGAAAGTGGTCAGAGGAAAGTGCCCAAGGAACCAGAAGATACAATCAGCCTGCGTGTGTATTCAAACATAATGCTTCTCCCTGTTGATGACTAAGGGAAGCCACAACTTCTTCAAGTGAAGGGGGGAAAACCTATCTCCTAGTCAAGATTAAATGTTTACATGGATATTCAAACGAATTCCTTTGCCTAAATTCAATTGGGTGCTGAATCAGAACTCATTGAGCCTACTCTTTGTACAATTTGTCTTAAGATTAAAAGCTATTATATCACCTCTTCTCAATGTTTGGAGACTGGTGTAGCTATGACTGCATCCAAGTCACTGGGGACATTCATCAGTACAGATCCCTAAACCCCATTTCCTAAGATGTGAGTTCAGTGAGTTAATAGTAGTCCAGTCCTCTCATTGCTCAGTTAGGGAAACTGAGTTGTGGAAAAAAAATATATATATATATATGTTTTTTAAAAGATATCTTTTTAAAAAGATTTTATTTATTTATCTTTAGAGGGGAAGGGAAGGAGAGAGAGAGAGAAATATCAATGTATGGTTGCTTCTCATGCGTCCCCTGCTGGGAACAGGGCTGCAACCCAGGCGTGCGCCCTTACTGGGAATCAACTGTGATCCTTTGGTTCATGGGCTCATGCTCAATCCACTGAGCTACACCAGCCAGGGCTGGAAAATACATTTATCTTTCATGATAACTCTTACTAAATTTTTCTTGAGAAAGGCAGGGTGTATGTGCATGTAAAATGATGCAGCTGGTTCAAGACTGAGCCATTATTGGAAGCAAGATCTTCAACTGCCTATCCAGTGCTCTTTCCTGTGCTAACTCATTTTATTTGTCCATTTGAAGGATTTTCTTCCCCTTAAATCTCCTGCTTGTCTAACTGAAACACTCAGTTCTTCAAATGTCATATAGCCTTCCCTGAACCCAAAGCAGAACATGTGCTTTTGCATTAAACCCTACAGCTCAGGCCTGCATTTCATCAAGGTGCGTGCTCAGCCACAACGCTTGCACATGCCCCTAATACATTGTGACACCCTATTACTACAGTGCCTTATGAGCTTCAAGGGAAATTACATTTTAAATTATATAGCATACAAGTATAATAGAAAATCTAATTGTAGCAATGACAGTTTATTTATCAATCATTTATCATTTTGATTTATAAGGTGCCCAACTTGATTTAAAGGTAGCTAATGTTTAAAAATCTCAAGGCACCCATACAACCAAATACACACTGAAAGTAACAGAATGACTAAGTTCTGCTTTTCTGCAGCTCTTTGCTCATCCTTCTCATACCCAAGGCTGACGCTAGAAGCACCAAGAGGTTGATTTCAGGGCCCCCCAGGCAGCATCTCAGAACTCACACCACCCTCTGAGCAGTAGCTTTCTCCAATCCCCACGCATATTTCTGGGTGCACCTTGTTTTGTGACTTATATAGTAGCTTTCTGCTGTGACTGAAAGGTCCTGCTCTGGGCTGTAGACAGCACAGCTAAAATTCTGCCTCTGTAACTTGGTCTGTCACCTCTCGATTCTGGGGGTCAGACTTTGTCCCATGCATTTCCCCCGTGGCTAGGACCTCTCTGTAATTGGAAGGGTAATGTTCCTTTCCTCCTGCTGCCTAGAATCTTTCACCATGCTCTACCCACTGCATGTGATCTCCTTGGAACCAGAGAGCAAACCTAGTTAAATCCCCACTTAGTTCCTCACGCCACCTTGGACACTTGTCATGGAATCAATCATCTCCAGTCCTGCTTGCACCTGATCACATCTTTCATTTCTAACTCAAGGGCCTCCATATGATCTATCATGACTTAAGAAGTCAGAGGAGGGAACCAGAAATCACCAGATGGGCTTGCACCAGTCTCAGTCTGAGCCCTGAGAAACCCAAAGTACAGGACACCCACCCCACTTCTTTGTAGCTTGGTCTAAGTTCAGAACTTATTCCTTTTACTAGACTTTAAACACCTTGAGGCCAGGGACCAAAACTTACTATTTGCATCCTCAGTGCCTAGCATCATGCCACGAGCATCTGATGCCCTCAGTTGACGTCTATGGACTAAATGAACAAGTAAACAAATATCCTCAATCTCCTACTCCCTAGTATCACCCTAAGATAGATTTCTGCAATGATAGCAAAATGGAAGCTTATTTTTCTACCGGACAAGTTAGCTACATAGTATTATTAATATCTGCCTTAATAAGCAGGACTTCTAATTAGCTAAAAACCATTCAAATGTGGTACAGAAAACTGAGTTTTCTCAATTAAGCCATAGGTGCAAAATGCAGGTGAAAATTACAATGAGCTACCATGTCATACCCACTAGTATAGCAACAATAATAATAATAGAAAATAACAAGTGCTGGTGAGAATGTGGGGAAATTAGAAACCTTTGTACACTGCTGGTAGAAACAAAAAATGGTTCATTCTTCTGTGGACCACACCGTTTTGACAGCCTCTCAAAAAGTTAAACATAGAATTACATCTAATTCAGTAATTCTACTCTCAAGTACATAATGGTTTTAAAAAGAATTGAAAATAGGTATCCAAACAAACATGTGTACAGGCATATTCACAAAGGCCAAAGGTGGAAACAGCGCAAATGTCCATAAACAGATGAATATATAAACAAATGATAGCACATCTTTGTAATAGAATGCTATGCAGCCATAAAAAAGGAATGGAGTATACATATAAAAACATGGATCAACCTCAAACATTATGCTAAGTGATAGATACCACACACAAAAGTTGCATGTTGTGTGACTCCATGTATATGTGATATATATGGGTATATATACATATACAGAAAACAGATTGATAGACTGATAGTGCCAGGGAATAAAGGGAGTAGAGTAAGAAAAAATTGCTTAATACGTACAGAGTTTTTCTTTGGAGTGATAGAAATGTTTTTGAACTAAAAAGAAGTGGTAGCTGCACAGCACTGTGACTGTACTAAATGCCATTAAATTGTCCACTTTATAATGTTTAATTTTATGTTAGGTGAATTTAACCTAATTTATTTTTTAAAATTAAACAATAAGTGAATCCCCTTACCTTATGATAATGAGTTCCCACTACTAGTACACATTCTGTACATTCTTTTGCTAGTGTTGTTTTGTCTTTGGGGCCTATCTGAAGTAAAAGGAGTCTTTACTGGGTTTTTTGAACAAGCATTAGAGTCTGTCCATGTACTTGAAACCAGTTGCTTCTGCAGGCACTGCACAAACACAGCTGCTATCGAGGCACAAACCTCAGAAGCTGCCAGCACAGTGCAGAGTTGTCCCAGTGAAGGAGATCAGCCTCCCTCAGCCTCGGGACTTGGTAGTGCAATAGCTGGCACAGAGAGGCACACCAGGGTAAGAAAGGGAATGGGGATGAGTCAAAGGCTATTAATTTGCTATTCATAAAAATCAGAAATGATGGTGAGTTAATAACTACAACCTTCTGATCTCGTGGAGCTCACGTTTTAGTCAAAGAAATGGACATCACATCTCTAGACAACTCAGTGAACAAGAAAGTAAGTAAATAGTCTTCTTTAGTGAAGCTTGCTCAAAACAATAAACCAGAATGTGCTAGACAGTGGCGGGGGCGGGAGGAGGGTGGCATTAGTCAGGGTAGTCAGGGAGGCCCTCTCTCAGGAGGTGATGTTGAGCCGAGACGGAAACATTAGGAAAGAGAATCCCAGGTGATGGAACAGAAAGTGAAAAGCTTGAATACAAGATTCCACTTGCGGCAGGTGGTTTCCTTCTTATGGCTCCTCAAAGGACATATTTTTCTTCCACGCCCGACACTTTCTAAAATATTTTATTTTATTTTATTTTATTTTTATTAAACATTTTATTGTTGCTCTATTACAGTTGTCCCAATTCCTCCCCTTTACTCTCCTCCACCCAGCCCATTCCCCACTCCTGCAGCCAATCCCCACCCTGTTGTCCATGTCCACAGATGATTCATACATCACAAAACCTCTGACACCCAATGTGTGGTTTTCCCTTCACATGAGCAATTCTAACCCTAACTATCCAGAGTCAGTGCCAACTCCACAAGTTAAAGGCTCCGTCCTACAAGCCTGTCCCCGACAATGATACATGTGGGCCCCTAGGTTTCCCACAGTTTGGCCTGGCTTGGCTACAAATTGAGATCCCTATGACACTTTTCTCAGGTTGAATCATTGGGAATAATGGCTCACAGAACTCAGGGAAACACTTTATATACTGATCCTGAATTGTAACAGATACAACTAAGGAACAGCCAAATGGAAGAGATGAATAGGGCTAGATACAGGTCTGGGGGATGCATGAAGCTTCTGTGCCCTCTCTGAGTGCACCACTCTCCCAGCGCCTTGATGTGTTCACCAACCCTGATGGTCTCCATAATTGAATGAATCGTTGGTCACTGATAATTAAATCAATCTCCAGCCCCTCTCCCCTTCCCAGAGGTTGGGGAAGAGGTACTGAAAGTTCCAACCTTCTAATCACTTTCTGGTCTTTTGGATGACCAGCCCTCATCATGAAGCTATCTAAGGCCTCCAGTCACTTGTCATCTCATCAGCATAGAAAAAACACTCCTATCACCCCAGAGACCCCAAGGGTCTTAGAAGATCTTGTGTCAAGAACCAAGGACTAAAATGAAATATTATAACAAAGATAGGAGCCTATGACTTCTGACACTCAGGAAACTATAAGGTTTTAGGAGCTATGTGCCAGGAACAAGAAGAAGAGACCACCTACACATTTATGATTATGGGACAGCTTCCCACTGCCACTGGGACCAATTGAATCTTTCTGACTTTCTGCTCTATCCTGGTCTCTGCAACTGCACCGCCACAAGGCTAGAGCCACAATGACCTTGGCACAAACCTTGCCTGCCCCAAACACCTACCATGGACTTCATGGCATAATGCAACTTGTGGCGTCTCCTTCTTCTGATTGCTGAGGCCAGCCTGAGACACTTTCATGGCAGCAGAAGCCTCCTGGGGGATGAAACATGATGAGTATATTCAGCAGCAACTCCATCAGGCATGGGAGAAATGCACAGCCTCTAACGATGCAGTTAGACCAAATCCATAGCTGGAGCGTCTATGCCTCCGCAGCAGTTACAGAGCTAGGTGGTCTCCATGCACGGGGGTACTGAAAGGACACAGAGGCGGGGCTTTCGGGTGCACAGCAGTGTGAAAAAATCTGGGAGAGCAGGCCTAGTGATCTGAACCAGTGATGCATTCTACCCCAACAAGCTGCATTTAGCCTGCCCACTCCCGCCCCCCGCAACATGAGTTAGAGAAAAGCATACCCAAGTGATTTGGGAAATGCCTCTAGACACTAACCCTCTCTTTCATGTTCTGTGGTTCTCATGTTCACAGTGGCAGTGGAGTAGATCTAGGCCTGTGGCAGCAGCATCAGACCCCATTTCCCCCAAACCCATGTCCTATTCTTATTTTAACCAAATCTGACCATCTAGTTAGAATCAGCCTCAATGTACCATCTGATTCCTGGTGGATCGTGGATCGTTTCCACTGTTAGCAGAAATAAGAGGACACCTCCCAACCTGGTCAGGTGACCAGCAGTGGGGAGTGTGGGCAGGAGCAGAGCTCAGCATATTTTAGCAATATTCCAAGCGGCCTGTGCAGACAGGCAGCCACTCTGCTTTGCACCAGCTCAGAGAGAGGAAGGCTCCTATCTTTAGAAACCACTTCTCATTAGAAAAACCCATCGGGAAAGCTAGCCACCAAATGCCTTCTCAAGAAACTCCACTTCTTCCCCAGTTCATGCTTCTATCTAATTTTTTGAAACTCACCTCTTCCAGGAAGTCTACCTGAACTATCCTCTCCAACCCACCCATCCCATAATCTCAGCTCTCTCAAATGTTAGACTATTTTGAATCAATTTATGTCTTCCTTTTTTGTTAAGTCATCTTAATAAATAAGTAATAAGGGAAAAGAAGTTCTTAATTAGATTATATTTCAAACGTAGAAATTAGAAACTTCAAAATCAAGAAACTTATTTAAACATCATTTATTGAGCCCTTTAAATATTAGATAGATTTGTTTCCATGGACTCTGAGATGAAGTAACTTGTTCAAGGTCACACAGCTGGAATTGTGGCATCCAGGATGACAATTCAGGTGTCCTGGGGCCCAGTCCTGCACAGCCTTTGTACACGTGGCCTCCTCTTTCCTGATGTCTCCCTATATACTGCCCACATAGGTGCTAAGTAAACACCAATGAACCGACTGACCATTGTAACAGAGGAATTCAGACCAGGCTAGTTATCACCTATTACACAGTCCAGGAAGGCAAAAATAAGCATTCAGTTTCTAAGAGCAGCCCCCTCCTACCAATCCAGCTCACCCCACAAGGTTATGGGTCACCTGGATTTTCACTCAATTGACTCTAAAATATTTAAATTAGTAAAAATAACTCTTCTCCCTTCACATGACCTGAGACGTGGCCATCTCTCAGCCTCCTGCTTGGTCCAGAAGTGAGAAGAAAGTCAGTGCTGTACCCCTACAATCTTAACCAGGCCCCTGAATATCTCCCCCAGCAACCTAGGGCAGATAGGATTAGAAGCCCTGGTACAGTCTTCAGTGGGTTCATTAGCTACTGGCCAGGACCCTGAAGTTCTGATCAGCAACCCATTAGTAGAAATGGATGACCGATGTCTTGGGGGTCAATTTCCAAGGTGGCAGCACAAACTGGACAGTACGCATGGCAATTTTTCTTAGTGTCTTCAGTCTGTCATACACCATACTCTGTGTAGGGTTGACTAATTGTACCACATTAGCCACTTGGGGCCTGTCAAGCTGTCAGCGCCAGTGCTCAAGAGATCAGATTCAGGGCTAAAATGAGGTGACGAGAAGTCAGGGCAGATGCTGTGATTCCAGATGGATTTCCATAGACAGTGTTCAACTCTGAAAGGATCCCTCTGGAGAGCCAGAAGTCCTACATCTCAGCATCTGCCTCTACCCACCTTAGAGATGCAGCACTCAAAAACCAGTATCTGATGGTAACCCAAGAGTCATATCCTTACCTCCTTCTCTGTGCCCCCGAGGTTTCCTGAGGCACTAACAGACACCTGGTAGAGAGGCAGCTGCCTCAGCAGAAGCTGCATAATGGGAGAAAGCCGCAAACAGCAGAGCTACTTCTAACTGTGACTTTGGCATGTCACTTTTCTCAAACTCTTCATTTACCCATCTTTAAAGTGGGACAAGCTATACCTCCTCCACAGGTTGGCTGGCTGTAAGGTCTAAAGAGGTCAAGCATGTCAGAGAGCCAGCTCAGCCCAGCAAATAGGATGGGCTTAATGAATGTTGCCTCCCTCTGCTCCACCTTTCCACCATCCTGATTTGAGAAGTCAGAAACCGGCCAAGAGTTCTGAGGAAGGAAGAGGGAATGGCAGAGGAGGCCAGACAGCCATGCAGCCAGCAGAGGAGGCTTGACACCAAGGCAGCCAGCAGAAGAGACAGTGTCGCTGGAAGATAATTGACTGGAAAGAGTGGCCACACACCCCAAGGTGAAGCACAGGGCACTGTACATATCAGTAAGGTCAAGTCTCAGAAGACGTTGGCTTCCTTGGTGCTGCTATTAACTTATATTGCTCTTGTTTGACCTTTCTGAAGAGGAATCTTTCAAAAAATAATTATATTAAAGTGAAATTCTCTGCAAGTTTAAAATGTGGGAATATTTTGGTAGTCCTATGTCATGAGATAAGGGACACTTGACTGCCTGACATCCATGGTGAGGGTTTTAATCACTCCCTTCCTTGTGCTACTGCAGGCTCAAGGCCAGTCCCAGGAGGGGTGGGAACCTCAAGGGCCCATGAAGGGAGGATTTAGGGCAGGAATGGGAAGGGGGAATGAATTTTGACAGGAGGGGAAAAAGAGGTCCATCTTCTCTCTAGAGGAAGCAAATAGTCATGCACTTAGTATGTGTTCTGGGGTCCTGGAGGGACC
The DNA here is from genome assembly GCF_014824575.4 of Sturnira hondurensis. NCBI lineage: Eukaryota > Metazoa > Chordata > Mammalia > Chiroptera > Phyllostomidae > Sturnira > Sturnira hondurensis. The sequence continues at coordinate 3,635,556 of NW_028075797.1, read as the reverse complement.
TGTGAGGGGCCCCTCCTCAATGATTGCCTGCCCCCCCACCACCACCACCATGTACTATCTCTGGCAGCTGGAATTGTTTTCTACAGAGGACACACTTTGATTCCACCATGAGAGATCAGAAGTCTAGAGCAAGCCCTCCTGAAACAGAAGACTGACCAACTACTTACATGCTGAGAGGCATGGGGCAGGGGGTTGGTCCTATACTGAGCATAGTATTGCAGGTCAGGGATTTCTACGAGGTGCCTGCCAGAAGCCTGAGAGGAGGTGGTAGAGGACCACAAAAGAGTGGAGATGGACCAGAAAGGAAACGGTGATGGACAGATATCTTGTCTTCGGACATATTTGGTTGATCTTGCCTACTCCTATAATTGGCTTCAGTGTGAGACAGAACCCAGCCAGACCTGCCCGGGAGTCAGGCAGTCCCAGAGCTGTCGTCCATCCACACGTTCACACACGCGGCCTCTTGTGCTCGATCAAAGTCACAGCTGTGGGGTTGGCAGCCTCCACTCTCCAAGAAGCGCAATTTCAGGAGCTGGCTGGTTTCTGATAGTTGAGCTGCTGGCTTTCTTTCCCCACAATGCCTGCTCATCACAAGAGATTAACCTGTGTTCCTGAGACTGTATGGCTTTCGGCACAATGCCTACTACATAGGCAGCCCTCAATTTTATCTTATTAATAGGAAATCGTGGAAGTAAAACTGTGTGAGGCAGACACAGGAAGCAGCTGAGGATTTAGCCTTTAAATATAAAATAGGCACTGGCCACTTTCCATCTTAATTTTGCCAGTATCCAATTACCCCTCAGTCTCTCAGAGCTTCCCCCTCCTCGCCCAAAAAGCTCCTTTCCAACTTTGTCACACAAAGTCAACGGGGAAAAAGCAATTTCCATTACATTACATGCATTCCACACATTTGCACTTAAATCACAATCTTAATGGGCTAAATGGAGAGAAAACACTGTCCATAAGCACAGGCCAGGGAGGTGGACATGGGGGCCAGCAAAACCATGGACAAGTCTAGGCCTCGGTCATAACACATCTGTGAGCAGTTACTGAAATTGCCCCACTTTACAGATGAGAAAACTGAGTTGTGGAGATGTTTAAAGAACTTTCTCACAGTCACACAGTTAGCAGTGGCAGAACCAAGATTCACACCAGGCACTTGGCTCTCAGAGTCTGTTCTCCCATGATTCTCTACTACACAGATGTTAAGATGTTTAGTCCACAAGGACGGGCTAAAGATGAGGAAGTAAACCAAGGCAAGGATCCTTGGATGAAAGGGAAGGTCAGAAGGCGGCTGGATGTGACCTCAATACCAGCCCTGTGACCACAGTAAGTCAAGCGCCAGTGAATGTTGGGAACACACAGAGCCAAACAGCGGGGATTAGAAAGGGATGAGGAACTTGGCAAGCAGGCCCTAAACCGGGCAAGAGTCATGTGGTGGGTACAAAGCCAAGGTCAACTTGCGAACCAGTTTTTACCTCAAGGAAGACGCCCAGAGAATGAACATCTGATTCTCCCCTATGAACTATGTTGATGACAGAAAGGTGACAGGATAGTCATTTTTTTATAATCAGAAGATCTAGAAAGTGAGTAGGAGCAAGTTAGCGGGAGTGCCAAAGGCACACCTGGTGAAAACCAACACTGTCTCCAGGCCAAAAGGAGAACATGCCCGTCAGAGAGGCAGGCAGTCTAGCACAGAGGTGAGGAATGAAGGCCCTAGAGTTGAACCACCTGACCTGGCTTCTCAGAGCCTTCATTTACCAACTGTGGTGCCTGGGCAAAATTGCTGAATCTTTCTGGGCCTCGTTTTCCTCACTGGTAAAATAGGTGTGTTATGCAGATGAAATGGATTAACACATGCAAGGCTTAGTTTTGGCAAAGGCTCACTACATAGTAGGCACTAAATCAGCATGGAAGAACACACAAACCAATCATCACTGGACTAAATAGAAGAGGGAAAAACAAACAGACACCAGAGCTATCTCAAATGCAGTGAGTGGTAGGACCTGGTTCCAAACACTTCCTACTATGTGTACTAAAGTCCCTGATATGTGAGGAACAAAGTAATCAAGTGGGAAAATAATACTTGTCCTAGAGAGTTGTAAGGCTTGCCAATAATGTAGGCTGGGGGTGACATGCCCATTGCCTTCAGGGACCCAGGCAGGTAGCATCGTAGGACGGCAGCCATTCTCAAACATGAATGTGCAGCAGAACCGTCTGGAGGGCTCGTTTGGATGCAGGCTGTTGAACCTCATCTTCAGAAATCCTGGTTCAGTGGGTCTAGGCTGGGGCCTCGGAATCGGCATTTCTAAGAGTTCCCTAGTGGTTCCCCACGTTGCAGGGCCCAGACCACACACTCGGAAAACCACTGGCCTAGAACAATCGAGTGGTGAGATTGTAGAAAATCAAACACTGTCATGCAGAAATGTGGCCTTGAGTTACCAAACCTTTTGAAGTTTGAAAGAAAAGTCTCAAATTTGGAATTCTATGTGCTCCATCTCCATGTCTAAAAAATGTGCAGCTAAAACAAAACATGGCTGCCCTTGTGTGACTGCAAGGAGGCAACCTGGATGAGCGGTCCAGGTCAGTACAGACAGTGACAATGACAGGATGAGAATCAGCCAACAAGGAGGAGCAGTGAGGAGGCTAATCACTTTTAGAACTTATGTGCTCTGCTGCTGTTATAATGTCAGGAAAGTTAAGCAGCTTGTGTTGTCTGAATTTAGAAGCAATTCTTCTTGTAAACAGCATGCAAATATGTTGAGAGTCGGGGGTGGGGAGAAGGGGGACCTGAAAGCTGAAGGTAGCATTTTCCTAAAACTAGAAGAAGGGTGGTGGGGAGCCAAGACTGGTTCAGGGAGAGAGATACTGTGGACAGGGGGTTAGCATTTCGAACCAAAACACACCTGTCAGCTTCTAAACGTGAGTGTGTGGGACATCATGTAAATGCTCAGAAAGAGCCAAGCTACATTAACACAAAAATAATAAAATTCCAGTTTCTTTGTTTCTCATCAAAAAAGAAAGACCTTCTGAAAACCAAGAAATGCAAGAGTCTCAAAAACACCCCTAGAAATCCAGAAACTTGGAAATCCAGAAACTTGTTTTCACTCGGGCATGTTGCCGTAAGTAACATTAGCCAATAAAATTCTTATGACAATCAAGGTCTTTGTGGATTTGGCACAAGATGTAAAAACTTAATGGATATATTTCCAAAGTGAAAGCTCAGGAAGTAGCATCTGTTCACATTTTTGTCAACGAATTCATTCAGATACATGAAAATCTCTATTTTGTGCATGTTTTTGAATTTGCATCATTTAAATCCATTAGAACTACACTCCAATGAGTTCTATTTACCACTCTCATTGAACAATTTGATTGAGATCAATTGTATACCAGTTGAATTCAAAGTCCAGATTATATATTTAAAAATGGAGATAGGGGGGTGTTTTACAGCAAGGATTTTATTTTTTAATTTTCCTGTATTATTTCAATTTAATCTTTATTATATTTTTCCCATTACCATTTAGTCCCCTAAACTCACCCCCCTCCCAGGCAAAGATTTTATATTTTGCTTGACTTATTTTTTTTTGTTATCACTTTTGCTATCACTACTTGACAATCAACCCAAAAGTTCTAAATAAGTGGTGCCTGGTAGTTTTATGAGACTGCAAATGATCCGGTCTCCAGTTATCAGAGAAAAATTAAAGTGTGAAAAATTGATTATACCCAATACTCCTCAGCAGATGAATGGGGAGAGTTTGGCTAAACTCAGCCAGTGCCCTCATCATGAACACCTGGGGTTGCATGTCTTTGCTAAGAGATGGGGGAATCCAAGGGCAGGGTCTAAGAATAACTTACTCTCAAAGTAGCCTTAGAAGTCATCTAGTTCACCCAGTTGTCTATCTCTTTTTTATTATATCTTATGCCATGACCACACTCTAATTCTAAGCCACTCCCCACTCATTAAATTAACACAGGCAAGGCTGTATCTTACCTTCTGATTCGCTTAATTACCTATGCATGCTCAAGATCCAAGGCCACAATGACTGTTTCCATGGGAATAAGAGTCACTGTAGCTTTCCAGCCCCCACTCCACACTCATTTTCATGGCACCCTCATCAGCTCTTCTGGAATATGCATGGAATGCTCTCCATGCCAAGCCAAGAAGCTTTCAGAATGAGCTGTAAACGCAACTCATAGCCATGGGCATCATCTGCCTAGACCACATCCACGTTCTCCTTTCTTCCCAGTGCTCAGTCGTCAGTAGAGATAATCCTTGAAAATACCACCTCTTTGGTCTCAGTCTCCTACCTAAGAGAGACATTCTGATCCCCAATAATGTATCTACTCTCTCCCAGCCCAGACTGAAAAAGGCAACGCTCACCAGTGCAAGACAGTAAACGTCATTGAGTACAAAAACAGTCAAGCTCTAGAAATTCAATGGGTCTTCGTTTTTTATTTTTGTTAACTCCATTATTTAAGGAAGACTTAGGGGTAGAGACGTGACTGGCACTGGACCTCAAAGGAGGCGGATGCTGTGGGGCATTAGGAGGGAAATATCCAGGTTCCTTATTTCTACAGCACAGGGGCTCAAGTCTAAAGCAGTAGAAAGCAGACGTGGTTCTCATCTTAGCTGTGCCAGTTACAAGCTGGACCATATGAAGAGGATAGCCATAGCCTTAATACTTTATTTACTCTTCAACAAAATGAGGAAAATAATAATTTCTTCTTAGGGTCCTTGTGCAGATTGTCCTTGGGAAGGACCCTAAGTGCTATGTGTTTACAAGAGGTACTGGCAAAGGCAAACTTTCTTTCATCCAATTATCTTTTTTTAAAATCCTCACCTGAGGATATGTTTTTTTTTCTTTTACAGAGAGAGAGAGAGAGAGAGACAGAGACAGAGAGAGAGACACAGAGAGAGAGCAAGAAACATCAACTGGTTGCCTCCTATACAAGCCCTGACTGGAGATTGAACCTGCAACCTAAGTATGTGCCCTGACCAGGAAAAAAACCTGTAACTTTTTCGTGTATTGGACAATGTTCCAACCAACTTAGCCAACAATGAGCCACAGCTCACCCACATATCTTTTAATAAGAGGAACAAGCAGTAAAAGGTGTTTTTTTTAAGTCAGTCAGATTCTGCAACAAATTCATGGATCCTTCACTAACTTGTGATAGTTCTCTTTTCTGAGCTNATGTTTATTTTTTTTTTCTTTTACAGAGAGAGAGAGAGAGAGAGATAGAGAGAGCAAGAAACATCAACTGGTTGCCTCCTATACACGCCCTGGCTGGAAATTGAACCTGCAACCTAAGTATGTGCCCTGACCAGGAAAAAAACCTGTAACTTTTTCGTGTATTGGACAATGTTCCAACCAACTTAGCCAAGAATGAGCCACAGCTCACCCACATATCTTTTAATAAGAGGAACAAGCAGTAAAAGGTGTTTTTTTTAAGTCAGTCAGATTCTGCAACAAATTCATGGATCCTTCACTAACTTGTGATAGTTCTCTTTTCTGAGCTGCCAGTAGGAAATGGGAGGTTCACCTCGGTTGACATGTGGCACAAGCACAGAGTAGGCACTCGGTAAACGTTTATTCTTTTCTCCCTTGAGTTCTCATCCTGGCTCTATTATTACCTCTGTGTAACCTTGGGAGAGTTATTTAACCTTTCTGGGTCTGAATTTCTCTACTCATAAAACTAGAGGATTTGACAAGATCCTCTTTGAATTTCCTTCCATTCTGTGATTCTGTGACTTTGAGACACCCAAGGGATATGGTAATGGGTTATATTACACAAAAGACTTGGATGTAATATTATGAGCTGTAACACAGGCTTCCGGCAAACTCTCTTGCTCTCCCCAGCAGAATTCCCTATTGTTCTGACTGTAATGAATAATCCAACACAACACATGGTCTCTTTGAGCCCTACCCATGTCCACACGCGGGGCCAGTCAGAGGCAACATTGTAACTCTGGAGAAAGATGCTATCAACATCTTTTTTTCCCCCAGCAATGCCCCTTGCCCAGGTAAAGTATTCACTTACCTTGACATCACCCACCAGAGCTAATATCACATGCTCTAATTACTTCCTGCTCCCACAAAGGAGCAATGAATAGGGTTAGCAAGGCTGGCTGAAACCTTATGAAGCACCTGAAACACCTAAATAGGATTTTTATAAATAGATAATGAAGAGCTATTGAAGGTCATAGGGCAAGGGTGGGGAGAGAAGGGACAGGTCTGACAAAAATTTTTATAAGAAGCTTAATCCAGGAGCTATATTTGGGAGGGTTGAAGCAGAAACAGCAGGAGAAGGTAGGAGGCTCAAAGATCTCTGTAGGTGACCCAGTAAGAGGTCATGAGATTTGAGACTCAACGAGTAGCCACGGAAATGGAGATCAAAGTGCAGGATGGAGAATCTGGGCTTTGATGACATACAGAGGCAAGAAGCATAAAAAGGACACAAAGGATCAAAGCCTGGATGACTCCAAACACACAAAGGGGAAGTCAGAAAGAAGACCGGGTATGGGTGGGAAGACCTTGAATTTGGTTTGCCCGATGTTGAGTTTCCAGTGCTTTGGGAATGACCGGAAGAGGTGTCTGGGCCCTAAATGAGGAAAGAATGGAGCTGAAAGCCCAGATGGAGAGTCAGCTGAACATAGTGAAGGGGCTGCAGAAGGGGCCACAGATTGAACACATCTGTAAAAGAATGAGCATTGCAAGAGAAGGAATGGGTACCAAGTGCAGAATCATGGGGGAAGTTACACGGATGGGACTGGAGGAGAAAAAACAACCAGAGGACAGTGTAGACACATGATCAGAGAGTAAGCATCATGGAATGCAGGAAGAAAGGGATTCCAGGAGAGGTCACGGTTGGTGAGTTTACTCCCAGTTGTGCCTACACTTTAATTTAGAAATAGTGCCTCATCCCACAGCTCTGAGGACGGGCAGCCCAACCACCTCTTTCTTGAGAGGATCAGCCCTTCTCCAGCTCAAGTGGGAGTCCAGTCTTTTCTAGAGTCTTTGCCAGCCTCCCCCCATCCCGCCAGAGCAACTTAAGTGGGTGTGAAGAGGTAGAGAGTGTCGTTTCTATAGAATCCCTCCTAGAAGAGCTGGGCCCCCTCTGTGGGAAGACCTCAGTGAGCCTCCAGGGAGCAGGTAAGGTGCTGCAGAGTCTGTGTGAACCAACCAACAAACGAACCTACAGGTAGGAAGACCTCAGGGGGGTTGCAGAGCTGCTTTGCACAACAGGAGGAAAAGAATGAGGAACTCTTGGGTCCTGAGATGGGAGTGGGAATGAGGAAAAGGAATCTATAAGATGCAGTAAGTCTGGACTGGGGAGAGGAGTAGGGCAAAGGACATTTAAAGAATTGATACTCCAAGGAGGAAACTTAAATGCTTGTTGCTAAGTGAAAGAGGCCAATCTGAAAGGATACATACTGTATGATTCTAGCTATATGACATTCTGGAAGAGGCTAGCCTAGGGAGGCAGCACAAAAATCAGTGGTTGCCAGGATTTGGGTGGGGATTGTAGATTTTTAGGGCAGTGAGACCATTCTCTATATCATGGGTACATGTCATTACACATTCGTCTAAATCCATAGAATGTACAACATGGAGAGTGACCTGTAATGTAAACCATGGACTTTGGGTGATAATGAGGTGTCGATTTTCATTCATCAACCGCAATAAGTGTGCCTCTGTGGTGGGGGATGTTCATCTTAGGGGAGGCTAGATGTGTAGGGTGGAGGTCAGGGATATCTGGGAACTCTGACTTTCTGCTCAGTTTTGCCATGAACCTAAAAGTGCTCTTAAAAAATCTACTTAAAAGGAAAAGATTGATATGGATATTTTAAATACTTGTCTGCATTACTGCTGTGTAAACCTCTCTCTTTTTTGCCCTGTCCCCCAGCCCTCAGCCACCAAGATTTATCAAAGTATATTGAAGTCAAAACATTGTTGGCATACATGAAGTTTTCTTTATTTTTTACTGTGTAAGAAACGAGTGAAGAGGCTAAGTTTTTGTTACAGAGATAGTCGTCACAGTTCCAGACTCTTGGAGACAGAGGAGACCAGGAGTGTCCAAGTGTTAGAGAAGTTATGAAAATCTTTGGAAAGCTTTGGACTTCCCCGAGGTTGGAACCAGGAGGAGCCAGGGAGGGAGGCATGCTTATCCAGACCTCAGGGCCCAGGGAGCCCCATTTACAGCCCAGTTGTCTGGAAAGCTGCAGGTTGGCAGAGTTCATCCCAGCTGTGCCTTGAAATTGCAGTAATTCTGGAGAACAGGCTGAAGTAGAGGAAAAGGCACCATGTGAACTGAGGACAGACAAGGTCTCTCCTCTAAGTTAGGTCCTGAACTCTGGCTTTAACCTTGACCAGGTGCTTGGACTTCATGGTCCTTTCTGCTCTTAAATCCTATGCTTCTAAATCAGGACTTCCACCTTTTTTTGACACTTCCAAAAGGAAAACATCATTTACACGCAAGTGAAGCAGTATGTATTCAGCCAGCTTTCCAACCACCCGTATTATTGAATCCCAAATTGTGTAGCATATGCTGCCAGAAACACAGGGCTTCCTTCACTTCAGGAATCACCAAAGTAGCAAAGACTGTCCCCACCTGCTGTGGAGGGCTGATTTAGCTCCCACCTTTTACCCTAGGCTGGCGGCATCAAGCAATTACCTGCAGCACCCTGGCAGCTGCCTGACAGGGTGGGCAGGGAAAAGTGCCAAGAGCCGTGTGCTGGGCCCAGAGCAGCGGCAGCCAAAGAGCGTTGTGCCTGGTGAAATGATCTTCACTGACTTTCATTAATCTTTCCAGGGCCCCCTGAGGTCAGAGATGTTTGAACAGTGGTGGAGTTGAACCTGCTTACCAGGCCGGTTTAGCTAATCTATTCCCCATGGGCTGTAGGCTTCCTCAGTAGTGGCCAAACCACCAGGTGAGCAATAGGTGAACTTCAAGGTGTGCAAATATTTGGCTTCATTCATGATCAAATAAATCATTTTTCCTTTTCCTGAGCTCTAGGAAAACTCAGCAAAGCTGCCGGACCTGTCCAGGAGCAGAGATTTACACACATAAAGTACACCCTGCTTAAAGGAAATGCGAGGCTGTAAAGAAAGTACATTTTTATGCACACACACACAAAGTACAACTGGGATCACAGAACTTCACTTTTCCAGTAAGACATCTTCTCAAAGTATGTTCACTTGAGCATAGTAATAGGTGATGTTGTGCATGAAAATAAAATACGTTTATATCATGTGTTAAAATAAAGTTAAATTTTCAAAATGACTTTGCCATAATTATTCAGACCCATGCCTCCTGTGTACGGGAAGCTGCTCTAGGCTTTCTTGTTTTTCAGAAACTCCTGAATCCTTGGCCCCCCAGCAGATGGTACAGCATCACCTTGTCCCTTCCTCCAAGGAAAAGTAAGGCCACTTCCCTGCAACATCCCCAGCAGCCAAAGGAACTGCTACCATGTTTCCTAGACAGGACCTTGTGTTCCAGGTCCTGGCTCCCATTCTGATTGCTTCCAAAGGATGCCGGACAAGCTGGTAACAAGGGGGAAATGCTTAGTCAAGTTGTTTTGTTGGCTTCATCTCTACCCATTATTCAAGGTGACTTACTCAGGAAATTCAACTGTTGCGTATATTGTGCAATTTTTTTGATTGAATGGTCATGTGTTTGGGATACAGCTGCCCATTCCCACTTCAGCAGCTTAGGGCAGGGACTGTGTGGGAATTCATGTGCTTTGTGTGATTTTTTTTTAACATCCCAACTCTTTCTTCTTTCCTGAATGCATAGTGCCAGTCTGCTGCCTCACCTTCCTCCTTCTAGATTACTTTAAAGAAGGAAATGGCAATAATTCACTCCCAAAGAGACACCACTGGGTCCAGCCAAGGTGTGGGCAGCCTGTTGCTGGCACCACCATGGTGAAACCACCCACCAAAGCAAGGAGTCCCCACCCCTGTCCCAGGCTTTGCCCACAGTCACTACATATGGGACAAATAGTTTCCCCCTCCTAGACTGTGGTCTTGGACCAGCCATCCTCCATTGTGCATCACCTACATACTCAAATGCAGAGAGCTATTTGGGATGCGCAGATAGACGGCGTTCCTGCCGTGTGATGGATATCAGGACACCGGGGCACAGGACCCTCCTTCTCATGTTTAATCACCAGGCTTTTAGGACCAAATCTCTCCCAAAGAGGGAAGTCCTCTCTCTGCAGCCCACAGACATTCACTCAGCTTCTTGTACCTAAAATTGCATAGTCTCTTTGTCAGCCCCCCTCCTGGATATATTCACCAAAGCTGAGTCTCTAGATTCTTCTCTCACTGGATTCATTCTCTTCCACCCATTCTCTTCACCTCCTGCTTTTTCTAAATCCTTACTCTGCTTATCCCCAAACCTTTTCTCATGTATCTATCTCATGTCTGTCTCTGAGCTACATGGGGCTGCCTGGCTTGCTCCCCTTCAACGTCTTTCCAACTCCTTATGAAGTGACCATCCCTCAAGAGCCACATCTGCTACAGCATACTTTAAAAAAGGTCTTGCTGTTCCAAAAATAAGAGGTGGCAGCACACCTACCTATAACCCAATGGGGACAATACACTGATAATCCAGCCTGGAGTGTGGTCCTGGCAGGGAAAGAGGGCAATCTACCATACACTGAATATCTACTACATGTCAGATATTTGTGAGCCTTATTCTCCTCAGATCTGGCAACAACCAGATGAGTTATGATGCCACATGATCTCTGTGTTAACAGCTGAGGATTCTGAGTCTCAGTGAAGTTTAGGGAACTGCAAAGACCATGCAGTAGCCTGACCCAAGTCTTTCTGACTTATTATAAGAAATCTCTTCTCACAAGAGGGGCACTGGGCCCTCCTTTCCATCTTACTCCCTGTGGTTGTCTCTCCTACACCTGTCAAGTCATAGACCTAAGATGCCTCACATTCAGGTAAGAAACATAAATTTACATCTCACAAAAGTGTCTCATTGAGATCATGTGGACACAAGAAGTATATGTGATAGAGTTCACCCTTGAACTTTTTATTTTGAAATAATTATTATAGATTTACAGAAAGTCGGAAAGATAGAACAGAGAGGTCCCCTGTCTTCTGCACCCAGTTTTCTCCAAATTGAACCCACAAGTTTTATATGTAGTATTGTGCTATTGGTCAATTCTAGATATATCTTAATTTTCATTAAGATTTCCTCTTTGTCCCATGAAATATTTAAAAGTACCATTTTCATTTGGACGACTCCAATCACATGCCTTTTCCTGAACCAATCCTTTGCTCACGGGGGTGGAATTTTGCTGAGTAATTGATGGAGAAGAGACTGATGTCACTTTCTCCTAGATGACGTGGGCCACACATGGGAATGGTGGATCCCCCACACAAGCACCTGAGAATGGCATGCTGTCATGAAGAGACGGGGGAACACATCACTGGCAGCTCCAAACAGGAAACACTTATCCCTCAAACACAGGGGCAGTTTATTGTGGGATAGGCAGACTTCTTTCATTCACTTATTTATGAATTCATTTAAATGATATTCAGTCATTCATTTAAATATTAACTACCTGCCTATCAGGTGTCAGGGAAAAACTAATAAATAAGACAGTCTTGATTCTTGAAGAATTCAAAGTTGTATTAGCAGCAGAAAATGAATGTACTGAATGGTAACTTCTATTACTAGGGGTATGCACAAGGGGCTCATGGAAATAAAATACAGGTAGATCAGGGAAGACCTTCCCAGTGGAAAATAATGCTTGGGTTGAGTCTCACAAGGCAAACAGAAGTTTTAAGGTTGAAGGGGGCACAAGTTCAAAGGGCACTGCATTCCACTGGGGCGGGGCGCAGCATACAAGGGCTCTAAGCATGATATGCTTGAAGAGCTTTGCTGCCATCTCTCAACGATCTCCACTCTCTAGAAGTGTACATCATTTAAACTCTAAACCATCCATCGCCATCATCTGCACTTTTAAAACACTGTAGCTTTGTTCAATGAATTTTAGCTCCTGGTCAGTCTTCCATTTTATTTATTTATTTTTTAATTTTTTTAATGTTTTACTGCACCCCTCTGCCCAGTCCAGGCCCCCACTCCCACAGTCAACCCCCACACTGTTGCCCTTATCCATGGGCCCTTCATACATGTTCTTTGACTAATCCCTTCGCCTTCTTTTAGTCAGCCTCAACCTCCCTTCTCCCCTCTCTCAGCTGTCAGTCTATTCCGTGATTCTATGTCTCTGATTCTATGTTGCTCATTAGTTTATTTTCTTCATTAGATTCCTCTTATAAGTGAGATCATATGATATTTTATCAGTAAGACAAATATGGGCCCAGAAAGCCTTGGTCATTGCTCTAACGTACGAAGCTCTCTTATCTATTTTCTTAGATAAAAGTGGAAGCTCATTGAGGTTCTCATTCTTGTTTGATTCAAACCCCAAAGAATTTAGTGCGAGGTTTTGCAATTACTGAGTAACTGGTTGATAGCAGAATGAATTAATGATTAGCTTGCCTTGTGCCCTGACATTCAGACTGGGAAACCCTTTGAAAGAGAAGTTAACCATTATAAAAACAACTGGCGGCCATTTGATGAATTTTACTGGCTAAAAATTGTGCCAAATGCTTTTCAGGCATTTCTTTTAGTTCTCACAATACTCTAAGCACGAAATAGGTCCTGCAATAATTATAAGTAGTCCCAATAACAATAATTAGCCCTTCATAATGAAGGAAACTGAGGCTTAGAGTTGTTGAATCACTTGCCCTGGGTTGCATGGTGGTTGGCAGCGGAACTCAGATTGAACTGTGTGCTTGCAGAGGCCAGTGCCTAACCACTGCATTCTAAGCCTTCCTATAGACAGGCTCTCTCAGACCATTGAACAATGACTTGGGCACAGCCGATGCAATTTACACCTCCATCTCTGCCCCTCAGAGTAATGGTCTCTACACCCACCAAGGCCTTTTCCAGAAAGAAGTTGCTCATTTGTAATTCTGGAAATCTGAGCAAAGGCAGAGGCAGCAGCCCATGGAAGAGGCCCAAATCACTGGGCTGTCCGGCTCTAACCTTTCCCAAGCCAAACCAATCTGCGTCACCAACTTCCATTCAATAATCTGACTTTCAGGTGCTGCTCCTTCAGAAGGGACTTTGGGGTTGACGAGTCACCATCTGTTCCTTCCACAAGATGCTATGAAACAGGGCAATGCTCTGGGTAGTTCACCAGTTGCCAGAGATCCAAAGGTAGCTCAACATGCTGCCTGTCTTCAGGAAGCCGACAGTCTAGTGACAAAAGACAGGCATGTAAAATGAATCACTGCGACAGGGCTTGAGAGGCTCTGTGGTCCATGGATCATAGTAATAACAAGGAGAATAACAGTTGCTAACTTTGGAAGGCTTATCCAGAGCCGGGCACTGTATCAAGTGCTGTGTATTGTCAGTTCAGGCTGCCACAAGAGACTCAGTGGCTTTAAACAACAAACATTTATTTCTCACAGATCTGAAGGCTGGGAAGTCCAAGATCAAGAAGCAGATTGATGGGTAGTCTGGTGGGAACCCACTTCATGCCTTGCAGATGGCTGCCTTCTCCTTTTCTTCTTGTATCCTCAAAGGGCAAACAGCAGAGAGACATGAATAGCTCTTGTGTCTTTTCTTATAAGGCCACTGGTCTCATTCATGAAGGCTCCACCCTCATGACCTAATCACCTCCCCAAGGTTCCATCACCCAGTACCATCATATTGGAGATTAGAAGGGGAACGGAGGGGCAAAAACACTCAGTCTTTGGAATTGCTCAATTCATTCTTCACAATAGCTTAGTGCAAAAAAGGTAGCATTAACTTCCATTTGACAGTTTTTACAAATTTTACCCTGAGAGTTTAAGTAATTGCCCAATGTCACAATAAATGGTGGGATGCAGGTAAAAAACCCAGTCTGTTTGACCCCCAAAAGCCAGCTCTGTGACTGGGTAGGATGTTTTGAGAACCAGAGATTATGTGGTGATTTTGGCTAGCAGGGATGGGAGAGCCCACCAGAGTGCCAAGGAGCATAAAAATGTCTGACAGAGGGAGCAATGTAACGGAGTCCCTTGGGGTCACATCCCAAGCCCCTAGCAGAGAGTCTAGAGAAGAGGTAGCAGAAGGTTTCCTGGGAGGCACATTGACTTACAAGAGTGTTCGAGACAGAGCTCTGATGACAGAAGACCTGGGCTTGAGATCTGGATGTGGCACTTACCATCCACGCAGCCTAGGTCCCAAGTTTCTACACATGTAAATTCAAAATAATGAGTTCCCACCTCCTAGAGTCCTGGAGGAGAATACAAAGAAAATCCATATAAATGGGTTAACCACTCATCTATCATATTGTAAATTTTCAATACCCATTAGCTTAGGAAAAATAGAAAGTGACCCTTACAGGGAGACCTGAAGAATGAGTAAGAAGGCTGAGTCAGGTAGAGAGGAAAGAGGTAGGAAGAGGTGTGATATGCAGAGGAAAAGCAAATGGTGACGTCCAGAGACACGTGGAAGCAATGGCCTGAAAGGAGTGCAGGGCAGCTGGGGATGTGGGAGAGATGAGGAGATGAAGAAGATTCAGATTAGAAGGCCAACAAGAGTGCCCACGAGGGGCACTGTAGGGCGAGCCAAAGAGAGAGGCTCTTATTTTAAGCATAATGTGATGATACTGTTTTCTGGTTAAGCAGGGGAGAGTCAAGTCTTTCTAGTAATCTGGGCCCAGAGATGGTGGTGTTATGGGCTAGGACAGAAGAAAAGAGAAAGGGAGAAATACATGGATTCCAGGATGCATCTAGGACTTGGTGATTGATCGAGTTCTGGACTTCTTCAGATTGGACAATAGGGCAAATGGAGGTGCCAGTCTTGAAATAGGGGTGGCTGAGACAATTACGGTGGAGATATTCTGGGGCACCTGTGAGCTATCCAGGTGGGGGCATCCACAGCGAATAATGAACACACCAAACTATTGCTCAGCCATGAGTTCTGGGCTGGGAATTTGCAAAGTATCAAGATTTATGGCAGCTTGTCGCTATACTCTTTATTTTTTCTATCTAAGGAATAGAATTCCAGGGTTGTTTTTTTTTTTTTAAGGGCTGCTTTGAATCCAGCTAAAACAGTACTTTTCCCAGCCTAAGATTTGGTAAATGAGATAGAACAAAAACATTGTGAAGAAACATTTGTCAGGCCCTCTTTTCTGCTACCTGGGGGGCAGATGTGATGGCTGGAAGCCCAAGTATCCATCTTTGACCACGAAGTATGTTAAAAAAACAAGACCACAAGCCCCAAATGGAGTCTCTTATGCTAAGCCCAACCTCACCAAACTGAGACTTAATTATAGTTTCATCTCTCCTGGAAATGAAATCTTAAACCAGTTAATCAGGAATCACCTGATCACCACTTGTTAGGAAATCTGCCCCACAGACCCCCTCCAGGAAAGTGAGCTTGCAACAATCAACCCACTGTTTTTTTGGTTTTGGGGTTTTGTTTTGGTTTTTTTTTGGCCTGGTATAACTTTCTTGTTCCCGCTCCCTTCTGCCTGTAAATGTCTTTCATTTTGTACAGCTCCTCAAAACTACTTTTTAGAGATCGGATACTGCCTGATTCAAATAAATTTTTGCTAGGTAAGTTGTTAAAAAGTTTAATATGCCCCAGTTTATGTTTTAACTGGTACAAGTCAGGCTTGGAGGCTGTTGGAGCAGAAGGGTGAGTGCTTGAGTTCCTGCTGACATGGGGGAGCTGGCAGGAGCCCTCCTTCCGTTGTCCCCCTCTAGAATTCATTAACATGAGAGAGGATGGCGTTTCTCACTTAGCCATTGGGCTATGGGAGTTTTCTATGGAGCCAACCATAATCCTCCTAGTACAGATGTCATCCGCCTATATATGGTGACAGGGAACTTGAGAGTAAGGAATGGCAGTGCCCCAGAAGAGGAGATAGGAGAAGAGAAGGGGATGAACAGGGGGAAAGATAACTATAAAAAGACTGAAAAAGCCAAGATGAGATTGTTGAGAATTAAGATATTCAAGGAAGGCCAGAGCAGGGTGTTGGTAGATGAGGACCAGATGAATTCCGTGAGCCAAAGACCCTGGGTTGTGAGCTCCTATGCAAAGGGATGAGCCAAAAAAGGGGCTCACCACATGCCCTAGGGATGAAGGCCAGATCTCCTAAGCCAAACACATCAATGTCACCAGCCTTGACAGGTAGAGATCTTTTCCATGTATAAGAGCAAAATCTGACTCCCTGTGATTTCTACCTATTCTCACCTGAAGACACAGTAAAATCTACACCTTTGACCTTAAGACAGCCTGTCCAAACTTTGAAGACAACACTTTTGTTCTTCTTTCCTTCCTGGTGAAGACTGGTTAATCAATTCTCAAACATTCATCACACCACTCACATTCCAGATTCTTCACAGTGCTGGTTACCCTCCTCTAAATGGACTTTATTTTGTTAACATCTCCAAGTGGTCACCAGCCAAGGCAGGCTCATGAGCCCTGCACCCCATCACCTCTGTGGACTGGCACTGTGCTCCTACTAATGTGATCAGAGTGGCTTGGGTTTCTTCAGGAACTGATCACCCTGTGGCCTATATTGAACTTGAGATTTTTTAAGTTAACTCATCCATTGAGGACAAACATGTTGACATTTTTAAAAAAATGACACCCAATCTCTCTGCAGAATTGGACAGAGAGATCAGATCCCCAAAAAATCAGTTCAGAGATGTTCCCTGACAGTGTAGGGTTACAAATCCATCTTAATCTCTTGTCTATTATTTCAGGGTGAAGGAGACCCCAGAATATACCAGCCTGATTAGCCAAGCAAATGACACATGTCCCCCAATCCTCCAAGCATTCCCAGCTGCCTACTTTCCTTTTGTGACAAAGACAATAGACATTAAAAAGTTTCAACAATTGGTGCAAGGCCAATAGAACACTGGCCACACTGGACATGTCTCCTTCAGAACCACATTCACAGAGAACTAGAAGGAACTCTAAAGGTTAATGTAGAGAGGCCTTACAGAGCAGTGAAAAGTCCATGGATTTAATAATTTAAAGATGCGGACTGACTTCTTAGCCCAGCTGCAGTGGAAACTGGCTTGTGGGCATACTTAATATCTCTTGGCCTCAAATCCTTTTATCTATAAAAAGAGATCACACTATCTGCTTCCTGGAGCCTTGTGAGAACTGAGGATAATAAAAGCACCTGATCCAGGATAACCACCCAGTGGATGGTAACCAGCAGCATTATCTAAGCCAACCTTCCCCTCCAGGGCAGGCTTATCTCCACAGCATCCCTTTCAAGCAGATCCCAGTGCCCGCCCGGGTCCCAGACCGTGACTGTGCACTGAAATATGGGCTGAATGGAGGAAGACCTGGAAGCTGGGTGCATAGCAGGAAGAATACCGGTGCTGGGGCCTCTTAGCCTTCTCACCCTCCAACCTCATTTATTACATGGGTACCATTATTATGGCAGTCAGACACGATACCATTTTTAAAGGTTTTTATTTATTTGTTTTTAGAGAAAAGGGAAAGGAGAAAGAGAGGGAAAGAAACGTCATTGTGAGAGAAAAACATCAATTGGTTGCCTCTCAAATACACCCCAGGACTAACCCGCAACCAGCAATCTTTCACTTGGCGGGATGCTGCCCAACCAACGGACTCACACCAGGCAGGGCAGACACCGTAACATTCTTTTGAAGGTTCTACTCTTAACACAGTGGACTCACAAAGCAACTGTACTTTTTCTCCACATTCCCCTGCAACCACTGCCTTCCCAGAGTTATTCTTTCCCGTCACTGAATAAAATCTTAGGGGGTTCCAAAGCTTTTCTGGAGTGAACAATGTTAGACACGAGAACAGTATGATGTCAGCATAACAAGCCTCTGTATTTGATTCAGCTAAAGCTTCTCCCCTCCTCCCTGGGAAGGAGGCGGCCTGTTGTAGACCTGGAGGAGGAGGGCACTGGAGGAGTAGCTGAAGCACGGATATCCTAGCTCCTCTTCCTTCTCCCTCCCCCTCCTGTGGTACCTGCCCAGAGTGATCACATAAACCAATTTGCCCAGAAGAGTTTCCGTTTATGCCAGTTTCCCAGACATGATTTGGAAAATGTGAAGCGTTTATGGGTTTTTTCAGAGCTTCTCCCACTGAGTTCCCTCAGCTCCCTCCTTGGAGATCAGGCCTCCTCTGCAGGCAGCTTCCAGCTTTCCCCCAGTGCTTCAACTTCTGGCCACCTGCAAGATTCTCATTGTTAGGACCTCTTCACTCCTCCAGTCAGGATCTCCTTAGTCCAGGTCTAGGCAACACTCTCGTCAGGCTCCCTCTTGTCTCTAGAATACACAGAATACACTCATCTTTGCCCTGGCTTCAGGGAAGGTACAGCAGAGGCAGCGCCAGCCACAGCGTGGTGCCTTCAGCCTCTCTGTGCAGAAATCACATGCTGGTCCCTGTGTTTCTCACTATCCAGGGACACAGGTCCAGCTCTTCAAGAGTGAAGGTCCTCTCGCTCAGCTACCACAGGAGGAAACGGAAAATATCAGGGAACTCCAACAGTTTTCTCTGGATGGCTCCTTCTCAGGCTTCATGTGCTCACCCACGGTATCCTCGAGAGAGACCGCTGGGCCAACCATCTTCACAGCCCCTCAGCGTTCCTGCTTAGGTAGCCCAGCACTCCACTCCAGGAGGTGAAGGCTGAAGTTTTTGGAAACCGTAAAGTGGGGTACCCATAATTCCCACAGGAGCTAACACTTCCTGAGCAGTAACAGAGCGCAGGTACCTTGCCAGGACCTTTGTATCTGTCACCCACTAGATCCCTGAGGAACCCAGTCGGGTGGGGCCCATTGTTATCTTAATTCTTCAATTCTTCAGAGTACCTGTTGACCCAGATTAGCTTTTTTAAGGCTTCTTCTCTCTCCACAGCTCTGATTCAACGCTGGGTGACCACAAAAAAAATGTTGATGGCCTCATTTGAATCTAATTAATATAATTTCTTCTAAACATTTCCAAATTTACCTGTGACAAGGTCCAGAATCTCTTCATCCTTTGCACCATTTTCCCAGTGATCTAAGCTTTTCCTACCCAGACACAAGTATGGAATACTAGACAATTGATAATATTCATAATGATAATGATAACTTGTCTGTTCAGCATTTACCATGCCACAAGTGCACAAGTGCTGTAGTAACTTCTGTACAGATATTATGTCCTTTAATCTTCCCAGTAACCCTGTGAGGCATATCTTAGTGTCAACCCCATTTTGCACATTAAAAAAAATCCTGAGGCTCAGAGAGCTTCAGTAACTTATGCAAGGTCACACAGCTTATAGTGGCAGAGTCAGGATTTCAACTGGAGTCTTCTGGATTTCAAAACCTGTGCTCTTAATCATCAGTGCCAGCACAAAGAACACTGTCTGTAAAGCTGTTTGCTAAGCAATGGCTGCCTGCCCTGGATGGACATGGCCGTGGCTCCTCCACAGAGGAACAGTAGCCAGTGCAGGGTGGTGGCAGCAGTAAGTAAGAAGCAGCCACGCTGACTGGGACCAGGAAGAGAGGAAGCCAGGCCCCAGAGGCCTCAGTAGACCAAGTCACAGCCAGAAGGGCTCGCTGTGGCCAGGAATGCCTCTCTTCGCCGTAGCTTACCCACAGACACTGGGGCGCCAGAAATGAGACTGAGGGAACTTAAAAGGTACAGGTATTGAAGTCTTTCTCTGTTTTGCTATTGGCAAGCCACTTACTCACTTTGGGCCCTCGTTTCCTATTTACAAAATTCTGGGGCCAGGATCCCTCGGCACTGTTTTAAGAAATAAGTGGATAATGAAGGTCAAGAACCCATCACACATTTTAGGTTCTTGCACTTCCACGAGGTGTGTGGCCGGCCACTGGGCTCACAACCCCCAGGTCCCACTAACCAGACTCCCATTCAGAGAAGCAGACTCCACATCTGTGTGTCATTAGCAAAGTATTTCCTACAAAATGAATAGATAACAGAACAATGAAGAGACCCCCCAGAAAAACATAAATCCCACTAAACGACTCCTCCACTTCCCTCTCAGGAGGAGCAGTCACCTTGGTGACATCTCTACTTCACAATAAAACCTCTTTGAGGGGTTTTGGGAATTAACTCATGCCTATTTGTTTCTTAAGGTTTATTGAAATCTGCTTTCCGGGGCCTGCCACAACAATCCTGGCAGGAGCTCTTGTGCCTTCACTATTATAAATGACAAGGCAGCCTGGTCACCTCCCCACAGGTGTCCATCACCTCTGCGTCCTCAGATGAATGCCATTCATCTTTGTTAGGTCCAGAACAGCTGCTAACCCCATTGGAGCTAGGAAACGGCCAAGAGGCAATTGAGAATTCATGACCACAAGTCAGGCTTCTGGGAGTTTCCAGACTGTAGAACAGTTTCATTCCTATCATTCACATGATCCATGCAGCCCCAGATAAACCTGGTAAGACAACTAGCGATTCTCTTCGCCTGTGTGTTTGATTTGTCCCTGAAAGAGCCACAGATGAAGGAGTGCCATTAGAATAGTGATTGCTGATAAGGATCCAGCAGGAGAGCCAAGCACAGGCTCCAGACAAAGCAGCTGCGGGGGCACCAGTCCCCTCTGTGAAGTGCTTCTGTCCCATCTCACCACCCAAACAACCAAAATTGAGCAATAGGCTTCCCCAAGGCTTCGCCTGAAATTACACTAGAGAGTCATTCTTTCACCCCAAATGCTAACTTTCATTAAGTGCTAATACCCTTTAGGACCTGACATATTTTGCTTGACCAGCATTTCTACCTCAGGATAAAGTATGTCTTTTAAGTCCTCTCCTGAAGGGAACTTAGAGGAGAAAGAGGGAGTGGATATAAGAACCTGGATATGAGCGTCAAGAAAAGACGTCTCCAGGCAGAAAGGGTTCAGGGTGGCTGGTAGAGCCGACAGGGACATTGCTATCAGCGGCACCCCCTGAATTCAAGCAGCCAGGCCAGTCAGTCTAGAAAATGCCAATCACTTCTGCCCACTCCACTCAGCCCTGGCCCAGGTCACTGATTTGTGTACACACACCTGTCTTGTCAGAACCACATGTGCAATTTCCAAAGAAAAGAATGATTTTTAAAATTTATATACATATTATTCCGTCGCACCTTTACAATGCCTGAGAAGTTAAATAATTTTTCTCCACAGGATGCGATGAGAATTGGTGCGCAGGCGCCTCTGCTCCTGGAGATAACACAATCACAGGGGGCCTCAAGGTGCTCTCAAATGGCAATAGCAGCAGGAGCAGCAGCAACAACAAAAATTCTCAAATTGAAAACAAAATGTTTAGGTTAACCTCTGACACGGGTGTGGTGCTTTATGAATGTGCCCCTAAACCGTCTCATGGCTGTGACTTCACTGAATTCAAGCTCCTCTCTCAGGTAGGAATGGAGCAGGTCCCTCCTACCAGGTGGGGGTCAGAGGTGCTGGTGGTTAACGATCTGCCTCTCAAAGACTAAATCCCAGCTTTATCAATGCTTACATCTGGAAGAGATTGTCTACTTCGGGGAGGGTTTGGGGGGGCAGGGAGTCACTGATTGCTACAAAGACTCAGGAATCTGAACTGCTGGGAATCCGGGCTTTCCCTCTTCAAGTCAGACAGGACTAGGGGCTGCTCACATGCAGGAGGCAAGTTTCCCTGTGTTGAATCACATATCCTGTATGACACTTTATATGGTCAACACACAGGCCATCAAAATGCAGGAAAATAAGTGATCGGTGAAAACTAAAGAGTGGGAGGAATCTGCTTTCTCAACTTTATATAGACAGTCTTTGTGAGTAAGCCACAAAATGGCTTCTGAGACTTGCTTGGACCCACTTCCTATTTCAAGGTAAGCTAGGGTGAAGCGATGTTTAAGTCTCCACTTGAGTAACTAATTCACCCCGTTTGTTATCCCCAGCAGGTCAGTGTTCCACCTGCCACCTGTCAGAGTGGCACCTTTTTGTCCAATACCCATCTGGCTTAGCCTTCACAGGAGTATGTGTGTTTTCAAAGCCACATGCGGGATCTTAGTTCTTCAACTCGGGACCTCTAATAGAACGCAAACTGCTAATGGGATGTTCGAGTTAACGGCTCTGTGGTATCTCCGGAGGATGTCCAGTTCTCTAAGTTTGTTTAAAGCGGATCATCTCAAAAAGCCTCATACATTAACTAGATGGGCATTTTGAAACATTTATCAAATGGGACTTTGGTTATTTTAAGTCTCAAAGTTTCCATTACTTGCATTTTGGCTCTACATGTTAACATTTCTGCCAAAAGGGCCAGGATTATCTGTCTTTGGTCCAAATCATTTTCCTAGAATTCCAAACAGATGATTTGTGTTGCTCTCCGTGGAGTAGCCATCTCGCAGGGTGAGAGGAGAGAATGAAGCTAACACAACACATGTTCTATGTGGTTATTTGTCTCTGTAATCACACATTGTGCATAAGAACATAACATCACACATATCCATGTGTACCTTAGTACGCACCTTAGTAACATGCACCTTATTTAGAGTTGTTAAGAATAATGTTGGCCAAGGTCTTTGTTAGGACTCACTTCTCCCCCACAAAATTCCAAACCAGGGAGTTGGAGGCAGGCCCTTAATTTGGAGGTGCTCCAGGAAACAACTAAAGGGAAGTAGGGAGAAGAGAAAAGCCAGCAAAGGGCACAAAGGACACAGTCACGAGCAGGTTGTCGCCGAGGACCACCTGGGCTCAATGACCTTCCGTGACCTTCCAAGAAGCCATCTAGAACATGCCTCAGGGTTGGTCTATCAAGTAACAGCTGCCCACAAAAGCTGGGGTATTAATGTACTCAACCCCTTGTTTCTCACTAGTGGAGGGCTGTCCCGGAAGGGTCAAGTGCCTGGCATCCACGGACTGTCCACGCACAGGCAAGGCCCATCCTCAGGGCCCCAGGAACAGCACCCAGTAGCTGCGCGTGCGGAGGTGGGCGAACACCACCACGCACAGTCACTCCCGTGGACGCTGCAGGTGCACTCAGAGGCTGTGGTGTCAGCAGCACTTTCCACAGCCCATGCTGGGATCATTGATTCTTGGAATACTTGATCTGAGAGTGATTTTAGAGATTGCATTCTTTTTATAGGGCTGACATAATAAATGACCACAAACCACAAAAACACTTACATTTATTCTCTCACTGTTCTGGGGACCAGAAGTCGGAAATGTAGGTGTTGGCAGAACCTGCCTCACTCGGACTGCTGCCTCCATCTTGGTATTGCCTCCTCCTCTTCCGTCTCTCATAGGGACACTTGTTATTGGAGTTAGTGTCACCCAGGAAATCCAAGGGGATCTTATTTCAAGATCCTGAATTTAATCACATCTGCAAAGACCTTTTTTCCATATAAAGTAATATTCCCATGGTCTTGGTGTTAGAGCAACTGTTACAGAAAACAAGCCAGCTGCTTTCGGGTGGACGGAGTGGAACTTTATTTACGCAGAGGAGGCAGTCTCCAAATTCTGGGTTCCAAACTCGGACAGGGGCTGGTTTATATAGTGTGGCATGCGGAAGTGATTTTACTAAGCCTACGTGGCAGAAGCAGGCTTACAGAAGCAAGAAAGCAGGGCTGCTGAGAAAGCAGGGTCATACAATGTTCTTTTGTTCTTACTTCTTCATTGCTTAGTTGCTCACCCCTCCTTATCTTAGTGGCTCAGCAAACGCACTATGTCCTTCTGACTTGTCTGGGCTTGTCTAAGCAGGTCTCCTGCTACACAGACACACAATTTTTGAGGGGCCACTATTTAATGCACCCCAGAGATCATGGATACCAAAGCTCTATTCAATTCATAAGGTCACTAAAGCAGGAGAGTCAGTAACTAGTTCAAGGATGTACACCTGGAGCCAGACAAGGAGCCAGACCCTGGTTTCCAAATGTGTAAACAGAATTCACCCACTTGCTCAGGACGTAAACCCAGGAATCCTCCTTTACTTCCCACTTGTCTTCATCTGCTGCATCCACCTATCAGCAAGGGCTGTCCTCTTCATCCCCAAAGGACCTCCTGTGTCCTACCACTTCTCGCCTCCTCTGCCTTCATCTCTACAGTCCAAGCAATAGCTTCCCTGGCTCATGCCACATGCCTCCTAACTGTTTCTCCTCTTGGTTTTCCATCGTTCATTCTGGATGCCTGGCTTTGAGTATGTTTTCAAGACAACCAGTCTGCTGCTTCAGAACTGCAGTGTTTCTTGTCGCACCACGGAGAGAATCCAGTATTGCCTGTGCCCTTGCTGCCCCAGTGACCGACCTCTCTACCTCCTCATCTCACCCTCTGCTGCCCATGCGTCCCCTGCAGCCTGCTCTGGCAGCCTTGCCCACCGTCCTGTCCCCCAAACACACTAGATCTTTGCCTCATAGCCCTCCAATTTCTCATCCCTTCAGCTCAGCACATTTTCCTACCAGGTCTCATCAAGTCCAGCCTCAAATGTTACTTCCTCAGGGAGGTCTTTTTATGCCAGGTAACTAGATCCTTCCCAACCCTGTCGATCCCTGTCTTATTTTACAGAGTGTTTTATTTTCTCGTATGTCTCCATCTTCTTGCCACTATCTGAGACCAGCTTGTCTGTCTGTGTTTATTGATTACAGTCTGTGACCCTCTCCACCTCCAGAAATGAAAGCTGCAATTGACCATGGACTTTCTCTGTCTTGGCCTTGTGACCTCCCAGGACTGTGGAGTGTTATGGTACAGCTGTGGGGAGGTGGAAAACTGGGTTAAAACTGTATGACTTTGGATTCTAGATCTATCATTTAATGGCTCATTAATTCAAGGCAAGTTAGTCTTTCTCTGTCTCAGTTTTCCCACCTGTAAAATGGGAACAGAAAGAGTAGCATGCCTCACAGGGATGATCTGAAGACTAAATGGGGTAATCTGTGGAAGGCACAGCACATGTTAAGTGCCATATGTGTTTGCTGCGGCTACTACCTCAGATTCCCTGGTACACGGGCACTCCATGCATTTTGATTGAGTGACTAAATCAATGACTAATTCCTAATCCCACACTCTCCTCAGGATAAATATTTGTAATTTAAAACATGCAAATCAGAGTTTAATGTAAAGACATACAAACACAGAAACTATTTATTTATCTTCTATTAATAGACAATCCAATAGTTGTGGAAGGTAAAAGAAATAAAAAGAGGAATGGAATCCTGCACCCACCTTCAGCAACATTAATTCGCAGTGCCAACAGTGGGCCCTCGGCATAGAGCTCCCACATACGCTCGAGTCCTCCATCACTGAGAAAAGTGGGCTGGGCAGAGTCAGATGGGTACTGCAGATCCTCGAATGACACAGTTTCATTCAATGTCACTTCATCATAAAGTTCATGAGATAGCTTGGGAACTCAACTCTTGTTTATAACAGTTTTAGCCTACGGGAAAATTGGTTTCATTAAATGTCACTTTGCTTAAAGTCACAGAACCTCTTGACAACATTAAAGAGGACTTACTCTGCCTCGGATTCTTGAACATGAATTTCAAAGAACTTAGAGGCAATTAAAGGTATAACAGCGAGGCTTGAGAGATTCAAAAATGATGTTGTAAGAAGCTCAGGGAGCTCCAGAAAGGGTGATGTTCTTACCTTTGAAAGATGCCAACGAGGAAAGGAAGGAGATGGTAAATAAAGATGGGTTTGCGTGCATTACAGGACTTCCAGGTGAGCTCAGAGAGGGGCATGGAAAGGGTGTGTCTCCGAGGTGTCAAACAAAAGAACTATGTAGGGGTGTAGGTTTCTTGCAGGCAGTGCAAAGAACAACATGATAGATGAAGGAGGGACTGAGAAGGACCTCTGACTCTGACCCGCTTCCATCTCCTGTCAGTGACTCTGCCAAAAACCAGCACTTCCCATGGATATCTCCATTCGGGCCTCCCTAGGGCCTTACAAGGTGGGCAAGGCTGTGCTATTAGCCTATTGTAAAGATGGAACAACCTGGATCTCAAAGAGACAAAGCCCCAGGTACCACAGTTATTCATTTGAAGAGGAGAATGACTATCAGACAGAAAAGGGAAGAGCCAGAATGCAAGAGACGTGGGACCATGGGTACACAGCAGCCTGTTCTAGGGACATTCACCTTTCCAAGCTCCAAATATCTCTGACACATACTGGGAGATTGTTCACAGAACTAGGTGCTAAAGACGCAGAGATGAATGAGTCTTCAAGCAGCTGACAGTCTCAGGTGGAAACCCATCTGTAACTGAGCAGAGCTTCTAGGAACAGGGGCCACAGAGGAGCAGCACCTCACCTGGAATTTATGCCACCAGGAAAGGCTTTCCCATCCCAGCTGAAAACGCTTGGAAGTTGGATTTAGCAGGTAAGAGGGATCAGGGAAGAGAGGGTTCCCCCAGATAAAACAGCAGGTGGCCTAGAGGATCGGGGACTAAGACAGCAAGCAGATCGAGTCCTGTTTGCAGAGTTAATCAACTCAGAAGATGTGCTAAATGTGTCTCCCTCTCTGTGCAGCAAGGGTTATAGAGTAAGAACTGTGCTTCTCATTCATCTCTGAATCCCCAGTGCCTGGCACATACCTGCTACTGACTAACCACAATAACAGCAATGACGATAATAATGGCTAACATCGATCCAACACTGACTACTGGGTGCATAACAAATGTTACTGCTAGAAAGTGCTCAATAAATACGTGCTAATTGAGTGAGCAAGGGAATGAATGGCAAGAGTGGCAAGACAATGTTGGAGAGCAGCAGGGTCCTGCTCACAAATTCATGGGCCAGCTGAGGAGCGTGGGCTCTACCCAGAAGGCAAGAGGTGGGGTACCAGCAGAGGCTTGAAGTGGGGACTGACATGGCTTGGTGTCCATTTTTTAAAGTTTGTTCTAGCTGCTATTGGAGCAGGGTGAGAGAGGGGAGGTGGCACCAGTTGGATGCCGTGCATGGTGATGAAGGGTGGTTGACTCTAAAACTATAGACATGGGCAAGGGCTCTCAGAGCTTAGTTTTTAAAGACTGATGATGCTGGATGCCATAAACCATACAGATCAAATGAGAAACAGTGCCCATGGAATGACAACAGCTGACAATTATTGAGCGCTTGCTCTGTGTCATGCACAGTTCTCAGTGATTCACACAAATTAGCTAATTTAATCATCAAAACAACCCAATCTGATAGACGCAATTACTATACCCAGGCTACCTGGTCAATACTCATGTTCTAACTGAAAATCAGTAAGACGTCTGCCACTCAAAGGGAACACAGCCCACTGTTTTATGAAACTATGATGCTGTACGAACAAGTTACAAAAGCAAGACGAGAAATTGGGTCTAGAGGATGGGAAGAATTGGAACCCGTGGACAGGACCAGGTCAATGGCCACGTACCCTGAGAAGTTGCTGAGGGCACCTGAACTTGGCGACTTAGGGAGGCTCTGCTGCTGTCCCTGTCTTGAGATACTGAATATTTCTTGAACAAAAGGCCCCTGTGTGTATTTTGCCCTGGCCCCACACATGATGTCGCCAGTCCTGCAGGAGGATGTAAGCTGCACAGAGCAGATCCCAGATCCACATGGAGAAAAGCTTCTTCCCTCACGCCAGGGCGGTGGGGGGTGGGTGCTCACTGGATTTCCTCCTGACACAGTGTTCCTCTGCAGCACACATATATTCATGCAGATGCTGGACAATCACACAGCAGAGATGTTCCAGAAATAATTTACTCTTCAAGTAGAGGGTGAGACCCAGCCATCTCCCCAGAACCACCCACATCATTCAGAGTAATGATAGCCTCTCAGATTACAGCAAATTGCCTCCAGTGGCCCATCTCTTATGGCTGTGGATTTTCCACTGAAACATTCAATTCCAGTCCTTAAAGATGTAACAAGGGTATGGGTGTTTGGAAATGCCCTCATGGTGATTTTTAAGGGCAACCCTGGTTAAGGACCACTCCTGAGACAGAGGCCATCTCTGGCTCTGGTCCACCAGACACTACTTAGAAGGCACTCAGCAGTCTGTGAACTGAGAAGGGAGTCCTGGCATGAACACTAAATTGTGGCCAGTCAGTTCCTAGTTCTTTCACCCTGCCATGAAGTTACAACAATCCTTACACTTCTCTGTCTACCTCTATCATTTCAAATACCAAAACTTCAAGCCACTCAACAAAACATAAAATGACCCAGAAGCTTCAAAGGAAGACAGACCAAAGAACAAAGCGTATTCAGTTGATTCCTCCCTCGCCACCTCATTGCCCCTAAAAAGTCAGGTGGACCCTCTGCCCATCATCCTGTATACCTTTCCTTCTTTTCAAGTGTCTTCATTTCAATGCCATTCTCCAGAAGTGGATTAACAGGATCATGCAGTACAGATGAACAGAATCCCAGAGGGTCTCCCGAGACACCCTACAATGACAGGAAACTGAATATAAAGTCTGTGGAGGTCAAAGTGAGCCGTTTAGTTATTCCAAACCTCTATCATCTCGGCAGTCATGTGTTCTCCGCCTGCCCTGTACAAGCAGCCACCAGGCTCTGAAGTTCTGTCTCCTTCCAGAAAAATGCAACAATGTTTTAACACTAAGAGCCACCTGCTATGGTGGGTTTGTTTTTTTTTTAATGATGAAATAGTACTGTTTCAAATTATATGAGTCATCTCTAAATTGAGAAGTCAGCTCCTAATACTCATTGTTTATTTTGAATCTTACATAATGTTTTCCAGTTTTCGTGTAGGAATCATTGCCAGGAACCTCTTGACTTGGTACCTCACAATCCCAGAGAGGTGAGATGAAACTACTTTCTCCACTTAGGGAGGAAACTGAGGCAATGTCTGCATGTGGCAAAACAACGAATGGTTTAGTCAATCTTGTGCAAAAGTAAGAAGTGCCCCCAAACCATGTGGAAAGGTGGCTCTCAGCATGGAAGGTGTTATGGACTGGATATCTGTATCCCCTCAGAATGCATATGTTGAAGCCCTTGACCCCTGGTGTACAAGTATTAGGAGGCAGAGCATGGGAGGGTAATAGATGAGGTCCTGAGGATGGAGCCCCTGAGACACCCTGAGAGCTCCCACACTCTCTCTCTGCCACGTGATGAGACAGTGAGAAAGCTGCTGTTTGCAAACCGGGAGGAGGGCTCTCACCAGGAACCGAATTAGCCAGTATTCCAATTTTGGCCTTCCCCGTCTCTTGAATAGTGAGAAACAAATGCCTGTTGTTTAAGCGGCTGAGTCTAGTATTTTATTGTGGCAGCCCAAGCTGGCTAAGACGAAGAGGGAGGGATGACAGCATGCCCACTCCTGCCTCCTCTCCCTCCCCTCCCTGCCCGCTCTCCACTCCCCACTGTTATTCCCGCACACAGATCTCAGAAGTCCTGGCAATGCCTTGGGGGACTGTTTAGTATTTTAATGCCACAGAGGATTCTTCCATTTGTCCCTCTTCCTGATAAACGATACTGTAAGCCAACTTCTTCCTCTTCAATTGTTGTTCATCTGGACAATCTACACGCACCCACACACACATTCACACTAAAGCACACTCACTCACAATCATGCATAATCACTAATTTTTCAAAGAAGGGAGTTGTGTGTGTGTGTGTGATTTGCACTATTTTATTCCACCCTTACCCCTCAAAAAAATCTAAGTTGATTAAATTCTTCACATTTCCGGGGTTTGCCTTGGTGCCCCATGGATGTAGCTGGCATGTCTGTGGGATAAGCTGGTGACCCATATGCTGATAGTTTCATTTGGCTTATTGATCTCATCTGGTTTCATTATAAAACCCTGTTGGGTCCCCAGGCGCCCTCCCCACTAAGACTCCAATCCCAGTGTCTCCCCTAATTAGGACATCAAACCACAAAGCTGCACTCTCTCCCCAGAGTTACCACAGCCCTCAAGTCCTGTCCCCTTGAACTCTTACCTGACCTCAAGCAACTGAAAAAGATGCAGTTTATCCACATACGCAAGGATTCTGTGGAAATCACAGATCCCGTGATATAGGGTTGTTATTATGTTTTTAAAACACACATCAAAAACCACTTAACACCACTTAGCACCCTCTTCATAGTGAGGCAAGTGCACCAAATCGAATGACAGAGTATTGCTGTTCCCCAAAGGCTGGGAAGGTTTTGCCTTGACATGGGGTTGGTGCTATAAGGAACGCAGTCCAGCACACTAGCCCCACCTCATCCCTTGTCACCTCTGGCCAAAGTCCTGCACTCGGAAGCTCAACTCTCCCCACTGCAGGGGCTGAAGGACCATCGTTGCAGACCCCACACCCACCCAAGGTTCCAGAAGGAAACTCAACTGGAGGCACAGGAAGGGGTTCTGTGGGCACTCGGGGCCCTTCTCCAGCTTGTGCCTTAGGAACCGTTCCCTGCCTTCAGTTTCTGTCTTTCTCAGTGAGCAGCCCAATAGCTCAGCCCCTCAAGGACAGGAAAATGGGGGCCGGCCTTGTTCTTTCCTGTATGGCAAGTGTCCCACCCCAGTTCCAACCAGGAGCAGAAGCTCCATTTGAAAAATCGAAAGTACTCAGTAAGTAAAAAATAATGGGGAATGAATAAATGAGCACATTATAAGATATAATATGATATATGGCTGATCTGATGTGATGCGATGGGAATGACAAGATATAATATGGACCCTGCCTAGATCACTTACAGTTCTTGCTGCTAGATTTCCCATCTCTTTCTCTATGCACTTATTTGGAACACCCTCAATTTTCAACCAGTTATTGTGTATGCAACCTCCCTGTGTCTTTTGCCATGCCTCAGACCTATGTATGTTCAGTCAGAGGAACTGGGTTTTCTCCCTAAGATAGCTGATGGCCCTGGCTCTCTCTGGTGTCAGTCTTGTCTGAGGGAGAAACCTAATATTGGGGCTGGGTCAATTCATGGTCCCTTCTAGAGTGAGGTTAAGGCTAGTGAAGCCAGTGAGTTACCTGGAGCCAAGCTCCAAAGGTAACTTCTTACAGAAAACTGCAGAGGGAAGAGGCTAAAAGAAAACAGAGACATGAGCAGAAGTAATCAAGAGTCTCTGTTAAGAAAGCTGGAAAGGGCTTCCAAACCAGGGGCCAAAGCCAGGGTTGAAAGCCAGAGCCTGGAGCCATAGAGATGAGAGCAAGGGCAACGGGTGGCAGCGAGCCACAAAAGCATTGCTGTCCCTGGTGGTCTGTCTGTGCCAGTCCCTGGGGTAAGATGGCATCATTAAAACGTCCAAAGACAAGACAATAGTCTCTTTGAGCCTGACTCATCTGCCACAATTGGTGAAACTGTCCTCCCCTAGCATATAATGACCCTGTGCTTCTTTCCACTCTCTGACACACACACACACACACACACACACAGCATCCCCTGCTGTGTCTGACAGAGCTACGGAGTGTTGGTTTCACATGTCATCTATCTGCACTCTTCCCCAAGTAAACCTCCTGAGAAATCTCCCCATCCTTCCCGCAGTGATCCAGCGTTTCCCAAATCCTGGTCCTCGGCACCAGGCAGCAGCAGGGCAGCCACCCAGGGATGTTTGACACATTACTCCACATTCACTAATGGGGAGTCCACATTAATGAGGGCCCGCGTCCACATTCATTACTGAAGCAATCAGTGCAAAGTTTATTGCGATCCTGTTCCCTGCTGCTTGTCCTTCAGTCATTAACCTTAACAATGTCAACAGCACTCACGAGTGTGAGCCTGAATGAACACACAAGGCAGGCTGACCCGGAGACCAGAGCTATTGGGCTGAACTCAGTCTAGGCACCCACAGCCTGGCTGCTGGGAGGGGTTGGAGAAAACCTACAAGACCAAAAGGGATTGACTGGCCTCTCATGACTATTGTACCAATCTGATGCAGTTATATACAGATAGACAGTAAAATCTTGTCTACGTAATGTGGTCATTGGGGGCCACATGTCATTTGTAAAAAGAACGAATAAAACAATAGAATCAAAGAATACTGATTATCCAAAGTTACCCGCTGTACATCAGAGTAGCCACTCAGTAAACGGTAGTGATCGTTATGCACTAGGCTGGACCACTCCCAATCGCTCTCCAACTCTCTGAAGAAGTGCACAAGTAACTTTAAGTGCCCTGAATTTACAGAGACGGAAACTAGGTTCAGAGAAGTTAAGCTACTTTCCCTTGGCTACGAAGTCAATAAATGGCCAAATGGAGTTTTTTAACCCATGATTACTGCGGTAGAAAAAGATGTTTACATCCTAATCCCCGAAACCTGTGACTCCGTTCCCAGGTACCAAAGGTAAACTCAGAAAGCAGAAGGAATTAAGGTTGCAACTCAGCTGACCTTGTGAGGGGGACAGGGTCCTTAGATACAGAAGAGGAAGTCGGGAGAGCCAGTGTCAGAGTGATGAGAGGGGAGAAGGGCACAGCCAGCCACTGCTGGCTTTGAAGATAGAGGAAAGGACCACAAGCCAAGGAATGCAAGCAGCCTCTCAAATCTGGAAAAGGTAAGAAAAGAGACTCTCCCCTGGTGCCTCCAGAAGGAGTGCAGCCCTGCTAACACCTTGATTGAAGACACATTTTGGACTTCTGACCTCCAGAAGAGTAAGATAATAAATTTGTATTTTTAAGTTACTAAGTTTATAGTGACTTGTTACAAGTCAAAGTCTTGTTCTGTCCGTTATGACCTCCATTTGCTTTCTATGACTACCTAACAAATAACCACAAACTTGGCAGCCTAAAAACAGCACAGAGTCATTACCTCCCAGGTTTTGTTTTTAGGCCAGACGCCTAGGCAGAGCATGGGTGGGTTCTCTGCTCAGAGGCCAAAACAAGGCTTTCTGGGGCCACTATAAAAGAGTCTACTGCCCAGCTCAGCTTTAGGTTGTTGGCTGAGTTCAGCTCCTGGCAGTTGTAGGACTGAGATTCTTGTTTCCTCACTGGCTGTCAGCCAAGGGCCAATCTCAGCTCCTAGGGGCCACCTGCATTTCTTGCCATGTAGACTCTTCCATCCTCAAAGGCAGCAACAGAAAAGCTGCCTTGCGTGGACTTCCTTACTTCAGGAAGGGCTCAGACCCTTTAAAGGGCTCACCAAATTAGGTCAGGCCCACCTAGACAATCTTCCCCTTGGTTAACTTGAACTCAACTGATCAGGATACCAAAATTACACCTGCAAAACTCCCTATGCCATATAAAGTCTCATACTTAGGGCAGTGATATCCCACTACACTCAAGTTCCACCCTCACGCAGGCAGAAGGAATAATGCACCAGAGCGTGGGAATCTTGAAGAGCCATCTTGGAAATTCTGCCTACTACAACCACCTTAGTGTAAGTCCAGTTGCATTGACCATGCTTCTCTCCACTTCACCCTTACCTATACTACCTATCATGAAAGGTTTATTTCCTTTCTTAAGTGAACCACAAAAATAAAACTTAAAAAAAAAACCCCAAACACCTGAACTCAGTATTGTCTTGCCTACTTGCCAACCCCATCTCCCACCCAAATCTCCCTTTGAGCTTCCTATCTCTCTCTGTTCACAGCATTACCCACCACCCAGGGAGAAACCAAGTAATGTTAAGAGCACTGTCATTGAGCACTGCGTACTGATGTAAGAAATATGTCTCTGCACCAATCTATGAGGTAGGTGTTAATATTACTACAGTTTTATCAATGAGCAAACCAAGGCAAAGCAGGTTAAGTAACACAATTTCTCTTAATTATGGGACAGAGCCAGGATTAAAAGGCAGGTTTGTGACTCCAGAGCCAAGCTCTTAGCACATTGCTGGCTTCTGAGCTTCCAGACAAGGTCCTCACAGGTGAAGGGGCACCAGAGGGTGCTAACATTTGTAAATCTGCTGTTCCCTTCACTAATTAGGGCTGTTTCTCCAGGGTAGATAGTTTTTCCTCCTTACAGAAATGAAAGAATTCACAGAACGTTCTAACAAGCCCCGGGAGTTGGGGGAAGGTCTGGCAGGCTCAGCCATTGCTCCAAATGCAATGATCAGAGATCCCTCCTCCCCCCCACCTGCCACCCTCAGAGTTTCCAACCAGGAAAGATGCTGGTCACCCACTCTTAACAAAACCCAGCTGTGAGTGTCACCCCACATGAACCCCGCTATGGGAGTGAAGAGGAGCATAGAAGAGGGAGCAGGGATTTTGCCAGCATATGATGTCTGTGTCTCACGCACCGAAGGGAGGGACCTGCCAGGAGACAGTGGGATCAAGTGCTTTCTCAGAACCTGTGGAGTTATCATCTTTCTTAGGACACATATAATACAAGTAGAATAAATTCAGAAATAAACCGCGTGCTGTTCAGGGACAACCCAGTGCTGGTGAACTGCTGCCCATGAGCTGCCCACCTGCTTGGTTCTGGGGTGAAAGCTCCCTGAGGGCAGGTGCTAGGCCCTGCATCACTTATCTCTGCAGGATCCATCTTAATTGGGGCTTAATAAAGACTTCTTGCTGGCAGGTTGATATTTTTCCTCAAGACACCCAGACTGCCCATTGCTGCACGCCCTGTTTTTGGCAACTGTAATAACATCTGTCTCGATGAAAACATGGGTTGCTCTGCAGGGTCCAAGAGCCATGGAGCCCAAGTCTCCTCTCCTGCCAATTATTCCCTTTCCTTGGACAGCAGCCACGATGGCACCTGAGTCTCCTGAGAATCATTAAAGTCCTAATGTGCTTTGGATGCTCCATCTGATGACTGTTTTATTCCACATCAGCAGATCTTATGTGGGAGGCAGAAAACCCAAAGGGGTCCATGAGACTTTTACAACAAATTTTTTCAAACTATGGGCCTTCTACCCCTATTATCTCCAATACAACCCAACTTGAGACCTTTGTACAGAGATGGTCACATTTTGTAAAAATCTCCAGGTGATTTTGAGTCATTCTCAGGAAATTCCACCCCACACGATGCACACACATGAACACCACTACTGGACCGGTCATTCTAGAATCATACCAGTGGCCATTAACCAACAGGAAAGAGTTGACACTTCATTCCTATAAAGGACAAAATGGAAATTAAATTTAGCAATCTCAGTTGTATCAATTTGTACCAAACAGTCTTGAGGGAAAACAGTCAAATCTTCTTGGTCTTCAATTACTTTTGAAAATGAACTTAGTTTGCAGCCAGAATTCTGAATTTATTCAAC
Organism: Sturnira hondurensis; assembly: GCF_014824575.4. Taxonomy (NCBI): domain Eukaryota; kingdom Metazoa; phylum Chordata; class Mammalia; order Chiroptera; family Phyllostomidae; genus Sturnira; species Sturnira hondurensis. The sequence goes on along the minus strand of NW_028075797.1, from coordinate 3,600,491 downwards.
TGCTATTTTTAATAGTCTCTGTCACTTTAACTGAGTTCAACATACTTTAAGAAAGCTAATTCTTTCAGGAGAACATACATAAGTTTTCAGAGTTCAGTTTCCATACCATATAACTTTACCACCCTTCTCCTGAGTCCCAGATATATAAAGTTTGAAGATTTTGGGGATGTAACTCACTAATCAAATTGGATATGTTGGCTTTCTGCTACTTCCCAGTGGCAGAGCTTCTTTCTGGTTGCCCCCCAATGGTCCCTCTCTCCTTCTTCTTTCCCAAGAACCTAAGTTCTCATTGAATAGTCTGGACTGCAAATGTGATGTCTGGAGCTCTAGCTGCCGTATCAAACATAAGGGAAAGGCCCGCATTGTAGAGACAGCGGGAGGAGTCCAGAGCCTGTTAACTTGGAGACGCTGACAATCCAGTCCTGGCTTCCCTATTAAGTCTAACTTTACTTTATAAAAAAAGGACATTCTAGTTTTCTCAAGCCACTGTAATGTTTGGCTTTTCTGTTACATGCAGTCAGCTCTAATCCTAAATGATACAGGTAACTTCAAACGTGCCTTCCAGCTTAGATATGCTAGAATTCCAGTGTGCTCTTCCATATTTCATCCTTGTCAGTCAACCACCAGGAACAATGAAGAGCAGAGAGGTTAAGTGTCTTGGCCAAGATTCCACAAGAATAGAACCTGGGTCTTCTCTGACAAGTAGGCCTTGTATTTACCAATGCCTCTCGTAATAAGAAGCTTCAAATGTCAACCCAACAAATACATCACTGCTCATCTTGACACTAAATCCCCTAATGCTTTTGCATTTGGTTTCTTAGAAAAGTACAGCTTTCTAAAAGCTGAATTATCACAGCATATCATCAAGTAGAATAGCACTCAATGATATCCCCATCCATCATTCCTTTCCCTTTAAACTGATGTGCATTGATTCCCCGGTCTAGAAAATTGTGACAATCGATAACTTTCTTTTTCAAAGAGATTGTGTGTGAGCCTAAAGAAATTAGCTTATTTTATAGTGGAAAGAAACAAGATGTCAATCAAACCCCTTAAACCCAACCTCAAGCCCCGATGCCAATAGGAGAAAAATGTAAATCACAACTACCAAAGTCACCCTGGTGGGTGAAGGCCAGTGCTCACATGCTGGCCAGGCACAGAGAGTATGTGAAGCACAGGATGCCCAGTCACAGTGAGACTTCCTGTCCTGTGGGGCACTTTAGAGGACATCTATTCCCCCTAAGGGCTCTACCTCACCTCTACAACACTGTATATAATTTTCCACGTTCTGGTTACCATTGCTGGGTAACAAACTACCCCCAAATTTAACAGCTTAGCACAACCATTTTATTTTACTCGCAAGCTTGTGGATCAAGAATTTGGGAAAGGCTCGGCTACAACATTCTTGCTTGGGGTCTCTTGTGTTGTTGCAGTCAGATGCTGACTGAGGCTGTGGTCATGGAAGGCTTGTTTGGTCCGGAAATTCAAAACAGCACACGCATATGGCTGAAGGTTGATGCCAACTGCCACTGGGGTCACAGTGGAGGCTGTTGGCTGAAACACTTGCATACGGCCTCTCTGACACAAGGGTCTCAGGGTAGTCAGACTCCTTATGTGACAGATGGCTTTCTCCAGAGAACCAGGAGGGCAGAAACATCTCGGGCTTTTGCGAGCTAGCCTCAGAAGTTGGGTGCCATCAGTACCGCTGCATCCTCATGGTTGAAGTGGTGTCTTGGTTGCATCTGGACTCAGGGTGAGGAGACTTAGACTCCATTTTTCAATAGAAAGAATGTCAAAAGTTTGAAGTCTTTTTTTGGACATCTCTTTACAGACCAGGATGGGAGAGGAGTTATAAGTGAATTACAAAGTAGAATAACAACAAAAAAAATAGGACTTTAAATAAGTGTCTATGTCAGCTGAATTCTTTGTTTCTCACTGTGTTCTCCCACATTGCCTTTTCTTTACTTTCTCCTTAACCCCAGAGTGCTCTGCCCTGCAGTCTCCTGTCCCTCTGATCCCACCTAACTGTGCTTCAGTGACCTGTTATGGTCCCCTGTGCCCCACAACCCCTATCACTCGTCTTCTCTCTGTGTAGTAAGCCCCAGTCCCATTACACAGCTCCAGGTATCACAGCTCTCTCCTTTAGGCAGGCTATCATTTTAGTAAAGCCTGCCTCCAAAGCATCTTAAAAGGAGAAAGTGACGTAGATCAAGAAGGCAAAGGTTGAAAGAGTAGTAGAAAGTCTTGGTCAAGACACAAGTGTCGATAGTTCTTTGCCAGGCTGAATGCAAGTAAAAGCCAAGAGAGCAACAAAGAAATTTTATCCTCACTGAGATATCAATGGCTGGAAGGGACAGACAACATGCAAGCCAAAGGATATCCTGTTGTTGTCCCAGGAGGCCACATGTTAAGATCTCCACTTGAATGACACCTCTTCTGGGGTTAGACCTTGGCTCTGAGTCCCCATCTGGGTCATCTCCCTGTCTCAATTTCCAGACTTATCTCCCACCACCCACCAAGCCCCCCATGGGCTATCAAACTGAAATGGAATTACTTGTCAAAACAGAACTGTGAATGAGACAGGAAGGATTAGAGAAGCCATGTTCCTGGAGAACCTCAAAATTCCTCTGTGCTGAATAGGACCTTTGAAAAGCCTAAGGCTGGGCCCATGCAATGTCAGAACAACTTAATGTCCACATTCGTTTATTCATCAGTGTGGTATAAGTGTGATGGCACTAGGAAAGGTTGGCAAACTAAGTCAGTAGTTTGGGGTTTTTGTTTTTTTTTTTTTTTGCTTTAAATGAATGCAATTAAACAATATACTTGATGTTCGATATTAAAATTTATCACAAACTCTCAAGTCAGGACACACTCTGAGGAATATTTTATACTCCAGAGCTCCCCTAAAGAATCAGGCTGGGACTTTGCTTGAAATTGCACCCTCGTGTAGTTCCTTCCCCTGCTCTGCTCTGCTGCTCCTATTCCCTTACTGAATTCCTCAAGATCATGTCCCAGATAAGTCACGTGCACACAGTCCCTTGAGTTAGGGTTTCCTTTTGGGGCCCCTGAGCTAAGAAACTCATTTCATAAGGATGTTGACTAGATGCTCTTGCCCCACTCTGACTAGGTGCTGTGATGACTTCAATGGTGAGTGAGCTCTGAGGGCTGGGTCTGGGAGGCCCAACATGGGAGAGAAAAGTCACAGTGTGGAGCAGGATATCCTGGGTACCATGAGTAGAGAATCAGACTCACAGATTCTGGGTGGGTGACGAATACAAAGTGGTCTTGGAAGAAAGAAAATCCTTCTCTAGAGGAGCTGACAAGCAGAGTTTTCCTGGAGATGACAGAATCTGAAAATAGCCTTGAAGGAAGAGGAAGATGGAAGGTCTTCCAAATGGAATAAAATGAGGAATATTAGTCAGAGTTTTCCAGAGAAAAGGAATCAATAGGTCATATATATAATGAAGTTTATTATAAGGAATTAGATCACATGGTTATAAAAGCTGAGAAGTCCTATGACCTACCATCTGTAAGCTGGGAAACTGGGAAAACCAGTGGTGTAGTTCAAAGACTTGAGAGCCAGAAAGCTGATGGTGTAGATTCCATCTGAGTCTGAAAGTCTGAGAATCAGTTTTTCCAAAGGTAAGACAAGATTGATGTCCCAGCTCAAGCAGGCAGACAGAGAACAAATTCATCTTTCCTCTGCCTTTCATTCTATTCAGGCCCTTAATGAACTGCGTGACACTCACCCACATTAAGCAGAGCAATGTGCTTTACTCAGTCCACCTATCCAAATACTAATCTCTTCTGGAAACACCCTCATTTACACAGCCAGAAATCATGTTTAACCAGGTAGCTGGCCGTCCCATGGCCCAGGCAAACTGACATTGAAATTAACCATCAAAGAAGAACATAAGCAAAGACATAATAATAGGAAAGAAAATAACAAGTCATAATCAATCAATGACTTATTACTTACAAGGTACTGTTCTAATGTATTTTAAGACTTTGCATTTTAATGTCACTCTAACCCTAACATCCTCATCTTACAGGTAAAAGGGAGGCACAAAATGGTTAACAATTTGCCCCAAGTCACACATTGGGTGGCAGAGTCAGGGAGGGAGAGCCACAGGTGGACATGGGCAGGCTGATGTCACAGGCCAAGCTATTAGTCACCACCCCCAACTAGCTCTCTCAGCAGAGTAATGTGCCTGGAGGGAGTAGCACAGGCTAATATGGTTGGAAAGAGACATCAGGACTGAAATGTGGAGTGCCTATGCATTGGGTGCCATCGGAACTTTTATACCTCATCCATTCAGCAAGTATTTATCAAAGGCCCATTGTACATTGGCATGCCGATGATACGGATCTACACCAGAAAGATGTTATGCCCCCTTCTACAGAGTTTGCACTCTTATCCAATGGGCTGCCTCCCCAGGGAAGCAATGGAACAAGCTGAAAAAGCATTTTGCTCCAAATATAGATGCAGCAAAAGAAGACTGGGAAGAAAGGTGGAGTTATTTGTGGATCATCCTTAACAGGTCCAGTTTTTCAGTTAACAAGGTGGGAGAAGGACAGGCCCTCTCACCGTCTGAAGACCTGGAACAAATCACACTGTGGATTAGTTAGGTTACTGCCAGCTGTGGCAACAGCAGCAAAAGCTTTTTTTCCTACTTTAGTAAAAGAGAAATTTATTTTTGACAGATGTTCATTGTTGGCTAGTGGTGTTCCTCCATGCAGTGCTTCAGGACACTAGCTCCTTCTACTTCGTGGTTCTGCCAACCCCTAAGTTCTTGGTGTCACCCATATTCAGCCAGCAGAAAAGGAAAGACACCATTCAGGAATGCGCATCTGCTTCTTAAGTGATGCCGGTCACCTTTGTTCACCTTGTATCGGAGGGCTGGAGTCATCCCGTGGCCACATCCAGACCCCAGCGTGGGCCATGTAGCCTGTTCTAGGCAGTCACTTCCAAGCAGTAACTCCACACTATGGAAGAAGAAATTCAAACGCTGGCAGGAGAGCTAATGATCTCTGCCACACTCTGTCATTTACCCCACAAAACCACCAAAATGTCATAATCAGATGGAATCAAACCCAGGAGCACTAACTTCAAGGGGACTTTGAATGTGGTAAGAAGCCACATAAGGACCATGTACAGTATTGAAAACAGGTGATTGGAGGCGCATTGAAGAAACAGGAGTTTATTAATGTTAATGTTTAATTGTTTTCATGTGATTATACCACAAGGCAATAGTTGATAGAGCCTTATTCTTTATATGCTGCCTTTGTGATATATTTCTCTGATGCCAGCAACAAAGATAGATCTAAATTTTGAATTTGGGGGGAAAACACCCCATTCACCTACCCAAAGAGGATATTGTTTAGTTTGCTTTTCAGATCGGCCCCTGTTTGAGAAGATCTGAGTTCTAGGTGAATGCTGGGAGCACTAAGATCTAGGAATCAAGAATCACATAAGGAGGACTTATTTTAATAGCCAGGACCCTAACAGGGACTGAGGCTGACAGATGTCCCCCAATGCAGCCTCTCTGGAGAAACTTTAGACCCCTCTTTTTTCTCGAATACAAGGCCTGCAGATTGCATTAGACAGTTCCAGGGGCAGAGAGGATCTTCAAGGGATCGCCTGTTCCAACACTTTCATCTGATAGATGAGAAAACTAAGGCTCATTTATCAGCCAGTGAGTGACAGGCCCCAGGGAGAAGCAAATAGTCAGATGTCCCTGGCCTGGGGTGTGCACTCAGTAAATATTAGTGCCTGTCTTCCCTGGGTTTGCCCAGGCTTCTCTCTCTGTCCTAGCTCACGTCTCCTGCTTTTTATCCAGGCTGACAGCCTATGACCAATTCTGCAATACCAAGCTGTCATTCTGAAGAATCCATCTACACAGTTGTAAAGGTTTAGCTCGACTTACACATCACCCTCCTGTCAATTTCCCTGGCAAGAGGGTAAACAGTGGATCCTGGCAGTGCCAACTCTATTTCATTCCGGGGTCATTTGGAAGGCTTGAATTGAGACGAATAATCAGCTAGATTGAGTCTCCCTTCACTAAAGCTTCACAGCATTTGCTTTGTGCACAGCCAGTCCCATTAAAGATTCAGGCTGCTATGAACAGACATGATCATGATGACCCTGACCATTTTCCAGGTGAACCCAAAACTGGAGAACCAGTTACTGGGATCCTGTTAAATTAACAAGTAACCCAGTGGCACCTACACCACAGTGTCATTATGACTGCATCTGCAGAGCTCAGAGAGAAACTGGTGGGGAGGAAAACCCACAGCTGTTTTTCAAGAAATTAATTTCTATCCCTGCAGTGATCAGTCCTGCTTAAGTGAGAGAATCAAATTATCTAAGTTACTTCTGCTGGGAAGGTCGGCTGCTCTGAATCCTGATGAAAAATAACACAATGGTGCTATTTAATTTAAAACCTCCGTCTGCCTCACTTATAATTCATAATAATTATGCTTCGCGTTCATGTAGTATCTAAGGATTGCAAAGAACTTTGATAGCATAAATGATTCATCCTTGGGACCCTACGGAGAGGCAAGGCTGTCCTCTCTTTCTCCGTGGAGACAGTGAAAAGGGAGACCGTACCCAATGACTTGGATTCCCAGCTGGCTTTTCAACACAAATCAACACTCCTTCTCTGGTTATTTAGGACTTGGCATCAATGCTAGCCAGACTAGTACATTACACAAACGGCTATCCATGATATCAGGAGCATAAAAGAGATAAGGAGCTATGGCTTGCAAATGTAAATCAATAAAGAGCATGGGATTTCAGCCATTTCTTCCTGAGAAAAATGCCTCTGTTGCTTCCAGCAGCCTGGCCAGCATATGGTAGCCTTCTACAAGAAATTCTAAAACATTAATCTAATAGACTCATGTGTCATAGAGACAGAGGGACCCATGTAAAAGTAACAGTAAACATGTGTCCTGCACTTTACAGTTTATGAAGCACCTTGGCATTCCTTTATGTGCTGCACTCCTGCCTAACACTGAAGTTACGCGTCACACTCCCTCCAGGTGACACGCATTGCCCAGCTGCTCTCCCCACACTACATTTGCCTTCCACTTCGTGACGGGATGTCTTCACTGGAGAAAGCAGCCCCTTTCTTTATTTGTCACACAATAGAACTAAGTTGAACATTGGTTCAAATCCCCATAAGCAATGTGCCCTCTTAGACCAATTGCTATTAATGGGATAACGTTAGCCCCCACCTCCTAGTATTTCTATGGTGACTAAATGAGATACTAGGAGTGGACCCCTGACACAGAATTTATTTATAAAAAATTGCGTATTTATTCTTACATGTTTAAACTTCAGTCACCTTCAAAATACTCGCCATTTGATGCAGTACACCTGAGATGTTTTTTCCACTGCTCAAAACAGTCTGGGGGCATGTTGACTTTGATGCATTTTAGTGGTTTTGCTGTTTCTTTGTTTCATTCTTCTACACTGGCAAAACATTTCCCTTCAAGGAGTTTTTTCATCTAGAGGAGCAAGAACAAAAAAAAAAAGTTGCTCCCGGTGAGATTAGGTGAATAGGGAGAAAGTTTTGGTCAAAAACTACTGAACACTTAGCATGCTGTGGGCAGGTGCACTCGTGAAATGGGCAAACATCTTGAAAGGGTCTTCCAAAAAATTCCCTGAAGCTGAATGCAGCCTTTCACAACAATGCCAATTGGTTCACTGATGCAGATAGGGTCCTGGAACACTCACCTAGTGGGGGAAGCCTGTACTATAAGGGGTCTGCCCTCCAGAAGATGAGTTCATTTTTGGGGGGTCCCCCTCATAATGTATGTAAATGCTTCGCTTAGCCAGTGTCTGAACCACTGTAATCTTTTGGTCATTACAAGGCAGCATGCTTAGCCTTTAGGAGGGAGAAAGAGACCATGGTACAAGATGAGATTTCTTCTCAGGACTAATGTCAGACCAGATTTTTCTAAAGATTTTATTTTTGTTTATTTTTAGAGAGAGGGGAAGGGAAGGAGAAAGAGTGAGAGAGAAATAAAATGTGTGGTGGCCTCTCATATGTCTCCTACTGGGGACATGGCCCACAACCCAGGCATTTGTCCTGACTGGGAATCGAACCAGTGACCCTTTGGTATGCAGGCTGACAATCAATTTACTGAGCCATTTCAGACCAGATATTCTGAAAATCAAAACAATAACAGGTAGCCTAGCTGTGGGATAATGCATTGGATACCTTTCCTGTCTGCTCTTTCACTGAGTTGAGGAAACAGCCACTGGTCTTTTCAATCAACACTGGCCAGAAATATGTCCTTCCTCTATCCTTCTTTCTATTTCAGCATAAGCCTATCTTGCCATGAAAAAATTTCTGAGTCTCTAGTCCTTTAAATAATTGTGTATTCCCTAGAATAGAGAATTCTTTGGTCTGAAAATAATTTACATTAACTTGGATAAAAGCTTTCTGTTCTACCTTCTGTCAAAAATCGGCCACTTGAGACGGGAGTAGCCCTTTTAGTGATGGGCCCTCCAAACCACAGGACCCCAACACCTAGCTCGGGCTTTGCAGGCACACTAACCAGAATCCAGCCAGTTTCCTTGGTCTCACTTTCTGGGTCACAGGAATGCTGTTTCCTTGCCTCCAAAAAAGACAGTGGAGAAAACAGCCAACAGATGCTCTCTGCCCATTAGAAGCTGTTTCCATTGCCAAAGCCGTGTGGCTCCACAGGAAGGACATCACCCTGACCGTGTGGGGTGACCGTGCTTCAGGCACCAAAGCTCAGTGCCTCCGATGTATGGATGGGAAGGAGCCAGAAAGCCTCCAGAATCACGTCTCAAGCAGGGGAGTGTGCTCCTTGCCAGAGGGGAACTCCCAACCCATGACAGGGCTGACCAAGGCAGTCAGCACAAATAGATGTCAGGACAAATTGGCACATGGACAGGAAAGACATGGATAAGGACAGGCATGGGCACGGAGAAGCTGATGGCGACCTGAGGAAAAGGCATCTGTGCTCACTCTCACAACCCGCAGCCACAACAAACCTCTGGTCTGTTCCCCAGACACACTGGTCCCTCTGTTTCTCCTGTAAGGAGTGCCTTCACCCTTTCCCACCTGTCCACCATCCCCACAGAGGGCTGCTGCTCCTCCCGTGAAATCAAGCTCATAGAGGTTTTCCTTCATGTGACATTCTTGGATCTCCCAACAGAAGCAATGACTTCCTCCCCTGTGACTCCATGACATTTTATCTATATTTTACCGGATGGCACTAAGAATACTTTCTTATAATTATGTATGTGCCTGTGTCTTCCAACAGACTTAGATCTCTTTGAGGTCAATGGCACAGTTTCATTGTCTCTGTGTCCTCAATTTTAAGTATTAAGTCTGCATGATAATCTGATAACATTTGTTTTCCCTTTCCCCACCCTGACAAGACTATAAGCTTTCTATGGAAGCAGGAGCTGTCTTGCTGTCTGCCTATCACCAGAACCCAGCTTAACACATGGCATTTATTTTCTGAATGGTTGGACAAATGGAGGCGTGGATGGATAAATAGAGGGAAGGATAGGTAGATGAATAGATGGACGGGTGGATGGATGGGTGAATAGTATGATGTGTTGGATGGATGAATAAAGAAGGCATCATAAGAAAGGAACAGACAAAAGTGAGAGAGAAGAAAGTCTCCACTGACACATGGGATGGTGCGTGGATGAGGTGTCCAGAGTTTCATAGAGGAGGTGCCATCCGAGGAGAACCTTTAAGGAAAAGTAGAATTTCAGCAGCCAGAGAAGGAGAAGAAAGGTCTTTCTAGCAGGAGACACTGATGAGGAAAGATGCAGCGGGAAGAATGTGCAGAGCAGCAAGGATTCCTCAGCAGCTGAAATATAAGATGCATGCGAGACCATCAAGGGGACAAGCTGGGAAAGTTAGGCATCGAGTGTTTGTCACACCAGGTCCCAAATGTCCTGTAAAGGAAACTGAAATATATCACACGAATCAATAGGAGCCACCCAAGGGTTTTATTTCTTTGTTTTGTTTTAGCAGAGGCACATGTACAGGCATTGTGTTTTGGAAGGGAAGGCAATAAGTCTTCTCTTACAACACACATGTTAGAAGCACTCTAATCCATTAGCAGCTGTTGGCACCAGGGATTTACCAACCCTGCTAAGTCACTGAAAACAAACACATAAGCTCTGAAGGCTGAGATGAGACGATGAGGCCTGAATCCTGCAGCATTGCCAGCCTTTTGAGAGGAGGCCTCACAAGATCCTCACCCAGTTGGCAGGTTATCAAGCCCTGGATACAAGCTTTCTCAAACCAGAACCAAGAAAGATCACACATAGAACCCAATGTGGGTCATGCCATTCGGATACAGGCAATCTAGGCCCCATGTCCCACATCAATCAATAGGTTTTGTATTCTCATTCTTTCTGGGGTGTGTTGGGGCCTGCAATCTCGCCCTTCAGCACTCGCATGTGCATCCAGCTGTCTATTCTCATTGCAATGTCACTTGGGCTCTGTGTCTCCTTTAGGGGACGTATGCTTTTGTCCTGCATAAGGAGGGACAGCCAAAGCAGAAAGGCCTTTCCAGAACGGAAATGCCCAAGGTCTCACCTCCGCATCTCTCCCACCTTTGGTCCCCTCCCACACAGTACTTGACCCCATGGCCCTGTCCTCTTGGAGACCACACTGTTGCACCAGGGGGAGGGGGTTAGGGTTGCTTGTTGTTCTGTTTAAGTAAAAGACAAGGTATCAAAGTAAACCTCCAGGAAAGAGCAAAGCAGAGCACCCCTCCACCCCCCATGGCTTTGATTTACTTCTTGCCTTTCCTACCGTCCAGCTTCATCCTTTTTCTCATTCTGTTCTCATAGAAGCTGATGTCTACCCTCTCCCTGCATCATCCAGATAAAGGGTACAAACAGACAGCTGTATCTGCTACCTCTCACAGCCCAGTCTGCAATGCCTCTCTTTCCTCCATGGTACCCACAAAAGAAAATGAGCAGGCAGCATTATTGCAGAGATTCTAATTACTGTATGCTAATTGGGCTACCTTCAGGCTTGTGGGATGGTGCCATTTCCTGAGATGAAATGACAGAAGCCCCTGCTCTTGCCTTGCTCTACTTATTCTTCCATTGCTCACAAAACGTTCTGTACCAGAAAGCAGGCTCACAGATACCCCAGGCGGGGAAGAACCACAAAGATGTCTGCAGGTGGATGACCTGTTCCACATTCCTTCAGACCCAGGCAGAAGCTCTTGACTTGAGTTCTTGTCTAGTGGGACTTTAAGGGTCCCTGATGGCCTCTGAGCCCCCAAAGTATGCAAATTTCCACATATGTACATATATGCATTTATCTGGTGAGTTAGATTTTGTTGGCTTTAAGAAGGCTGATCCCTTTTTTAAAAAATGTGACAACCACTGGCCTAAAGAAAAAAAAGTGAGGGCAGGGAATGTAAGTTGTAATCGAAATTAGAAGAGTCAACAATAAAGGGATCAGGGCACTGAAAAGAAGATGCACATGTCCCCTCTGAGAGAACAGAAATGATTTGCAGCTATGTTGCAAAAGCTAATTTAGTTCAACCCACTTATCTCTTGCTGGGCTTGTTACCTTTAAACAAATTATCACCAATTTTTAAAGCTAAACTAAACCGTTCGTTTCTTGACTGGGCCATGGTCAATGCCCTGCTAACTGGTCTGCCTGTATCTATGCTTTTCATTTATGCATTTAATTTCCAAACACAGAGAGAGTTGAAGGAGCTGAGCTTTGAACAGCCATGTACCCACCACCTGGATTTGACACTGAACCTCATGCTACACCTGTTCTCCCAAATCTCTACCCCGTCTCTCCAGCCTCTGTGTCTCCAGCACACCCATTTACATTTCCTTGGTTCTGCTACCAGCCTCTCTCCTGCGTCCTTCTACCTTTATTCCCCACACAGAAGTCACTAATCTTTCGGAAACAAAGTCTGGTCATATTCCCCAACCTGTACGACTCACATGTCCTCAGATGTGGCCCATAAGTCTTTGTTGGGCTCAAGCTGGGACAACTCCTAACGCAATGATACAGAGAGGTCAACTCAATTCAAAGGTGTGTACAAGTTACAGAGAAAGTATCTGTACTGGTTATATGTTAGTGTATTGGTTATGCTACATTAAACTGAAGTGTGTAAAGTTGGCTTTAAAAAGTTAATACACAACACACACTAATATTACATAAGCCACAGACAGTCTTTTCAATTAAAACTTTCACTGATTAAAAATTAATGTTTTGGCATCAATCAGCGTTCCCATGTTGCACTACAGACTAAAAATGAAAATCCTTCCTCCGCAGCTAGAATTTCAGATGCTTCAGATTTGAGGAGGCAAAAAATAACCTCTGCCTTGTCACTGTTTTTAATCTAAGTTGAGTTCAGCTCATTCATCTTGCCAAAGCAGGGCTGCACTGGGGAGAAACAAAACGTGCGCCTCCAACCCCGTTATCAAATTTAGACCAGAACAGGCACCCGCTCCAGAGGTTTCAGCGTGAAGGTTGGAAACTCATGTCTTACACACAGGGGTTTCTTTGTCAGCCCCACACAGACATTCGGGCTGTGATGTGATACAAGTTTTGATTGGAGACATATTAATAGATAAGGGCATCTCGTAGGGCCTTATTGGCATATCATTTTATTATTGTTATTGCTGAGAGAACTTGGGGAAAATAGGTCCCTGCAACGGCTTACTCTGTGCACTGCTGAAAACCAAGTCCCGCCTCTGTTCCTACACTTCTCTGACTGCTGCCTGCACGTGTGTCCAATCCACGGGGGCTTCCAAGCTCACCGTAGGTGTGCCCAGAGCAGAGGCAGATTGTGCCCAGTAGCCATGGAGAAGGTAGATGGCAGGTGAATTTACTTGAATGTCCAGGGATTAATTCCATCAATGGCTCTGTGGGGCCAGTCACACTCCTGAATTCATTGTGGGGGTCAGACTCTGAGGCACCCACCAGCCCACAGTCTGCACAGTTGCTGTGTGAGCAACGTGTTCCTGCTTCCACATGCTCTGGGCAAAATGAAAGCCTCAGGAAGACTGGACAGTTGCCTGCAGGCATCCACTCTTCCTTTTTTAAAAAATAATTATTTTTTAGATGCAATTAGTGTTCAATATATTTTAATGCCAGGTATACAACACAGTGGTTAGATATTTATTTCACCCACCCATAAGTCACCTGGCACCGTACATAGCTATTACAATACGGTTACTTTACACTGCTGTGACTATTTTGTAAATGCCCATTTGTACTTTTCAGTCCCTTTGCCTTTTTCACCCAACCCCACAAACCTCTTGTTATATGGCAGCCATCAGTTTGTTCTCTGTATCTGTGAGTTTGTTTCTATTTTATTTGTTTTTTTTTTAGATTCCACCTATAAGTGAAATCATAGTGATATTTGTCTTCCCCTTTCTGATTATTTCACTTAGCATACTACCCTCTAGGTCCATCCATGTGATCGCAAATGATAATATTTTATTATTTTTTATGGTTTTGTGCTATCCCATTGTACAGTATATGTGCCCCAAATCTTCTTTTCCCATTTGTCTACTGATGGACATTTTACGCACCCCTATGTTCATTGCAGCATTGTTTACACTAGCCAAGATATGAAGGCACTCTTCCTTCTTGTTGCTAGAACTCTAACTTTAAATGGTTTCAAGGAATGAATTGTGATTGGTCAAGGGCAAGGAAAGCTATTTTCTTTTATTTTTCATAGATATATGATTTTCAAGAGTGGCCTTGAGACCTTGTACTGGTCAGCGAAACATAATAGAAGTATGATAGGTGAGGCTCCCAGGATAGATTGTCCTCCTTGATAAAAAGAGACCCTTTGCTTTTCCACCTGCCCCTTCATCCTGCATTGAGCACACTGAGTGAGCACCTGATGCTTGGAGTTACAGCACCCATGTTAAGCTCACAAAGGGACTACCCTGAGGAGGAAAAGTGCTCACGCATCCTTGATGACATGGTGAAGTTGCTGCACCCAGCCTGAAATTGTGCACTTTCTTGTTTTGTGAGAAAATCAAGTATCTTTTATAGCTGAGCCTGCAGCTGGCAAAGTTTTGTTACTTGCAGCCCAAAGCATTTCTTACTGATGAAGATAGTTGAGATTCAATGCACAATAGTGCAGATGCTGTGCTAGCATTTTGCAGTAGTCTTCTAGTGCTCACTACCTCTATCTAGCTTTCCTTTACCTTCCTGCTGCCTTGGAGTTAGGTGGTGTTATATGACTATACTGCCCAATGAGTGTATGTGAAATGGACAGGTGTCACTTCTGAGCCAAGCATTTAACTGCAAGCGTGTAATCCTCCAAGCTCCTTTTCCCTGCAGTGGCAACCCAGGAGGCCCCAGGTTCCAGCATCAGCCTATATCCCCAAGAAAATGTGGAGTGGAACCCTTTGTCAATCTACCTGGGACATGCAGCATGACTTACAAACCAAATTTTTGTTGTATAAAGCCACTGAGACTTGGCAGTTGTCTGTTACCTTGATACAACCTAGCTATGCCAGATAATGCATACAGGTGTCTGGTTTTGTTCTTAATAACCAATCTGATGTGATTTAATAGGGTTTTGCTCTAAGTGGATTGGGCTGTGGCAGACACACTGAGACACTACTGACCACAGTCATAATCCTTTTCTTTATTGTCAATAGAACTGAGATGTTCTTCAGGGTAACAATCTTTCCAAACCCAGGGCACATCCAACCCCAGAGGTACCCAACTCTGCGGTATGGCTATCTTACTCCTTTTTGATAGACACTTTCCCAGATTCCTTTGTAAGATTTTCATCTAATAAGACATAATGGAAAATTGACACCTTAGGGGTAGATATCAGTTTGTTAAGGCTGCTACCACAAAGACCCACAGACTTAATGCCTGAAATAACAGAAATTTACTGTGTCACATTTTGGAGGCTAGAATCCAAAACTGAGGTGTCAGCAGAGTTAGCTACCTCAGAGGGCTCCGAGAAAAGGCTCTGTTCCAGGCCTCTCTTCTTAGCTTGCAGATGCTATCTTCAAATTATTGTCCCTCTGTGCATGACTGTCTTTGTGCCCAAATTTCCCCTTCTGTAAAGACACCAGGCATATGGGATTAGGTCCACCCTAATGACCTCATTTTAACTTGATTACCTCAGTAATGACCCTCTCTCCAAGTAAGGTCACACTTTAAGTTACTGGGGGTTGAGATTATAACATTTTTATTTTTGCAGGGACTTGATTCAACCCATAACAGAATTTTTTGTTTTTCTTGTATTACTCATCCTCTTCCTTTAGGTCTAAGATGGTGGTGTAAAATCTAATGTACAAAGCTGAAGCAGCCATCTTTGCACTGTGGAGTAGGAGACCAAAAGTTGTAGGGATATCCAGAGAACATCTTACAACACTCTGACTTTGCCAACCTTTGAGCTTCTCGCTGAGTAAACAATAATTGTTCTTGTAATATGAGCCACTATTAGACCAAGCCTCTATTAATTGCAGCTGTGCATGTGCTCGTGCAGAGATAAAACCTGAAATCCTAAAACAGAGGACCAGTTCTGCCTCCAGCTTTGTAGATGTTATTAAATACTATAGCATACAGGTTACAGTTTCAACATTTGGTAAACAAAATTGACACCACTGACCCTTCTCAGACTTAATGATGTAGCTAAAGAATTAAATGAATTAATGTTCAACCTTCTTGAAAAATTGAAAACCCAATAAAAAGTTATTTATTTATTAAGTAGACAATTAAATAGCAAGTATTTCCTATTGATCAGCACTGTGCTAGGTCTAGAAATTGTGTTCAAAAATAGATGTGGTCCCTACTCTTTTACAGCTTCTAGACGTGCAGGAGGATTAATCAAATAAGTACACAAATAACTGCCAAACTGGAAAGTTAAAAATCAAATTTGGTCTCATCACTTAACACATAGGAATTGATGCAGTATCAACGTAGTCCGTGGGTTTTCTGCAGAGTTTTGTCAATGTGATTGTGAAGCATTAGTCCCTCGGGGCTTCTACTTTTAAAGAAGAAAAGGCATTTTCTTTATAATTAACTGTTTATATAATTTATCAGCAAAATATACATACTTGAGATTTAAAAGGACACTATTAATCATTATTCCCAGAAAAAGGGCATAAAGCAAAGGTGCCCCAAGAAACCAGGACATTCACACACCCTGGCTATGGTGGTGACCTGTAGTCCAAAAATTAGGCTATTAGACTTCATGAAGGTACAGAGTCAGGAGTCAAAATTTTAACTCCACAGAATATAATTTGGGGAGGAGGAGATAAACTAGAAAGTAATTTATTTTTGATATGGCTGAGAATTAGAATAAGACATTAAAAATAATATTTTTTAATTCTCCCATAACTTAAGTATCGAGACAAAAACCTACATTTCTGGTGTCCTAAAGTTTGTTGCAAGAGAAAGAAATGAGTGGCATGGCCACAGTTTGGTGTGCGACAATAGCGCACCACGAGACAGATTGATTTGTGCTGTGCTAAGCTGGGGGGAAACATCCATCCCTTCTGTGGGTTGTCCAAGTAATTTAAAGGCCGCTCCAGTATATTAAGTGAAGCTAAAAACGTTAATCAATAATTTTTCTTCACAAAAAACAAAAAGAATGAAAATGATCAAAAATTGATTCTGAATACTAATGTCCATTACCAGCTGTCAGAAATACTTTGCAAGCAATATTTTGAAAGTTGTCAGTGAACTGGTCCAAATTCACTGGGAGAGGAATTTGCTAAATGTGTTTCACCATATTCTCTATGCATCTCCGAAACTGAGACCAGTCAGGGATGTCTGAGAAGGTGGTGTGAGGAGAGACATGGCTTAGCAGCAACCACTGTGCAAAGGGATTTGGGACACTGATAAAACAGCAGAGTTTTTACTTTTTATTTATTTTATTTAATCTGTATTGTATTTTTTCCAATACCATTTAGTCCCCTTTCACCCCACCTCCAGCAACCACTACACTATGGACCACCTTTAGTCCATGTTCATGAGTCCTTTTCTTTTTTGCTCAGTCCTTCCACCCCTCCCCTCCCTTAGCTATCTGTCCCATTTTCCTTGTTAGTGCAGTTTGTTCATTAGATTCCACATATGAGTGAAATCATATGGTATTTGTCCTTCTCTGACTGGCTTATTTCACTTAGCATCATGTTCTTCAGGTCCATCCATACTGTTGCAAAGGGTAAATTTTTCTTTTTTGTGGCTGAGTAGTATTCCATTGTGTAAATGTCCCATGGTTATTTTATCCATTCATCTACTGATGGACACTCAGGTAGCTTCCATATCTCAGCAATTATAAAGAATGTTGCAAAGAGCATAAGGGTGTTTATGTTCTTTTAAATTACTGTGTTGGGTTCCTTCAGATATATTGCCAGAAGTAGGATAGCAGGGTCAAAACGCAGATCCATTTTTAATTTCTTGAGGTAACTCCACACTGCTTTCCACAGCAGCTGCACCAGTCTGTATTTTCACAAACAGTGCAAAGTGCTCCGTTTTCCCCACATCCTCGCCAGCACTTGTTTGTTGATTTATTGATAATAGCCATTCTGACAGGTGCGAAATGGTATCTCATTGTGGTTTAATTTGCATTTTTCTAATGGGTAGTGACATTGAACATCTTTTCATGTGTCTCTTGGCCCTCTGTATGTCCTCTTTGGAGAAGTGTATATTCAGATCCTCTGCCCATTTTTAATAGGGTTGTTTTGTTTTGTGCTAAGTTTTGTAAGTTCTTTATAAATTTTGGATATTAACCCCTTATCAGATGTATTAGCGAATGTGTTCTCCCACTGTATGTTGTCTTTTTACTTTGTTGATGATTTACTTTGCTGTGCAAAAACTTTTTTGTTTGATGTGGTCCCATATGTTTATTTTTTCTTTTGTTTCCCTTGCCTGGGGAAATATATCCAATAAAATATTGCTACGAGCAATGTCTGAGATTTTGTTGCCTATGTTTTTTCTAGGGTTTTCATGTTTTGGGGTCTAATGCTTAAGTTTAATCCATTATGAATTTATTCTTGTGTATGGTATAAGAAGGTGCTCTAGTTTCATTTTTCTGCACATATGTGTCCAATTCTCCCAACACCATTTATTGAACAGACCATCTTTAATCCATTGCATGTGCTTGCTTCCTCTGTCAAATATTAATTGACTATAAAACTGAGAGTTTATTTCTGGGCTCTCTGTTCTGTTTCATTGATCTGCATGTCGGTTTTTATGCCAGTACCATGCTGTTTTGATTAATGTGGCCTTATAGTGCAATTGTATACTAAATAATACGACTCCTCCAACTTTGTTCTTATTTCTCAGGATTACAGTTGCTATATGGGCCTTTCACAGTTCCATGTAAATTTCTGAAATATTTGTTCCAGTTCTGTGAAATATGTCATTGGAATCTTTATGGAAATTCCATTAAATGTATAGATTTCTTTGGGTAGTATGGACATTTTAATGATATTAATTCTTATCCATGAACTCAGTATATACTCTCACTTATTTGTGTCTTCTTCAATTTCTTTCTTCAGGGTCTTATAATTTTCCAAGTACAGGTCTTTTACATCATTGGTTAGGTTTATTCCTAAGTGCTTTATTCTTTTTTGAAGCAATTGTGAATGGGATTTTTTTTAAAATTTCCCTTTCTGTTAATTCATTGTTGGCATATAAAAATACAACTGATTTATGGACATTAATTCTGTATCCTGCTACTTTGCTGAATTCATTTCTCAGTTCTAGCACTTTCTTGGTGGACTCTTTGGGGTTCTTTATGTACAGTATCATGTCATCTGACAATAATGACAGTTTTACTTGTTCCTTTCCAAAAGGGCAGAGTTTTTAAAAAGAATCTTTGAAAGATACACTGTTTCAAGCTTGCAGGTCCTTTACAGTCCACAATGCTGCTCCCCAACTCACACTTAAAAGTCTCTTCTACCTTTTCCTCCCCCATCAAAACAGCTGCAGATCCTAAAAATCTCAACATTATCTACTTTTGAGCTTTTTCTGTGACTGATTCTTACCACATGAATAATCTAGACAAGTTATTTAATTTCTCTATATCTCACTCCCCACCTGTGAAATATGGGAGTGATATTAGCTACCTTAATTATAAATGACAGAATGGCATGAAGTAGACTAGAACTATGTTTAGTCTATGTTAATGATTCTTAGAAAAAGGGGGAAAGGAGGGAGAAAGAGAGGGAGAGAAACATCCATGTGTAGGAGAAGCATGGATCGGTTGCCTCCTGCATGTGCCCGGATCTGGGACCAGGCTGCCCACCCAGGCATTTGTCCTGATCAGAATCAAACCAGTGACATTTTGCTTTGTAGGATGACACCCAACCAACTGAGTCAAACCAGTCAAGGCTCATTTTAGTTTCAGTCTGCATTTTTATGATGACTAATGTGGTGGATCACTTTTTATATGTTTATTGCTATTTGCATGTACTCCATTGTGAAGTGCCTATTCAAATGTTCTGTCCATTTTAGTGGGGTTTTAATCTTATAAAAATTGATTTGTAGGTGCTTTTTATATATTCTGGATAGAAGTCCTTCTGTAGTTACAGGTACTTCAAATGTCTTCTCCCATAATGTGGCTTGCCTTTCTACTCATTCAATGATGAAAAGAAGTTCTTAATTTTATATATTTCATTGTATTATTTTCCCCATTACAGTTAGTACTTTCATTAGCTTAAAAAAAAATCTTTGCCTTGCCCTGCCATTTTCTTCTGTAACTTTTTCTTTAATTATCTTTAGCATTTAACTGAAATTCTATTTGGAAGTTTTAGGTACGATAAGGTGGTATCAAGATTGCTGGGTTTATTTCCTGGTGGATAAACAAGTGAGCCAGCCCCAAATAATCAAAGGCCTTCCTTGCTCCATCATTGTACAGCCAACTTTTTATGTTATCAGGTAACCACTTATGTTTAGTTTTTCTTCTTTGGGACTACTTGATTTGAATTGAACTAAAACCACATTGTGTTAATTACAGGAGCCCAATAATAGGTACATAGATGTGTAAGTTTTTTCACCTTGTTCTTCATCAAGATCATTCTTGGCTATTTTTATCCTTTTGCATATTCATATGACTTCTATAAAAAGCTTTCTAATTCCACATAATAGACACATTGAGATTTTGATTGGGGTTGTGTTGTAATTTAGATTAATCTTCTGAGAATTGATGCCTTTACTATTCCAGCCAGGGAACATGGCATACCCACCAATTAATATTTGTCTTCTTTAACTTATTTTGGGATATTAGTAGTTTTCTAACATGACGGCCTTCAACTTCTCTTTATCATAGTTTTATCTTGGAATTCCATATTTTTTATTAAAATTTGTATTCTTAAAATTTCTATTGTCTAGCATTTTCATTGCTAGTACAAATAAAAACAATTTTTACATATTATCCTTATATCTAGTGGTCTTGTTGTATTTAATTATTAATTCTACAATTTATCTGGATAGGCTGTTGGATTTAAAACCAATTAGTTTATCTGTGAATAATGTCATTTTTATTTATTTTTTTACAGTCCTTATGTGTTCATTTATTTTTCTTGCCTCATTGCAATGGCTGGGAATGACAGTACAGTGCTGAATAAGAGTTTTTTGGGGGGGAAAAGGATAATTCTACAGATGAGATAGGGACAGTCTAAATGTTCCTGGAATAGTTGTGTGTGTGTGTGTGTGTGTGTGTGTGCTAGAAAGAAATTAATTACCCTCACCAAAATGATATAGAATGTCCAAAGGAAGCCAACATAGAAGCCAACATATCAAAATAAATTATGGAAATAATAGATTATAACACAATAGTAAAAAANGGATAGGCTGTTGGATTTAAAACCAATTAGTTTATCTGTGAATAATGTCATTTTTATTTATTTTTTTACAGTCCTTTATGTGTTCATTTATTTTTCTTGCCTCATTGCAATGGCTTGGAATGACAGTACAGTGCTGAATAAGAGTTTTTTGGGGGGAAAAGGATAATTCTACAGATGAGATAGGGACAGTCTAAATATTCCTGGAATAGTTGTGTGTGTGTGTGTGTGTGTGTGCTAGAAAGAAATTAATTACCCTCACCAAAATGATATAGAATGTCCAAAGGAAGCCAACATAGAAGCCAACATATCAAAATAAATTATGGAAATAATAGATTATAACACAATAGTAAAAAAAGGATCTATGATCTACATTGACACCAAAAATATAAACAAACAGTTAAGTGAATAAATAATTAAATAAAGAGAAAGAATGGAGTTTTTTCTTATATTAGAATGTCAATTAATAAATGTTTGAAGAGTGAAAGTTTAAATATCAACATTTTGCAACCATAAGTGTAATAACAGATCCAGGCAAGAATCATGCATGGACTCTAAATTCATTAGATGACAGTATGTGAGGAAGAAGGCATTACATAGTCTCAGATTATTTCCCAGCAGAGCACTTACTGTTACTAAAGGGAAAAGAGGTACTTTTACAGCAGAAAAGCCTGGTGACACCACCATACCCAGGAGGTAAAAGTTATACCTCCAATAGTTGGACAAACTGACATATATGCCTCCTGATGTGATACTGAAAAACACAAAATTAATGATGTAGTGTTTTTCCACCAAAAATTCACGTGGAAACACTCAGCTTAACCCTAATTGGAATAACACTCTACAATGCAACAAGCCTGTATACTTTGAAATGGTAATGTCATAAAGACAAGACTGAAAAAGTGTTCCAAATTAAAGGACACTAAAGAGAGTAACTACTAAATACAATACATGATCCTGGATTGGTCCTTGGGGGAAAATGGTACAAAAGTCCTGGCTGGGGTGGCTGAATGGACGGAGCACCAGACTGTGAACCAAAGGGTAGCAGGTGCAATTCTCAGTCAGGGCACATGCCTGGGTTGTGGGCCAGGTCCCCAGTAGGGGGCACACAAGAGGCAACCACATGTTGATGTTTCTCTCCCTCTCTTTCTCCTTCCCTTCCCCTTGCTCCAAAAATAAATAAATAAAAACTTTAAAAAATGTTACAAAGAACAACATTGACAGAATTAGTGAAATCTAGGAATGGACTATAAATTAGATAATATTAAATCAATGCTAATTTTCTGAATTTTATAGTAGTTATGCAAAAGAATGGTCTGATTCTTAAGTAATGAGTCCTAAATTATTTAGCAGTAAAAGATCATATCTTCAAACCAGTATTAAATACTTCAGCAAAATTAATAATTATAACAATAGAAGAATAAGACTGATGTAATCTATTAATCAGGGTTTCCCAGAGAAACAGAATCAATGCAGTGTTCATAATATATAAAAATTACTATAAAAATTGGCTCATAAAATTATGGAGGCTGGTAAACCCAAAATCTGTAATGTGAGCCAACAAGCTTGAAATCCAGACAAGCCGACAGTACAGATGAAGTTCAAGGTAGTGTGCTGGAGAACTCCCTCTTGCTCATGAAAGTTGATCTTTTTGTTTATTCAGGCCTTCAGCTGATTGGATAAGACTTGCCACATTATGAAGGGCAATCTGCTTTACTCGGAGTTCACCAATTTGAATGCTGATATCATCCTAAAACACCCTCCAAGTTGACACATAAAATTAACATCACATGTAGTAAAATCTTAACAATTGTTTAATCTAGCTAACTTTCCAAACATGAAATTTATGTATCTTTTTGTTACCAATTGCTAACCACTCAGAAACGGGCAAATACTTTAAGGGGGAAAACAGCAGGAAAGGGGTGGCTGCCTAGTTGTGTTTTGTTTCACTTCAGGACATGGCTTATTTGCTCCTCTACAATGCCGTCAGACAGCTTTCTGGGCCTTTGTTTGATTGTTTGTTTTTTTTAAATTTTGTCATCTGTTATAGTTATTCTTGGCAGGAAGTGTGGTCTGAGGAAAGCTACTCTATCACAACAGAACATGCGTATGGGACTGGGCCACATGTTAGCACTAGATGTCACACTGAGATGAACTAGCAGACAGCAAATCTTATAGAAAAGGAATGTGTTACCCAAACGTAACCCTGAGATTCCCTTCAAATAGAAAGATTCTTTGTATTTCTCTCTAAATCCCCAGGGGCTCACACCATGCAGGCTCTCAATGTGGGTTCACTAAACTTATAAATAAAGGAAAGAATAATGGCAGCCTGACATGCCACACCAACAGGGCCACGTGTGTCCTATTGCCATTAAGTCTTTCCAATCTAGGAAACACCAGGAGTCAACTGTAGGTTAACATTTGGGCAAGAAGCACCTGCCATCAGGAACAATAGACTTCGTGAGAGTGATTCAACATGGGGTCAGAACACTGGCCAATCAGCCAGCCTTCGACATATGAGCTCCCTCCATTCACTGCACCAGAATCAAACGGACTCTTTCCAACAAAGTGTTGCTTCAACAAGTCTACAGTTCAGTTTGGAAGAAAGAAGCCAAACATTCTTTTATTCCATAGCAAAGAAATGCTAGAAACAACCTAAATATTTTTCTACAGAAGACTGGCCCAACAATTAAGGGATAACTATGCAACAAATCATTATTCACTTATAATAAGAATACTTAATAACATGAAAAAGCATCCATGATATACCAGTAAATAAACCAGCTACAAGTAAGTATAGAATGACTGCATTTATGTTTTCTTTAAAAAGGCAATGACATATGCATAGATACTGAATAGGTAACAAAATATTAATACAGTTATTTTTAGATTGTGAGATTGTAGCCAATAAAAGTTTTCTTCTTTGGCTTATTTTTTAAAAATTTTAAATTGTTGTGCATGTACAGTTGTCCCCATTTTCCCACCACCACTTTCCCCCTCCACCCACCCCCACTTACCATCCTCCATCCTACCCGCCTTTGGATTTGTCCATGGGTCCTCTATACATGGTCCTTGATGACCCTTTCCCTTCATTCCCTCATGACCCCTCTCTCCCTCCCTTCTGGTTACTGTCAGTTAATTCTTTATTTCAATGTCTCTGGTTATATTTTGCTTGCTTGTTTGTTTTGTTGATTAGGTTCCACTTATAAGTGAGATCATATGATATTTGTCTTTTACCACCTGGCTCACTTCACTTAGCATAATGCTCTCCAGTTCCATCCATGCTGTTGTGAAGGGTAGGAGCTCCTTCTTTCTTTCTGCTGCATAGTATTCCATTGTGTAAATGGACAACAGTTTTTTGATCCACTCATTTACTGATGAGCACTTAGGTTGCTTCCAGCACTTGGCTATTGTAAATTGTGTTGCTATGAACACTGGGGTACATAGTTTCTTTTGAATTGGTGTTTCAGGACTCTCAGGATATAATCACAGTGGTGGAATTGCTGGTTCCATCTTTAGTATTCTGAGGGAATTCCATATTGTTTTCCACAGTGGCTGCACCAGTCTGCATTCCCACCAACAATGTACTAGGGTCCCTTCTCCACAACTTCTCCAACACTTATTGTTTGTTGATTTATTTATGATGGCCTTTCTGACTGGTATGAAGTGGTGTTTCACTGTGGTTTTAATTTGCATCTCTCTGATGGCTAGCGATACTGAGCATCCTGTCATATGTCTCTGGGCCCTCTGTATGTCCTCCTTGGAGAAGTGTCTGTTCAGTTCCTTTGCCCATTTTTTAAATTGGATTGTTTGTCTTCCTGGAGTGGAGCCATATAAGTGTTTCACAAAAATATTTCTATTTATGAATAGTAATTTTTAACAGTTATTCTTAAAAGTGCCACTCTGTGTTTATTGCCCAAGAAGAAAGAAAAACATCCATTTCTACAGCTTTCTGAGGACAAATTCATATGCATGTTGTTTGGGACTAGAACAGGGAAGCTAGCGTGGCCTATAGGTGAGGGTTTTATGAGGGCTGCTGTCGTCCAGGCTGACGGTGATGACTTTGCTTTCCACACTTCACTTTAATGAACAGGAATTACAATAAGCAAGTCATAACAAGTGTTGGAGAGGTTGTAGAGAAAAAAGAAATCCCCATTCACTGCTGGGGTGAATTCACAGCCAACGTGGAAAATGTAGACTGGTACAAACACTGTTTTATGGAGGTCCCTCAAAAAATTAAGAACAGGGTTACCGTAGGGCCCAGTAACCCTCAGTCATCCATAAGAAAAGATGAAATGCTGCCATTTGTGACAACATGGATGAGCCTTGAGAATATCATGCTAAGCAGAATAAATCAGATGGGAAAGTCAAGAACTATATAATTTCACTCACATGTAGGACATAAAACTGAAAGCAATAAATGAATGAACAAATAAACCAACAAAAACTCACAGACGCAGACAACAGTATGGTGGTTGTCTTCCCTCCCAGAGGGAAGGGGTGGGAGGATAGTAAAGAGTCAAAGAGGCCAAACACATAGAGACAGAAGAAGATTTGAATTTGGGTGGTAAACGCACAATGCAATATATAAATGACATGTCCTAGAACTGCTCACCATAAACCTGTATAATTTTATTAAGCAATGTCACCCCAAATAAATTTAATTTAAAATTTAAGAAAATAAAGAAAGGAGTGACAGGTGGAACCCCAGACCGAGCAGCCTGCCCCGCTGAGCCCAGCCCAGAGGGGAGGAACAGGGCTCTACACTGTGCAGAGAGCAGGAAAAGACAGTATTACTCAGGCTGCTAAGCACCTGCAGAACCATTACCAATTATGTGATCCATACACCGTGCAGGCAGTGAAGCCCAGCTTGGGGACAGCTACATGTTGCTCCCTGTCACAATTACTTCATGACCTTCGCTGTGGAGATCTCAGCTTCTCTGCAGACACAGTATGTTATTATGGTAACCACAGAGACACATGGCCCTGCATCAGTTATATTACTCCACACCAGCTTTCTTAGGAAGGGTTCTGCTCTACAGTGACGGAGGAAGAGCCCTTGCAAGACACAGTGGGCGGTTTCAAAAGATCTCCACCAAAGGGCCCCATCTCCTGCTGACATTCACCTTCTTCCGTGAGTCCCCCACCAAAGATCTGCCTTCACTAACTTCCCACAGTCCCTCGAGCAGCCAGCCTTTATAGCCAAAGGGGCTGGGCGGAACCCTGGTTCTGCTTCTTACTAGCTGTGTGATCTTGGGGAAGTCTGCTAACTTCTCTGAGTTTAGCAGAGAAGTCATTTGCCTCATAAGGTGTTAATGGTCATAACTAACATTTATATCTAATATTGACATTATTAATTTGCTTAATCCTCACCCAAGCCCCATGAGGTAGTTGGCATAAAGTTTGTTCAACACACTAGTGTTGAGGGAACTGAAGCACAGATGATTATGGAATTGCCCCAGCCCCTACCTACTCACCGACAGACCACTTGCTCAAAACTGCACCGTCTTCTGCCAGTGCCTTCTCCTTTAACACTATGCTAAACCATCTCTCATACCACTGTTGTGAAGATTCAATTGATAATACTTGAGGAATTACCTGAAAAGGCCTTTATGAAAGAATAATAGCTTAATAAAGGCTTGTTAAAGCTTTTGTTAGCTAATTCAAATGTAGTCACCTATGAAACAAGACAAAAAGACTCTAGAACCATGCAGACAACAACTTCTCAAACTGTCAAGATGAGGAAGTATCACCACTTAGCAGCGTCTTTGGAATTGCCCTCGTTCCAGGGACTTCCTGACAAAGCACTGCCTTTTTCACTAGCAGTTCTCAATCTGCCATCTGAAGTTCTGCCAAGCAATATTTTTATTCTATTGGTTGTGGTAGGGAAAATAAAGCAGATTTTAAAAGTTATCATTGTGGTTTGCAAATAAGGAACAGGACAGTTCAAACCTCCTAAGGGTGTGTCCACTCTCTGGTGTTTGTCTTTCCTGGCGACTTCATGTGAACTTTGTGATGGAGCCACAATCTTCCTCCTTCCCAGTCATCTCCACTCACAGAGCTGTGTCGCAGCAAACATGGGAGGGCCAGAAACCCAGTGACAGGTCCCTGGCAGATAAGGTCAGCTGCACAGAGCATGCCCGGAATTGTTACCGATGGACAAGAATGGGTTGCTTGGAGAACTGCCCATTGTTTTAGGTTGGTGCTCACTGCCAGTTGGTCACAGAAGGAAACTCTAAGCAGAAGCATCAACAGAAATAAACACATCATATTTAAGTAGACATGGAAATTGAGGGAGCTATTGCTTTGTAATTGTGACAAAACGCTAAATATTGAGTTTTCACTAAATATCTCCTCATCCCCCTGGTGGAATATATCCCCATGGTTAAGAGCTGCTGCCTTTGGCTGTGCTTATAGATGCTGACTAATCAAGGTGACCAAAGCCACAGGCCAGCAAGTCAGAGCCATTTGTGCTTCCATCCAGTGGACCTTGCCATAGGCTTCCCTTGAAACAGGATATTGTACTTCATGCATGTGTTCTGCTTTATTGCCCTCCCTTCAGTGAAGATTCTTAGGGTAGGAGATTTGGTATTTCTCTTACATCCCCTCCCTCTTCCACAGCGATGGCTCATAAAGAGCAATGACAAATGAAAAGCCCAGCTCTTCCGTTAAGAGCTAGGACAATGCTGGAAGAGCCCACTACTAGGAATAACCCCCGCTCCAGGAAAGAGACCATATTACATCAGCCTGGTTGATTACCTAGAGCAGCTGGAAGCACCACAATGACAGGAACAGGGAGAGAAACATATCCAAAATGCAACAGAAAACAGGCAGCATTTAAAACAGACTGGATAAAACCCACCCATTGTTGAATACTTACTATGTAATAGATTCTGTATAAACTACTTGATTTATACTATCACATTAAACTTTGCACTAATCTCTACAAGAGAGCTATCACCCCATTTTACAGATGACTAAACTGAGACCCAGATGAAGTAACTTGTGGAATCTCACAGAGCTAAAAGTACAATGTTGGAATTAAAGTTATCCAAACAGTGATTAGTGTGTTAGATACAGAGTAGATTCTTAAGTGAATGTGCCTCTTCAAGTTCATGCCTGATCCATGAAACCACGCAGCCTCTAGATGACCTTCACCCTGCATCATGCTGCCTTGTTCCAGGACTAGGACAGGATCAAAGCAGAAGATAAAGCAAGAGTCTGTGAGCAGGAGAACACCAGAAGAAGGTAGACAGCTAGATGCAAAGCAGGCAGAGGCCAGTGTCAGACCTTTAGTCCTAAGTGACACTGACATGGCCAATGAATGCTGCTGTTGGTACCGGCCACAGGCTGGGGGAGAGCAGGCAGAAGTACAGGTGAAGACTCCGGAAGGATCCCTCTGTTGTGATGACTACATAACAAATGTCTTTATGTTTTCATATTGCTTGCCTTGTTTTGAATTCTGGGAGAGCATGGAGACAGGTCATGTCTAAACAATTAAAATGGTAAAGATCAGTTGGAAGCTAACCCAAAACCAATACTTTTAGATAGTTACCTTAGTTGTATTATGCAGTGGTAGTCATCAGAATCCTTTATGTGATAACTTAGAGGTAACCACATAAATCCCATGGCCCGTTTCTGTTTCCAGTCTTGTTCAAAGAGATATGGTTTAGTAGCCAAAGATGTTCATTAGATTGCAACCTCCATATGACTCTCTTAAGGAACCTTGAATAATTTATAAGTCATAACTTACTATAAGACTTAAAAAACAGGACTCACATGAACAAGTATAAAGGACACATGGACAATAACTAAGGTGGGGGGCAGAAATGGGAGGGAGGTAGGGAGCACTGGACAGGGTGCGGGCAGGGCTGGGAATATAAGACGGAAAACTGTACTTGAACAAAAATTAAATTTTAAAAAGACTTAAAAAGCAAGCTTTATACTCATTCCCAATTACCTCATATCTTTCAGCTTCACCCTGGAAAAACAAAACAAAAAAGCTTTTCCAAAGCCCAGAGAGAATAACACTTGTGCCTACCCCTCACCCCTTGGTTACTATCTGCTCCACATACTTTTTTTCCCTGCCCCTCTGACACTTCCTTGGCACAAGTGTCCCCTGGTGGACAACCACTCCCATGTACCACCCACACCAGGCTTGGCTCCAATGAACCCAGGGACACCACAGAAAAGGAGGCTGTCTCCAGGACTGATGGAGTCCAAGGACTCCCTCTAACCCCAGTGAAAGAGGTGTTTACAGACTCCTATAGTGTTGCCCTTCTCTCTCTTACCGTTGTGTGTGTATGCCTGTGTGAGTGTATGATAATTTTTCCAGAAAATTTCCAGCGAACAAAATTTTCCCTCTTGTTAATGAGGAAACCAAGTAGAAAGGAAAGATGTATTGACTTATTTCAAAACTACACACAGGCCAAGGTGAAGCTGGCCTCGAGTGGGCCAGCTCCAAGACCCAAAGAGCACCAGAAATCAATCAATGTCTATCTCTTCCTCCCTCCCCTCTCCCATCTCTCTTTACTACATAATATATATATATATAAGAAAATACCTAGGGAAATGAAGCCCTGTCCTCTCGAGCACAAATGACATGGTACAGAGTTATTGATACTATATATATATATATATATATATATATATATATATATAGTACCAAGGGCTTCATTTCCCTAGGTATTTTCTTTCCCCAGAGAAGGATTTAGAGTGTCCTGGTTTGGATCATTTGTCCGCGATTGTGACCATGGGGATAAAATATCATGATGGACGCAGCATTAGTTACATATTCACCCCTGTAACAAGAGAGAGGGGGTGTGATTAGCACCCTCCCCCACTAAAACACCGGAGTGCACTCCAAAAGAAGAGAAGTGCTGCCTGCTTGACCAAATGAAAGTACTCATCACCATGGTGAATGGTGAAACTATTACTTTTTCAATCCTGAGCTCATTTGTAAGGCTTAGTTTAGCAAGAAAAGGTATAAGTTCCTAGTAGGGAAAGAATCTGAAAATCTCACTTGGATCCTGCTATTTCTTTACTCAAAAATTTTCAGTGGGATTTCATGAGTAATAAAAATTAATCTGCTTTTCTGGAAGTCAAACCACCCTCTACAATCTGAATCAATCCTTCCACCTTTTTGCTTGAACCATGCATTCCAAATAAATTGATTAATATTCTCTTGCATAAATACTCTTTGTACCTTCCCATCTGTGAGATTTTCATTGTGTGGTTTCCTCTGCCCAGAGTAACATTCTTCATTCTCTAACATATTTATCTCCTCCTTATCTCCTCCTTCCTTCCCTAACCTGTAGGGTGGGGCAGCAGGTTGCCTGAAGCCCATTTTAGATGACAGCAGGTCATCTCATTCAGACAGCAGCCCTATGTCCAGCCCCAGTTGCCCTCTGATGCATGCTCCTCTCTTCTACCCTGCTACTGAACTTCCAGTGTATGTGACAGATTAGCCCCCTCAAGATCAGAGGATCTGCCTTGCAGAGCTGGTCCTCATCTCGCTGGCCAATACCCTGTCTGTCTTCTGAAACTCCAAGACGCCACATTATGCCACATGCTGATTTGTTGATTAAAAATGAGATGATGCATTTAAAGCATCCACACGGGACCCCTTTTGTTTTCAGTAGTCATAAATAAAAGCTAGCATTGGTTGTAATTGTAACCAATCTCAATCCCCCTGCTAGGCTGGACAAATATTTGTTGAATGAACAAATGGTTGGATGACTAGATAGGAAGAGTAATGAAAATAATGAATGTTGTTTTCCTATTGAAAGCATAAGATGGGCATGTGTGCACTTTATTTTTAAATTTAGACATATTTTTTTATGAAAACCAAAGCTTTGAGAGGACAACTGCTAGAAGCTTTACCAATTCCTCAATTCTCCAATGTCATAATTAACCAATTTATCAATAGCATACTGTTTGTACCATGAAAAGTGCTAACATATTCTTCCAGGTCCATTTTTTTTTCAAAAGTTACAAAACACTTCAGGTTTCAAACAAACAAAACAGAAACGGACTCATAGACAGAGTACAGACTGATGGTTGCCAGAAGGGAAAGGGTTTGAGGGACCAGGTGGAAAAGGTGAGGAAATTAAGAAGTAAAAATTGGTTTTAGAGAACAGTCATGGACACATTAAATATAGCACAGGGATTATAGTTGATAATATTGGAATGAATATGTATAGTGCTAAATGGGTACTGGAAATACCAGGGGGAATCACTTTGTAAAATATGATTACCTAGCACTATGCTGTACACCTAAACCTTGTACGAAATAATATTGAATATAAACTGTAACTGAAAAATTAAATTAGACTCTGATCAAGATGGTGGCACAGGTAAACATGGCTCACCTCCTCACACAACCATATCAAAATAACAACTAAACTATAAAACAACCAGCATTAAGAGCCATCAGACATTGAGCTGAATGGAAGTTCTACAACTATAGAATTAAAGAAGAAACCACATCAGGACTGGTAGGAGGGGCACAAAGACATGGAATGGGCTAGTTCCATATCCACATGTGGCAGATAAAAATTAGAAGGAATATTTCAGGAGTGAGGGGTCCCAGCCCCACACCAGGTCCCCCAGCCCAGGGTTCCTGTGCCAGGAAGATGAGTCTTTATAATTTCTGGCTGTAAAAACCAGTGAAGATGAGGTTGTAGAAGACAGAAACTGCTGGAATCCCACACAGTTCCTCTTGAAGGGCCCATGCACAGACTTACTTATACTCACTCTTTCTGCGATCCAGCACCATAACAATAGACTGAAAGGCATCAGAGACATACATGGAGGAACCAAAATGTCCAGCATCAGGGTGAGCGCTGGAAGGCAGCTTTCTCCCAGAAAGAAGTGCTGGCAGAGGCCATTGTTCCTTTTCTGAACCACCCTCCCCCTACCCTCCACATACAACTGGCAGATGGGTGCTATATCTGAGACTCCATCAACGTGGCTCACACCATTTGCCTCACCCTGGTGATTCCCTAAGGCCCTGCCCTACTCAACTATCAGGTACACCCAAGATGTTTCCAGGGTCTTTTCCATATGAATGGCTTGTCTTGGCCCAAGCTTCAGGTTTTCCTCAATTCTCTCAAATAAGAGCATCTGGTTTCAGTGATCCCTGTACCTCTCAGCAAATGGACTTGGCTCAAAGATCGGTCTCTCCTGGACACCTTCAAGCCCAGCATAAGTAGAAGCCATTTGCAGATCACTTTGTAGCTAATGCTGTGTGATTCCAGTTAGAATGCAGGTGGCAGCTGACATTGGACATGCCAACAGCAATCAAGGCTCAACTACAAGAAGAGTGTGTACACAACCCACACAGTGGGTGCACCTGAGTACCCAGCTTGGGTAATAGGAGAGGCTGTGCCCCTGGACCCTACAGGACACCTACTACATTAGGCCAATCTATCAAACCTGGGAGATGTAGTAACTCTACCAAATATATAAAAACAGTGCTCACTTTGGCAGCACATATACTAAAATTGGAACAATACAGAGAAGATTAGCATGGCTCTTGTGCAAGGATGACATGCAAATTCATGAAGCAGTCCATATTTAAAAAATAAAAACTAAAAACAAACATAGGAAGGCTGCCAAAATGTGGAGACAAAGAAACATGGCCCAAATGAAAGAAGAAAACAAAACTCCAGAAAAAGAACTAAACAAAATGGAGAAAAGCAACCTATTGGATACAGAGTTCAAAATACTGGAAATAAGGATTCTCAGGAAACTTAGTGAGGACCTCAACAACATAAAAAAGATCCAGTCAGAAACAAAGTATACACTAATTAAAATAAAGAACAAGTTATAGGGAATCAACAGTAGAGTGGAAGAAACCAAGAATCAAATCAGTGATTTAGAACATATGGAACAAAAAAACAACCAATCAGAACAAGAAAATAAAAGAATCCAAAAAGAAAATGAGGATAGTGTAAGGAGCCTCTGGGACAACTTCAAGCACACCAACATTCACATCATAGGGGTGCCAGAAGGAGAAGAGAAAGACCAAGAAATTGGAAACTCATTTGAAAAAATAACAAAAGGAATCTTCCCTAATTTGGTGAAGGAAATAAACATATATGTCCAGAAAACAAGATGGACTCAACAGGCCCACTTCAAGACATATTGCAATTAAAATGCCAAAGTTTAAATAGAAAGGGAGAATCTTAAAAGCAGTGCGAGAAAAGCAGTTAGTTACCTACAAGGAAGCCCCCATAAGACTGTCAGCTGATTTCTCAAAACTTTGCAGGCTAGATGAGATAGGCAAGAAATATTCAAAATGATGAAAAGCAAGGACCTATAACCAAGATTATTCTACCCAGCAAAGCTATCATTTAGAGTCAAATGGCAGATAAAGAACTTCCCAGATGGGGAAAAACTAAAGGAGTTCATCATCTCCAAACCAGCATTATACGAAATGTTAAAGGGTCTTCTATAAGAAGATTAAAAATATGAACAACAAAATGGTAATAAATACATATCTATCAACAATTAAATCTAAAAAAACAAAATAAATAAGGAGAACAGAAACAGAATAATAAATACAGAGAATGTTTTGATGGTAGCCAGATGGGAGGAGGGTTGGGGCATGAATGAAAAGGTAAAGGGATTAAGAATTACAAATTGGCCCTGGCTGGTGTAGCTCAGTGGATTGAGCATGGGCCTGTGAACCACACGATTGCAGTTCGATTCCCAGTCGGGCACATGCCTGGGTTGCAGGCCAGTTCCCAGCGGGGGACACACCAGAGGCAACTGCACATTGATGTTTCTCTCCCTCTCTCCTTTCCTTCCCCTCTAAAGATAAATAAGTAAAATCTTTAAAAAATAATAATTACAAATTGGAAGTTACAGAATAGTCATGGAGATGTAAAGTGCAGCATGGGGAACAGAGTGACCAAACAACTTATATGCATGAGCCATGGACATGGACAATGATGTGGGGATTGCCCGAAGGAGTGTGGGTGGGGGAATTTGGTAGAGGGGAAAAAAGAGGGAAATTTTTGGACATCTGTAATAGCATAAACAATAAAAAATATTTTTTTTATTCCTAGAGGATACTGAGGCCTTTTTGTCCTGCATACAAAACCACCAGGGATCTTTCCCGTGGGCACCTCAGAGATTACAATGTAGATACCCTTGGCTCCAGATACTCTAAAAGTGAGGTGAGAAAAACAATGATTTTGGGCCCAATCATATGACTATAGGGTTAGGGTTTCCACGAGGGTTCCAGATGGTCAAGTTTGGCCTTTGCAGCAGTTCTAAGCAAGCAGTGAGAATACCACAGGTTGGGGACAGAGCTGTTGACCACCAGAAGCTCTTGCAAGGGCATGGAGCTGCAGTGCAGACATCAGGAGCAAAACTCTGCTTAACCCACTAGTGACTGCAGGGCTCAGGGGCTCACCTGCCCAGAGCGTAGTTGGCTGGGGGTTTCTGAAGTTCCTGCCAGCAAACTTGGCCTTGCTGCCCAGTTCCTCTTCAGTTCTGAGGAGTTAGTTGTACTTGGCTGAACACCCATATTGGCAAGGTGCACCAGTCTTTATCTTTCTAGTGCAGGACTCTGCCCCCAGATCAGCGATGAAGGTATCCTCAGTCTCCCCAGAGTGATGAGACATGATGACATCCCACCAATTGGACTGGGTCAGCTTGCACACCTAAGAAACTCAGTCACAGAACCAATCTTGTTCACTTTGAGCAGGAGGCAGTTGCACTATATCTCATTCCTGGCCTTGACAATTTGCTTCTAATTGGTCACTGTGAGGTCGTGCCCCACTACCTGGATTCCTGCACTAGCAGTGAACATGCTTCCCAATCATCCTGGTCAAAGGAATCTTCAACAGACACCACTGGGTGGTCCTTGATTAAGGTCCTCCACAGGTTGACCATCTTATCAGGGATGAGGTACCTGCTGGGGTCATCAGGCAACTTGAAGTCCAAGTCATAATTTCCTGACTTGAAGAACTCAGAGGGAGCTACATCCTTGCCAATGATCGCCTTGTCAGTGTAGCCAACTTTGCCCATGACATTCCTCAGCAACTCTAGGGCTTCTTTATTCTCCAGGATGTTAGTAGCAAACCCACCTTCATCCCTCATGCTGGTGGCATCTTTCCCATATTTCTCCTTGATGACATTTTTCAGGTTGTGGTAAACCTCTGCTCCAATGTGTATGGCTTACTTGAAGTGTGTGGCACCACCTGAGGCAATCGTGAACTCCTGTATGGTTGGCTTGTTGCCAGTGCGGGAACCACCATTGATGATATTGAAAGCTGGAACTGGTGGGATGACCTTAGCATTGCCAGCCAGTCAGCAGTGTAGCAGTACAGGGGCACCCCCTTCTCAACAGCCCAGCCTTGCAGACAGCCAGGGACGCTTCCAGAATGGTGCTCACACCAAATTTAGATCTATTTTCCATTCCACCCAGCCCTATCATCAACTTGTTGATCTTCTCCTGCCCCACAATGCTCAGTTTTTTGCTAAGCAGGGCAGGCACAATAGTTTTATTGATGTGCTCAACAGCCTTTGAGACACCCTTCCCCATGTAGCATGTCTTTTTATTGTCCCTGAGCTCTAGAGCCTCGTAGGTACCAGCGGAGGCACCACTGGGCACAGCAGCTTGATGAGACCTTTTGTGATGTAGAGATCCACCTCTATAGTGGGATTCCCATGAGCGTCAACGATCTCTCTGACACGCAGCTTCAGAACAGATGTGGTGAATTTCCATCCACCAGTTGTTGCCACCCAGGAAAGAAGCAGGATGCTGCAGATGAGGAAGGCAAACATTAAGCCGCAAGGTCTCCAAAATATGATTAAAAATGTTTATGAAATGTTTCAAGTTTTAGCACAGTTACCAGAGAAAGGTAAAAGGAGGAGAGAAAAACAAAGCCACAGGAAAGTGCTAGTTCTGCTGGTACAGGTGCTATTGGTACTGCTAGTGCTGCTGGTGATGGTGCTGTTGGGCTGGTACTGATACTGTGGGCACTGCTGGTACTATTGGTGCTAGAGCTGCTGTTGGGGGTGCTGGTGCTGGTTCTAGTACAGGTGGCACTGGTGGTACTGCTGGCACTGGTGGTACTGGTGCTCACTAGCTGGGTGAATTGCTCCTTTCCTGCTCACAGAATGCAAATACAAATCCAGGCCTTGGCATCATGGAGCCTCAGGTTCAGTGGAAAATATTCAAAATCACAGATGTCCTCAAATGACCAGGGTCTAGTATAATTGTACCATGGATCTAATAGACGTCTAAACCACATTAAGCAATTGTTGTATTCACACACTTCTATAAAGGGAAAATTTACTGGTCATAGCTTGCGAGTGAGAATATATATATAATATCATATACATTCAATTATATATTAATATATATTAATACATACACACACATATATGTGTGTGCTTTTAAATGGAATTTCTAACATGTTAGAATTTATTTAAAAACCTTCAATTGTACTTGAGTTAAAGATGTGATCATCTTTTGCTTGCATTCATAACTTCACCCAAGAACAGATGAAAAGGTAATGAAGCATTGTTGAGTATACACTGAAGAGTTTTAGCTACTACAAGATAGCATGAAATATTTATTCAAGTGTCTGCATTTCCACTTCTGAATAGATGAGAATGAATTTTCAGCCTCCTCAGATCATGAGCAGCAGCCTTTAGTTAAGAGTGTTGGAACAGGCTGGCTTTGACGAGACGCGCTGCATTAAGCACAGAAGACCAGCCAGGGAATTTGCTAAGCTGGGATGGATTAATGCAAGCTGTTAGCGTTAACTTTTTACAAACTCCTTTCCTGGTAATAACAGGGGAGAGTAGACACAGACTTGAAATTTTTGGCAGTAAAATTAGCTTTAACATATGACTCACTTTTTTTCTAAACATAGAAATGGGGTAGGGGAAAGCAACCCAAAATAATTAAGAGTCTCTTAACTGGAAATGTATAGACAGTAGCCAGCTAGCACATTGGCCTGCCCAACCTCTGTGTGGCATTCTAGAGCCAGGGTCTTTGCCCCATTACAGAATTGTCATGCTCACAGATGGCTGTCATTTTGGCTGTAATCAACGGCAGTCACTCTGTCCCCAATGACAAACACTCTGAGTCAGTCAGGATAAAAATATTCCTTATTAGAAGGAAGTGAAATGATGATGGAAACAGATAAGCAAGGATCCCCATCATTATTCATAGCCTCCTGGGAGAAAAACAAGCTCTCTTGTGAGCACCTAGTTCTCAGCATTTGAGTCATTCTAATTGAGAAACTTGAGCACATAAACACAGCATACTTGGGCAGGGGGAAGCCTGCATGCATTCGGTTTGCTATCTGTTGTTGGATTTTTAGTTAATAGTAGATAAGAAGAGAAGGCTCATGGTTTAAGGGTTAGACTCCAGCTCTGAGGTGCCATCCTGTGCAGGTTTCTTAACCTCTGTATGTCTCAGTGTGCTTATCTGTGCAATGGCGATAATGACACCCACACCACAGGCCATGTAAAGAGTAGCATTCGTAACCATACAAAAACATTCCACAATCTGACACAAAGGTGATGGTCAACGAATACCAGGTTATAATCCTACTGAAGTTATTGTTTCTAAACTCTTTGACATGAAAACTCATTCTAGGTTATAACTAACATACCTTATGGCACCAAAGTTCTAGCTGGAAAGTGAAAAATTCTGACAAATGGGGGATTTGGCATCTTATACGTGGAAAACAGTGGGCAACTCCACCTACTGATTTGGTGGAATTTGCGGCAGCCTCAGTCACACTGGCTTCCCCCACTAGTGAAGACCAAAAGCATTATTCATACTGAATTCCTTTTCGCCAGTACTCTGAGGCAATGGTGTCTACTTCTCTGATGGAAATTCAGATAAAGAGGCGTGTTCCTGGGAGCACATGCATCTACAAAGGGTGGGCTCAGCTCCTTAAGTCCCCCTTTATGTTGGCATTTTCTGGCACTCAAAACAAGTCCCACAGGAAAGCCTCATTATCCTCCTCCCCAGGCTTTTAGCTGGCAGGGTTTCTTTCAGCTTCTCTTTTGATTACTAAACACACAAGCACACACACACAATCATCCCTACAAAACCATGCGAAACTTAAAAATTTTATAATACATTATGCTCATCATCAGTAATCCTGAAGGAAATGCAAATAGAAACCACAATGAGATAGCACTGCACACCTGTCAGAATGGCCATCATCAAGAAGACAAGAGGTAAGGGGTGGTGAGGATGTGGAAACAGAGACACCTGGGCACTGTTGGAGGGACTGTAAACTGGCTCGGCCACCCTGGAAAACTGGGTGGAGGGGCCTCAAAAGATTAGAAATGAATTCACCATACAACCCTGCAATCCCACTTCTGGGTATTTATTCAAAGAAAAAAAAACTGGTTATTGAAAAGATAGAGGCACTCCCATGTCTAGAGCAGCATTATTCACAGGAGCCTAGATACGAAATTACCGAAGTGCCCATCAATGGATAAATGAATAAGGAAGATATCCATCTATGTCTATATCACACGCGCAGTGGAATACTATCCTTCCATTTGTGACAACATGGATGGACCCCGAGGATATTATCTAAGTGAGATAAGCCAGACAGAGAAATACAAATACAGTATGAATGAAATCCCTTATATGTGGACTCTAAAAAGAAAACAAACTCAGAAACAGAGAGCAACAGTGATTACCAGGGGCCCAGGGGTGGGGAGGGCAGAGTTGTTTAAGGGTACATTCTTGCAACTATTAGGCAAGTCCTGGAGATCTAACATACAGTACAGTGATGACAGACAACAGAACTGCATTATAAACATTTAACATACTAAGAGACTACATCTTAATTGTTCCCACCACCAGAGGAAATGATAATTAAGTGACAGGATGCAATAGAGGTGTTAGCTAGCACTACAACGGCAATCATAGCACAGTATCAGCATATCAAATCAAGGTGTCATGTATCTTAGACTCACACCGTGTAATATGCCAATATATCTCAATAGAAAAGTATACTAGAATATAAAAAAAACTTCTCTGACATTGCAGCATGATACTGAATGCAGAAACAGGAGGACAGCCACAAGAAAGCTGACAGTGTGAGGGCTCCCCCTCACACCCACCCCACCATCTGGATCTTCACCCCGGTGCCCAGCAAAGAGCACTCTAGCTAGTCCATGTGCCGTTGCCTTTACTCACACCCTTAGCATTCTTCCTTGCTGACCTTTCCCCACACACCTCATTCACTTGGCGAATGACCGCTAGTGACCACTGACTCCCAATTCAGGACTACCGTCCTCTGTCTTCCTTTCCTGCCTTCTGTGTTCATCTTTCCCATGTGCACTGTGATTGTCTGAGCTTCCTCTGTGCTCAACTCTGGGTCTTCATGAGCCCAGGCTATGAGTTTTATGAATATCTTCTTTGGCTATGGGTCACTTCCATTGCCTTGGTACACATCTGCAGCTACAGCACATACTGTAACTTGAAAGCAATTTCAATATAGTTACATTTTAATAATGTAGTTAGTACATCTTACATCTGAATGCCATCTGATGGTTTCCTTACCTCAGTGACTGAAACGCCAGGGATCTTCCTTTTGAGTCATACTATTTCTGTACAGTATTCCATCACATGCATTCCGCAAGGGTCTAGGAACACCAGCTCTTTGCCTGAAATCTATATATTTTTGGTTTCTAGAACCTTCTGGCCAGCTACCTTCCCCCATATATGATATTGAACCAGCTTGGTTCTTGCCTTCCCTTAGCCCACCGTCATCATCCTCATTTACATCCCCTCCCCCAATCCCAGCCCTATATCCTCTGAAACCTCCATTCTACTGTCAAGAGATCTTTTGTGTGAGTCACTTTTTCCTGGATTGTTCCATTAAGTTCTTTGCCTTAATTAGAGCCTAAAAGACCCAGTGCTGCCCCTCTCCCCATCCCCTGCTCTACTGGAGCAGGGAAAAGAATGGCAATCTACCAACCCACCACTACCACATCCAGATAATCGTTACAGAACAGCAAGTCTCTATGCTTTTCTCTTGCCACCTGTTCTTACTAACCTCAGCATACTTACTTCTTCATGCCTGCAGTGAACCTGCAACACGTTCCCCTGCTTTTGGAGGGCTGGCTCACAATTCTCCTCTTTGCTCGGCCTTGCCCCACTCTCACTCCCAGTTACACTGGACAAATTCAAAATCCCTAAGAACCTATCCAATACGCTGGCTTCACTCACCTAAAATCTCTCGCTTAACACCATGCTTTTATAAAGCTCTTCAACCACTTCCAGACTAAACTTTATTTTGTAGCTTAAATATAACTTCCCCTCTCTCTTTACAACTTTTTTATCTTTTCATTTCACTCCCTCCTGATTCCTGAACTTGCTCTGGAAACACAATTCTATCTCTAGTTCCTGTGATCCTGTATTTTTCCACTGAGTCAACTTTAATTTTTTTTTATGTGAACTGGACCTCAGAATCAAGCATGTTTCTCACAGCCAATAACATCCCAATATACCTGTATCTTCTTGGTCATCTGCCACAATCAGCAACACCCTTCTGCCCCCCATCATTCATTTACTCCTATTCCTTAGTGTCCCACAATATTGACCATTGTTGATCAACTCCATTTCCTGCACTCTCCACCCTCATCAGACCCTAACTGCTGCTTGCCGTCTTTTCCTCCATCACTTGTTAATTCTCAAATTCATCCTTTCAAAGTCCCTTTCAAAGTGTTTCCACTCTCCTGAGGGGAGCCTCTTGACACTTATTTTTTTTTAACCCTCTGCTGGGGTTGCTTCATGCATGGCGTGCTTCCCTTCCTGTCTCAGAAATTCACTTTATGTTCACTCATGTCCTCTGCTTTTCTCCCCTACTTCCCTCCTCTAGCATAATGTGCCCTTTATTACCTGCAGATTCAGCTGTCCTGGAATCTTGAACTCACTTGGTCTTCCCTCCTCTGGCACAATGGCCCATTAATTGGGGGTTTTCCCTCATTTTCAGCTTTCTATCTTTTCTAATCGGATCAAAGTTGAACTCATCATCTCCATCAACCTGCTGATCCCTCTGTACATTCTACCCACGTCGATGCCAATCAAACCAGTTAGAAATGCATCTTCAACTCTGTCACATCCCTTTTTTTCAGTCTGTGGCCAAGACTGTTATCTGCTCAGCAAAATCCACGTCCCCTTCTCTTCGTGGCTGCATGGCTAGAATATTGTACATTTCCCAGGCTCCCTTGAAGTTAAATAGAGTTGTGTGAATGGAATGTGAATGAAAGTGACGTGTGCCACTCTTGGCCACACCTAATTTCCCACCCAATTTCTTCCCTCTGGTGTTACCTTTAGGCTTCCTGGAATTGAAATGATCCTCAGATCAATCTTGGAAGCTATGTGTTGAAAATGGTAGAGTTTCTGTTCGTGTGGTTTTCCACAATGGCATTTCTGCAAATGCCATTGCCAT
This sequence comes from Sturnira hondurensis, assembly GCF_014824575.4. NCBI lineage: Eukaryota > Metazoa > Chordata > Mammalia > Chiroptera > Phyllostomidae > Sturnira > Sturnira hondurensis. The sequence goes on along the minus strand of NW_028075797.1, from coordinate 3,559,223 downwards.
TTGCAGAAATGCCATTGTGGAAGAAGGCAACATCTTCAACTTGTTTATCTGTCCAGTACTGTTACATATACAAAAAACAGTCTTGCATTCTGTTGGAACCATGGTACATTTTTGAAGTCTACTTGTTATATCAATTAAACTATATAACTAAGACACCCCCAAAAGTCAAGCACTATTGATTCTACTTATTTAGCATCTTTTCCATCAGCTCTTCCTTCTCAGACCCACTACTGCACTGCCAGGTTCAGCTTAATCTTCTACCTCACATGGTCTATTACAGTGGCCTCTGATTGGTCTCCCTGCCTTCAATGTCTTGTCTCTAACATCAAACCCATCATTAATACTGAATTTCTTAAAACAAAAGTCAGATACTTTATCCTGTACCTCTAGAAGCCCTTGATGTCCACAGAATAAATCTCATAGTGCTTAGCACAATGCTCAAGGTGTCACACAGACTTGCCTTAAACTGTCTTCAGACATTCATTTACTTTGGGACCATATAAAATGAAGTGTCCCTCATTTTTGTTTCTACTTGTGCTATTCATTCATCCCACTCTAGGTTCATAAATGTAATATCCTCTTACCTTTCAGTTTCCAAATGTTCCTCACATATGAAGTATTACCAGATCCTGTATTTGCAATTAATTATTTCTTCCTCTACCATTTACATGATCTAGTATTTAGTAGCTATCTCCTTAAAGTAAATTGTTTATATATCCATCTCTCCTACCAAAATAAATAGTCCTTTAATGTGTAGCATCAATGTATTAATCTTTGTATTCTCTATGTTGTGCCCAAGACATAATACATGCTTAACAATTTTTGCACCCAATTATAAAGTGTGGGTTTTCCCTCCACACCATCAAGTAATTCTCCAACATCCACTGGACACCTATAATTCAACTCAATCCTCACACTATCTGCTTGGAGATAGCATCAGATCCCACAAGTTAAGAGCTCAGTCCCACAACCCTCTCCCCTTTACATACATATACACTTCAGATGCCAATCTCAAGTCCAGGGTGTCACCTGTGCTACTGACCTACCAGATATAGATTAGAGCTTCTCAAGACCGCCCCCCCTCCGCCTTAGGTGCAATTAATTTGCTAGAGTGGCACACTGAACTCAAACATTTTACTTACTGGATTACTGGTTTATTATAAAGGGTACAACTCAAAAACAGTCATATGTGACAGGCCCATAGGTGCAGAGAAAGGGCATGCCACTCTCCGAGCATTTGCATGTGCTCAGCAACCCAAAAGCTCTCCAAACTCCATCCTTTTGGGGTTTTATGGAGGCTTCATTACATAGTCATGATTCACTAAGTCATCAGCCACTAGCAACTGAATTGACCTCCAGCCCCTCACTCCGTCCTCAAGGTCAGGGGTAGAGATACTGAAAATTCCTAGCCTGAAATCACATGGTTGGTTCTTCTGGCAATTAGCTGCCATTTTTAGGTGCATTCCAAAAGTCACCTGTTAACAACAACCAAAATACACCTTTTTACACTCATCACTTAGAAAATTTCCAAAGGTTTTAGGATCTCTGTGCCAGAAACAAAAAACAATGTTATAAACCATAATGTCATAATTTTTAACAAAGAATTGTTGAAAAAGAAAAACACCAAATTCTAGGAAGAAGGAGAAAGGAGGAGGAGGAAGGGAGGAAAAGGAAGACAAAGAAGAAATATTTAGTTGTATAATTAGAAGGACACCCCTTCCTAAACCTAGAGGCTTGACACTTACTGTAGTGAAATGGAGAAGTGCCAGGCATGGTATAAAGCTCATGTGGGTGCAGATCCCAGCTCCCCTACTTAGCAAATCAACTCACCTAGGTCTCAGTCACTCCATCTAAATAAAATGAAGATGGTGTGAAAATTAATAAACTTCAATGAAGATTGGAGTCAGGAGGGCCTGGAGGGGGAGCTCTCACCCCCTGCCACTCATTCTCCACTGCCCCAAATAGGAGAAGTGCCTTGCATCTCCATCCAGAAGATGTTTTCTATTCTACTACACCAATGGGGAGAATTTTCTCCTCCCCCAACAATAACCCAACCAATGAAAGACCCTGACAACCCAGCCAATGAAAAAACACTACACTCCAAACTCCCAGTTTTGTCCAATGGAATCTTTGTTTACAACAGCCCCTCCTAACTTCTCACCTCTGTAAAAGAACATTCTCCTTTGCCCTCTGAACTTGCCTATGGTTTGCCATAGCTTGCATATCTTGAATTATAATTCTCTACTATTCTTGAATATATTTATTTTTTGCTGATAAAAGACTTATTTTTAAGGTTAGCAGTAGTAATGCCTACTTTATACAGTTGTTGTGAGCCTTAGAAAACTATGTAACTGTATCTATGAAGGCCTTGGTCTAGAGTATGGTGCATAGTAAACACTCAATAAATGACCATCATTGATAGTAACCCTTCAGTGCCCTTTGGAAATAGGCAGGAACTAAAATTTAAATATGCCACCTCTACTATGCAATCTTCTATGACTTTCCTGGTAATTATTCCTAAGGAATTATACATTTGCTGGCATTTCCTTATTTCCTACATATTGCCACCATCCTTGCCTTTCAATGAAATGAGTTCAATGAAATCCTTACTTCAAGGTTATTTAAAAAAATGTTTTCTTAACAGGAACAGTACATTAGTACAATGGTACATGAAGGCTATACTTCCTAAGTAACCAAAATCCCCAATAATAGTCGCCCTTGACTTCACACAGAGGTGCTGAAGGTGTTTTTGGATTCCACCTCTTATGTGCCTAGAGTATGGGCCTCAACTTGTTCCTCCTGCACACAGATTGGTCAGCTTGGGACATCCTCCAGAGGCATGCCTGGCTCTCTGGGCTACTCTGAAATGTCTTTCTTTGTAGTCTTAACTGTAAGAAATGTGAGAATTTTTATTAGTGCAACACTTATTTTTCTTTTCTCTCACACATGCTATTGTATGCTTGTTTATTCTAGGGGAGGGATTGAGACAGCTATCATTCCTTTGCAATAGATATTTGCTAGATAGAGCTTGGCTTCCAGTCTCTTTCTTCTTTTCCCAGTGGGCCTTCAGATGAGATGTGTGCTGCCCCATGCCATTTCCTGCTGGGGGTAGCAGATCTGGGGGTATCTCAAGGTCATAGCCACCCTAGATCTTGCTCCTCATTAACCACTCATCTGCACAATGCTGAGCATCTATCTCCAAATGCTTTATTTTCTCCCCGCAACTAGCAACTATCCATTTTCTCCTTTGAAAGGCAATGCCAAAAGAGAAACAATTAGGTTAAGAGCAAGAGGACACAATTATGAGTCTTTCCTTGTGTGTTTCTTGTTCCTTCTACTTAAGATCTTGTTACCCACGATTTGTGCTTTGACGCCCTCTGGGTATAGGAAAGCTCTGTGTATAGGAATGAAACAGACACTTTGATGGATGTCTTCTTATTTTTCTGTCATTCTCTTAATAACATATCTTATTCCAAACCATAATAGCAAGTAGTTTTTAGATTGTAACTTGCAAAAGAGAAAATATGTTAGAAATGGCCTTGCTTTGCATAATCTTTTCTTTGGTACCATTTAGGAGGAAAAAAATCACTTATTTACCTGGGATCTAGGAATAAGGATGTCCTTGGATAGAATGTGAGGATGGGAAGACTAATTTGATTGTGGTTTACCTGATTGAAATGTAAATGTATCATTTCCTATGAAATAAGTTGACCCTGTAAATTCCATCCAAATGCAACATTTTGCACTGACCTCAAAGACCTATGATGTTTTCCTCATTTACACTGTTCCACTGTGAAGAGCCCTAAATTATTCAGAACTTTCAAAGAATCATAGTGAAATGCCAGTGGTCTTGCCTTCTGGTTTTGTTTCCCTCTTTCATTCATTGGATCATTATGCCTCACTAAGCATATCAGGTGCGGTGTACCAGGTATATTAAAGTAAGGTGTATACAGTTTCTGCATTCAAATAGCTACACATTGTGAGGAAGGTGGATATGCAGACAGATTTAATGAGAGACACAGGAATAGGGTGACACAGACCAGGGGTGTTAGGAACATAAGGGTTGGGGCATCAATTATGATCTATGTCCTGAAGTCTGAGTAGGGGCTTCTGAGCAAATCAGGCGGGGAAAGGACAGTCCAAGCATAGGGAACACAATGTATAATGGGACATGTCATACCAGAGGTGGCAATGCCCGGGGAAATGCCAATGCCTATGTGAATGCAAAGCAATGGAAACAGCATAGGAAAAGAAGCAATATTAAAAGAGAAAGAAAGCCCTGGCTGGTGTGGCTCAGTGGATTGAGCTCTAGACTACGAAGCAAAGGGTCACTGGTTCGATTCCTAGTCAGGGCACATGCCTGGGTTGCAGGCCAGGTCCCCTGTAGGGGGTGCACAAGAGGCAACCACACATTGAAGTTTCTCTCCCTTTCTATATCCCCTCCCCTCTCTAAAAATAAATAAGTAAAATATTTTTTTTAAAAGAGAGAGAGAAAGACAGAAACTTTTAGTCTGAAAACAGTACAGTTAGCAAGCACTTAATGGGCATCTACTATATGTCCTACCCTGTATGCAAGTATCTTCTATATTACTGATACGACTTTGCTGAGTCACCCAAGGCTAATGTGAAATGCATGTATGGACCCCGGACATCAAACCCCAGTTCAGAAGGAGGCCTTGGGCTCCTTTACTAGATACGTGTCCCCAGCACTTGCACAAGACACTGTGATGGGTGCCACAGCAATGCTGCAGAGCACAGTGGCTAAGAATGCAGTTGAATAGGTCAAATCCCAACAGCTCCAGTTAGAAGTCATGTGACTTCTGTACTTCAGTTCTCTTCATCTCTGTTTCAGAGATAGTAATAGTAGCTACCTCATTGGGTTATTATGAGGGATAACTAAGCTAATTTATAAGCACTTACAAATTCCTCTGGCATATAGGAAATCACTATATTTTTCTGTATATATTAGTTAATGAAATAAAGTAGATTTTATTGCAAAGCATATTAAGAAATGACCCGTGCTGTCAGGAGCTGAGACTCAGAGTTATAACCTGGTTCTAAAGTAGAGTAGCTATTCACGAATCTTAGCAATAAAAACTGAACTCTACCTACAAATAAAATAAACTTGCTGAAATTACAGCTGCTATTGAAAACTGTTAGTTTGGGGAACTTGGTAAAAGTTGGTCCTCTCTAGACTAATCTTTACTCACAGGAAAATGTAGCAATTCTGAGATTTGCTTGGAGTAGGAAAGAAATGATGAATAGAGGGAGTTAAATTTTGCCTCTGGCCACAGATTAGTTTCTGAATAGGAATAAAAACAATTTTAAATATACTCAATTTCAAATTCCTCCTCTCTTTTTGTTCTCCCTCCACACTTATTAGGTATTTATAACAAACTTACAGTTTTTTAGATTAAGGTAAAAGTGTTCATGCGGAGTAAAAATCTCTTGGTATTTAGAGTGGCTAATTGTTAGTTTGAATGTTAAGTAATTTTTTTAGAAATTAAAGCGCTCCTTTTTTCTCTGACCTAATGGGCCAGTTACACATAAGGATAAGAAAAGAAGAAAAAGGCTGGCCAGTTCCAAATACTTGCTCTCAAAAAAAAAAAAAAAAAAGACAAAACCGTTCTGAAGATTTGCTGTGTTACATTTCTGCTTGTTCATGCAAGGGCCATGTGGAGGCCTTGGCTGTTTCTACATGCACAGCAGGAGAAGAGCAGGGTGTTCATTTCCTTGAACAAATATGGTTGATCGACAACCGTAACACAAGTTTCCATGAACCACTCCAGCCTCCCACTGCCGCTGAGGTAAGTTCTGCCCAGCCTCAACCAGCACTGTTTTCAAGGGTCTAGAGGAGACCACGCTGGGCAGTGTCTGGCACCAGGTTTAGTGTCCCTGACATAGGGAGAAAGGGCATGCCAAAGTTTCACCTCTGTCCCACAGGTTTTGCGTGGACAGAGCTGTCTTTCTCTTTATGTTCCATCAGCAGTGGGAAATGGTGAGGCAAATGTCAGGAATAAAAGACACATTCCAATCACTTCTTCCCTCTCAGATCAGGTCCTGATTATGGCTACCATTTTTTTTTTAAGCTAAGTTTTCACCTTAGTGGCCAAAGACCCTAATAGGTGGAATCTGGATCTATAATCTAACCATAATCTGTTTTAGCTCATTACATTAAGAATGAATTACATGCACTCTTGAACTCAAATTAAAAGATTCCTTGGAGTTATAGCAAGGAAACTTTGGACCTCAGCCTTCACACATATTCGTGGTTGTTCCCTCCCTCTTGCCAGGAGTTGTGTTTAAACACCCCTGCCTCCTTCCTGTGAGCGCACAATTACACCTCCTTGCAGCCCCTCCAGTACCGCGCTCTGCAAAGCCCCCTTCCACAGGGTGATCCCTTACAAAACACAGAGGGGACACAGCCCTGGACTAAAGGATACTGTTAAATATGATTTTGGTTTAGTGGCTCTGATATTATCTTTCATACTGTGCAAAGAAAAAAAAGCGGTGATGTTTTATCAGCAGCTACGTGGTAACACGTAGCACACTGTACACTTCAATTAGATCCCCTTTACCTAGCATGTCCTCCTGCCCTATGTGAACTGAGCCTCAGGTGTCTTCCATGCCCAGGCAGGCACATGCAGCCCATGTTGAGGGTTCCAGAGTGCTTTATTAAACAGAAAATTACTATAATGCTATTGTGTGAGCTGGCAGCTTCCTGAGAGTTAAAGATTTCATAGTATTTTACTACCAGGACCAAATTTCAGCTTCTGGGATCTGGCAACTGGAGAATTTACTCTCCGTGATGTCCCCAGGGGAAAACTGACTAAGCCCCCCATGGGAAGCTTTGGCTGCAAGCCCTTGATGCTGAGACAAGTGGTTGTGTGAACCAAGACACATTACCTGGCTCTTTCCTGAACTGGAATCAAACTGGCCTTTAATGTGGTATGTAAACTAATGGGATTTGGGGGATTTGAGTAAATTCCATTTATTTATACAGTAAATGTTTAAATGAGCCCTTCTATCCCAGGCAATGTAGGTCTCAGGGAGAGAGGAATGAGTTGTGCACTGGCCTTCAACGAGTTCACAGTCTACTAAGGAGAAAAACATGAAACAAAAGAAGTATAATACCATATGTGGCCTGTGCTATTAGCAATTATCCCATAGGCAATCCCTTCCCCTGTTTTTCTTGCTACCAGATGCCAGTTACGTTTAAGATGATGATATGCCCAACTCTATATTCATTTTATTAGCTTCCTTTACAGCTACAAGGAGGCTAGTGACAGAATTCTGGCCTATAAAATATAAGCAGAATTCTACTGGGAGCTTCTGGGGTAGCTTTTGCTCTCTTGAATAAAAAGGACAAACACAACCCATGCTGCCCTAACTTTCACTTTTTGCATTAAACAAAGAAGTGGTGCCTGGTGCAAGGCAGCCATTTTGTAGTCATGAAGTAATGAGCACGCGAATGAGAGTTAACATGCAAAGCATGGCAAAACACAAAAGCAGAAAAGGACCAGCTTCCTAATGACAATGTTGAAAAGCCAAGTTAATACCAACTACCCTTAACACTTGGATGTGTTGTTAATTCAGAAAAAAATACTTTTTGTTCAAGCCATTATTCATCCAACTTTCCATTAATTGTATAGCCATACATATTCCCAACAGACACAGTGTAAGAGCTAAAGATGTACCTAGGTTACAGAGGAAGGTGTGAGTAACTTTATTATTGGAGTAACTTTACTATTGGAGTGGGTAAAGTCAAGGAAGCTCATACTTTTTTCTTGAGAGGATATACTTCTTCCATGGAATAACATGAAACCAAGTTCTGGGGGAAGCACAGGAGCTCTTTGGGAAGTGGGCAGGTGCAGGGGGCGGTGTTAAAGTGGTGAAATGCAGACTAGCCTGAGGGACCAGCGTGTGCAAAGGCTGGGTAGCATGAAAAAGCAAGGCATGCTAGCGGAACCAGAGTGATTCAACGAGAAGGATGTATGGGTTTGGGGAAAGGGAAGGTGTGGGAGTAATGGTATGTGAGGATGGGAACAGAAGCACATGGTAGATTACAAGGGGTTTTGGAAATCAGATTAGAAAACCAATGAAGGTTTTAAGCACATGAGTGATGGGATGATTTAGAAAGATACCCAGCTATGATAGGAACATGCAAGAGAAAGGGAAGGTGGCTCTAAGAAGATCATGTTGGAAAGAATTTTATAATTATTCAGAACTATTTAAACCTTAGAGCTAATGAGCAGTTTTTGTGGTATGCGAAGGAGAAGTCATATTTGCACTTTAAGCCCAGTGCATAGGCTATCTTATTTAACCTTTCTACAGCTCACAGGGTAACACATGATATCACTATGAGAAGGAGACTGAGCGTCAGGAGCTTAAGCAGTTGTCCAGGTTCCCACAACTACAGGGAGGAGGTCTGGTGCACCAGACTGCATGTCACCTCTCAGTCCTACTGGAAAAGAGTCTGTTTGCCTCCAACTGAACTGTAGGGGAATACTGGAAGGCTATGCAATTCTGGAAACTAACACCAGGGACATACAGTTTACAAACATAGTGACCAGGAAAACAGAAGGACCCAGACTGATCCTGCTGGTATGGCGGAGGCATGCATAGGCTCTGCCAAAAACAGATCTATAGGGAAATTCCTCTCGATAAGAATTCCTTAGGTCTGTGGGAAACAGAACATTTCTTTGTCTTCAGTGTCCCCAAGATAGATTGCCTGGAGACATTTTATTAATAAACATTTTTCAGTAATTTCCCCCAACTGCCAGGTACTGTTCTAAGTGTATTACATGCATTAGCTCATTTAATCAACAAGATCGCATGGGAAAACCTCCACAGTGGGTTTTTATGTTTCATGTTAAACCATGTAGAAGCTGCCAGTGTGAAGTGGTATCCACCAGGGGGAAGGGAGGGAGCTTGCTGCCACCTGCTCCCTGCTATTTAAAACCTCTGCAACAGGGGCCAAAATATGTATTCCTTCAGGGCAGAGCCTCTGGAGAGAGGAGCACAGCAGCTGAGACAAGCTGAAGGGAAGCTGGAAGAAAAGGAAAACAACCAACATTTATCAGGACACATTATATGCCTGAGCCGGAGCTAGGTCCTTTGAAAGCCCATACAAAATTGATTGCACATTAACAACCCCTGAGCTAATGCTATTGAGAGGGTTGTTTAACAGCATTACCAGGAAGAATCATGGCAGCTTTGTTCCTGCCCAGCAAGGAAATGCATTTTCACTTAGGATATCAACTGGGAAGTTTCACAGCCAGCCAAACGGAATAAAGCACGGATCCCGTGGCCCAATCTGGGCAGAACACAGGTAGGTTTTACTCCTGATTACTAACAATACAGCATTATCAGATCAATTCAAAGAGAGGGAGAGCTAATAAAATGAAGAGTGCATTCTCAGAGTGATTGACAGGGCTGAGATCCAAAACACTGGGCCACTAAGACAACACAGGCACCAGCTGACTGACTGGGCTGGATGATGGCCATGGGGGATCCACTGTGGTTGGTGGGTGTTGAACAACTGAATGTCTGTCTGCCCAGGCGACGAGCAGACAGCACTTAGGCCAAGTATTTTAGAGGGAAGACAAGCCTCCCAACAGCACTGTAATAAAGATTAGGTTCTTGGAGGAAACTTTGAGCAAGGATTTAAATAAAGACTGAGCATCTATTCCTGGTTTTATCTTATCTCATGGTGCTCATTAATTTATTCATGCAACCGGCATGTGTTATTGAGTACCTAACCACTGTATACCAAGCATGGCTGTAAATGCCTAGAATACAACTGCGAATAAAAATGGCAAAAGTTCCTACCTTCTTGAGTTTGCATGCTAGTAAAGAAAAAGAGCCATTCACCAAGAAAAGTAATGATTCAGTAAATTATATCGGAAGGGGATATATGTTATACGAAATAAATTAGGGGCAGGTCGGTTGGGAATGTGGGGGGGTAGGGACAGGGCCCCAGTGAAAAGGTGCCTCAGTGATGGTGGAGAATCAGTCATGCAGTTATCCAGAACTTCTAGCCCAAGCATTGGAAACAGCCCATTCACAGGCCCTATGGTGAAAGCAGTGTCTGGGCTTGACTGGGGAAGAGAGAAACATTCAGCAAAGTCATTGAAGTGGGAACAGAAGCCACAGAGCATGGAATCCTAGAGTCCACGACATTGAGTTCACATCCAAGATCAATTAGGTTCTGAACAAGTGTTTAAGCTTTCTGAGTCTTGCTTTATTCATCCCTTAAATAGAAATATAGTAGCCACTCTAATCTGTGGGGGATATATTCCAAGACCCTCCCCACACCATGAGTGACTGAACTCATGGATAGTAACAAACATAGACACACACACACACACACACACACACACATATATATACACACACATATATACACATATATATTACTTTTTTCTATACATAAATACCTATTATAGAGTTTAATTTATAAAGTAGTTACTATAAGAGATGAAAATAACCAATAATAAAATAGAATAATTATAACAATATATTATAATAAAAGTTATGTTAGCATAGTCTCTTTCTATCTCATACTGTCTTATTTTACTGCACTTACCCTTCTTGTGACGATGTAAGATGATGCAATGCCCGCGTGATGAGACGAGATGAGGTGAGGGGCATGACGCAGGTGCTGTGGTTAGAATCAGGCTACTATTGACCTTCTCATAATATGACAGAAGGATCATCTGCTTTGGGTGATCCTGGATCATTGAGCCAGGATGATGTCAATGAGCGGATACCAACAGCAGATAATGCTGATGGTTTGGATCCTCAATAATGGAACTGTTTATTTATAGAATTTTCCATTTACGATTTTTCAGAGCATGGTTGACCACAGGTAACTGAAATCACAGAGAGCAAAACCGCGGATAAGGGGAGACTACTACAGTGATGGTAGCTCTCACAGGCTCTGGGGAGGACTGAATGTGCAACACGTGTAAGATGCTTAGACAGCTTGTGTGGGGCACACAGCAAGGCCTCGGAGTTGTCAGCTGCACCGCAGCTCCTTCCCACAGCTCCTAACTCCATATTTCCATGTACACAGTTACTTATCTCTCTCACTAACTTTGGAGCAGAAGCTCTGTATTATTTAATTCTAAATCTCCAGACCCTCAGTTAGGACCTGCACCGATCAAGCCCTTCCTTTGTAGGAAGCTGTGGAACAGGGGTGTATGGCTGTCCCAGCGGATAGAGTAGTAGATAGAATTGTCACTCCAGGACCTAATGATGCCAGTTCTTGGCTGTTGCACTGAGCAATATGAGCACTCTCTGTAGGTGAGATTCGGTTCAGGCATCACCAGAAGTCAGTCTTCAGAGGCAGGGGAAATACAGCTAGGGATGTGGGAGAACTACCACAAACAGATGCTGACAAAAAGGGAACCATGCTAACCACACCTGCAGGGCCCTTTAAGGCTCTTAGACAGAGATACGGTTTGTCCAGGGTCCAGGTCACCATCCAGAAAGCAAGAGAAGCTGAAGTCTCTAACCTGAAAAACACTGCCTCCTCCCAATGCAGCATGCCATCAGAGTCTCAGAGCCAGGGCTGCTCAATGTGACTTCCTACAGCTTCTCATCCCCACACAGAGATGGGCAGTGATGAGCTGGATGGAATTCAGCTCATGCCTCACTCGTGGAATTTTTCTAATTCCAGTGACAAAAACAGGTACAAGGTTTTCCTGAAAGCCTGAACCTGGGCTTGTCATGTATCTCTGTCTTCAAATAGGCTGGGGACAACTGGGCTTATGTGTTAGATGAACAAAAAAACAGGAAGAAGAACTAAGGAAAATCTATACTCAGTAGGAGGCTGGCTCCAACGCCCATGACAATGAGATGGTCTCTACATAGGCCCCAGGGCCAGGCTTGGGCTGAAGTCACCTCAGGATCCGCAGTTAATTCTCAAGCCTTTCCTGCAGCCAATTTTAGTCCAACTCCTTGATTTAATTACACTCCCATGTACAATAGGAAGCTTGCTTTTTTCTATACTTGATGAATATTCAGCTCATAGACCTATAATTTCCTCCACCAGGCACACTCCCATTTTTGCATATTGATGCCATGTTTAGTTTATTTTCTAATTTTCCATCCTTCTGGTCCTGTGCTCACCACCTTTTCCTCATAATAATTTCTATCACCCTGTCCCCATAATAATTTCTATCAGCACACACACACACCCATACACACACTGCCTTCCCTCTCTCTCTCCGCCTTCATCCAGGTGGTGTGGAGCACACACCTGAGCCCCTTGAACCTTCTTTATACCTGTCACAGTGATGGGTAGAGGTCTGTGCTCTAGTCTTTAATTGGAGTCCACATGGCTCTAAATGGTGAGGGACAGATGATAAAGAACAAAGCTGTGGGTGGAGTTCTGAGGGTACATATGGAGACTGGAGACATGCACACTCCTTCACAGACATCAGAGCTAGCCTCCCTCCAATTATGCCTCCTGCCAGAAGGTAGTCAGATGTTTCAGATATTTGGGTGACAGCAACACCTCACTGGAGAGGAAACAGGAACAAAAGTTGAGAGCAGTTTGGGTGTCCAGCAAGACTACCTGTCTCCCACATGTCCTCTTCTGGTAACTATTTGTGTTTGGGGACTTTCCCTTGAAGTCTTAGTCAATCTGGTCTATTATAACAAAGTACCACAGCATGGGGAGTATATAAGCAAGAAAAATTTATTTCCCACAGTTCTGGGGGCTGGGAAGTCCAAAATGAAGGCACTGGTGAATTTGGTGTCTGGTAAGGACACACTTCCTTGTTCACAGGCGGCTGTCTTCTCAATGAGTCCTCACATGGCAGAGATGGGGGGAGCTCTCTGGGCTTCTTTTATAAGGGCACTAATCTCAATCATGAGGGCTTCACCCTCATGACCTAAACACCTCTGAAAGGCCCCACCTCCTAACACCAGCACATTAGGGTTGGGTTTCTGCATAAGAATTCAGGGGGCCACAATGAGTTGTATCCACTCTATACCACTTGACTTGTTTAGTCCGACTCCTGAATCTCTCTTCTCACCAAAAGCCTTCTTCTAGCACCGTCATGGGCTCTGGCTCCCCTTCCTTCCCCAGAAACACTTCAAGGGTCTGCTGTGCTACAACTCCGCTTACTCTGATGCCTGGACCCTGGTTTTGGCTTATGCCCCAGCCAAGCCCATGGTCCCTTTCCACCCACCAAAGACAGTAAGAAGAGAAGAAAGGAAGCTCAGAACTACTCAGGGCAGGCATGTTTGCCTGTATCTCCCAACAGTCCCCCATTATGTAGAACCATTGGACACTTCTAACATGCTTGGTCCTCAGAGAAATTCCCCATTCATTTAACCTGTGACTGTTAATGACCAGGCGAACTCCCTGCCTACCCCTCCATGTAGGACACTGGGTAAAACGATCAAAGGCTCCCAACCCGTTGCACATCCTCCCATGAATCATATTTCTCATTCACACAAGTCATTTCTTGAGAGAACCGGGGAGCATAAGGGAAGCAAGCCCAGGGACATCAGAATTCCCATGGAGGCCTGTTTCAGTCCCCATCAAGGCTTTCTGATATGTTCCCTTACTGAGACTTGCTGATAAACAACTAATGTTCACATTCGTAAAGCTTAATATGAAACTTAAATGGATATTTGAATGTACACGTGTCCCTCTTGATGAAGTAGAGATATTCTTTGAAAGTCACATGAAATGTAGATGGCTTAGCCTACTTATATTATAACTTTAATTTGAGTATCACATGCTAAATATAATCCAGTTAACTCATTTAATACTCACTAGACCCCTACAAAGGAGGTATTATTTTTACCTCCATTTTACAGATTAGGAAACTAGGGTTCATAAATGATAAATGATTCACCCAGGTCTCACAGGTACTAAGTGGCAGGATGCAGATTTAAACTCAGGTATCTTTATTCCAAAGCTTATGCGTTTAACCACTAAGTAGAAAAGACATCTGGGTGGAGCCAGCTGATGGGGCACACTGCCTACCCGCCTCCAGCGTAGGGCTGCATGCGGCAAGGTTGGCAGCGCGCAGAACCGGACTCAATTTAGGGATGAGGAGCTCCATTTTTATAGGCTTCTCAGAGGTCCTAACAACTGCTGACCAAACTCATACAAGGGTCAGTGGGTAAACCAGGGGTCTCTTTTTCTCTTTTGGAGCATCACAAAAGCCTTTCTGCTCATCGGCAGTCATCCCATTCTCTCTCCCAGAGGCAAGGGTCCGAGAGAAGCCATTCTCCCACCCGGGGTTACACAGGGCACCTAAAACTGACCAGATGCTGAGATGACCTTAAAGCCCAAGTCACCCAGTTTGGCAGCCTGGAGTCTCTAACCTGACTCTAAGAAGAAATTCATAAACCGGCCAGCAGAGTTCTTGTTACTGGACAGAACACCTTCTTTCATCAGTTCCAACAAGTTCTTTTAACTGACCTTCCTTTTCTAGACTGGGTGCAAATACCTTCTTTCTGTTATTAGAGTCCTTGTTTAGACAAACTGGGAGTTATGGGTCATGTTGAAGCTGTCTTTCCTTTGCACACTCATTCTGAGCACACTCTGGCCACCCCATTTAGACCAAAGCAAGTGCCAATCTGATGGAATTATCTGGTGGTCTTCAAGTCTCCTTGGCAACACATTTAAAAGGCTCCTAGAATAGATTGCATCTGCAGCTGACTAGTTCCATGCATTATATGTTGCTTTTTACTGGTTCTATTTGGAGGCAGGTTCTTCCCTCTGTGAGCCTTTAGGATGATGATCTCAGTGATGATGATGTAGCTAACCTGTGTTGAAGGATTGCTGTGAAGATAATTGAAGTAACGTATGTAAAGATGTAAACTGTAAGGTGCCAAATTAAAACAAATTTGCCTAATAGACCATACGATAAAATACAGCAGCCACTGGAATGGAAGTTAGATTTCATGCTATTTCCAAGGCTCGCACATCACTTAACATTTGAGGAGAGTCTTCTCCCATCTGTGAATCGCAAGTCATGACCTTTGTTTTCTTACTAACAGGACTATTTGGAATTCACAAGGACATTCCTGGAAAGCCATTTGACGACTATAAAGTAGTGTGCCTGCAGGCATACAGGACAATGAAATTCACCAAGAAGTAGACAATTATATGGCAAATCCTTTCATAAATAATCTCCTGCTCACATAGGTCCCTTAAATCTAGACCATGCTTAGAATTCAATTTTAAATCTGTCAAATGAATTTGCTATATGTCCATACAGAGGTGAATCTCATTCAATGGCTGTTTAATGAAGGGAGAAAAGGGAGAAAAGAAGGAAGAAGAGGAGAAGGAAGGAAAGAAGGAAGGAAGGAAGGAAGGAAGGAAGGAAGGAAGGAAGGAAGGAAGGAAGGAAGGAAGGAAGGCTCTATTCTTCTTGCTCCAACTCCACATGCTGTTTTTAAATTCCTCCATATAATCACCTTTATGAACTATCATCAGGCAGCATGAATCTTCATTGGTACTAGAAAGAGTATCTAAATTATTAAAAAATCTTTCTTACTATGAAGTTTTATTAAGAAGCATGACATGACACATGTTATATAGTGTTTCTGTTAATTGAGCATCAAGTAAGTGAAATACACCCAGACACAGAGAACGCTCTAGGCAAGGAGTCAAGGCTTGGTGCTATGTTTGTTCTTTTCCAGCACACAACTGCCCTGGGCCCCTGTACCTACTGAGTGCCCGGAGGTCTGCTGGCTACAGGGAAGACCCTGCCAGCTTGCCTCACTGTCAGTCTCCTCTCCACCCACCACAGGTCCAACCCTTCAGTGTCCAGGCTACAGTCTCTTCATACCCCTCAGGTTATAACCACACAGTGGATGGTGCCTGCTTACTCTGACATTGTGAAAATCCTGTTTGTTCACACTAGTGGAAAAAAGAGCCATAGCTGTCAGGTTTCCTGGGTGCCTGCTGTTCTGCTTTTCCTGCCTTGGTCTTTATCCTTTAAATCCAACAAAGGCATTCCCTCCTGCTCAGTCCTCTGAACCCCACATCTTGCATATGATACCCCTATATTACAAGATGCAATCCTCGGAGGGCATGTCCTATCCTTAACACTGTAAAATTTAATGGACTGGAGATTTGCGTCCAGTTCTCAAAGAACTTCTCTCTAAAAGCTGCAATAGAAGAAAGCTTCGTTCAGTGGTGAAAATGATGACTAGCTTGGATGAGGACCAATTCAGATAATTGTCCAAAGACCTTTAATCTCACTGGCATCCCTCTGCCACTCAGCAGGGAACTGGCCGATCATTCCATCAATACATTTATTTTGTCAGCTGTCACTGTGTGGCGCCCACATGTCTCAGCTGGGTAACTTAGGCTAAGAAATGGAAACCTGCCAATATCAGAATCATTTCATCCCTGTCACGTGCCTCTCTTGTCATATGGATTTTCAAAGCATTTCTGCCTGGCTTGGCAAATCTAAGCCATGACCTTGTTTTTAGCTGCTGGGTCCCTTTAATTATTAGTATCCAACCCAACCATCTTGAGCTGGTACATTTACAAACTGTATTAACTCAGTAAATTCTACTCACTAGATTTCTGTTCTGTCTGACACCCCCACTATAAACACACACACACACACACACATTCATCTAGTATCTCTTTGAACTGGTTATTTCTTCTCAGTTGTGAACACATGTATATGCACGCAATGATTTATTTTAAATGACTCTTTATGTATAGTTTTTTCTTAAAGTAACTACTCCTGTCAGAAGAAAAGTACTAGGTTTTTGATATTGTTAAATAACTAAACTATCGCTTGTTCGACATTAACTCTTGAGCTTCCTAAACTGGGTCATCATTTTGAGAGGCAAACAGTCAAAAATCATGCTCAGAGAAAGCTATATTTTATTTCATTATAATCCCAGAAATGAAATGAGAACAGGACACATCTCCCAAGAAAGTGATCACAAAATAGCCTGCCCCACCCACTGGGACAAGGAACCTACCACTGGCCTCCACCCTATACAAAGCCTTTGCCTGCTGGCCTTGGGGCAAGCTGCACTTCTGAGCATTGCACTAGCAATGAGATTTTGTTACGAAGTCACAGGCAGGGCTCCAAGGCAAGAGAGGGGAAGCAATGTGAGCTTTCAAGTCACTCTGGCTCCAAACCCAGCTCTAGCACTGTGTGATTGTGGACAAGCTTCATCATCTGTATAACGAGGATGATAAGAGCATTAAATAGCATGCGTGCATAAAGGCCCAGTGCAGAGCCTATTTACTAGTCCCTCCAAGGAATATGCTCTTCCTGTAACTGCTATGCTACTGCTCCAGCTCAGTTATTAGCTAACTACGTCAGCAGAAGTAGTTCAAACTTACCTTGAAACAGCCCTTCCACTTCCTGCTCCTCTGAAAATGACAACAAGTGGTGTAGAGAGGCTACCAGTTAACTCCTAATACATATTCCCCTCTTCTTTAGTTACATAATCATGATTTCCCACCAGCAATATTGTTACCTGCTTGAAAGAGTACATTCCAAAATCTCCCTTGCAGCTACAAGTACACTTCACTAAGTTTGGACCAATAAGATATAAGCAAAAGTGGTGTGAAATTTCCAGGAAATATCTTTACAAGAAGGTGGCATTCCTTCTTTTCTTTTACTTTCTCCCTATTGTTGCCTGGAACATATATGTGGATGCTGGCACTCCAAAAGCCATCTTGGGTTATAAGGACAGGCTCAAAGTCTAAGAACAGAGTGGATGGAGCCTGGGTCTCTGACGTCTTCTGTAAGAGCTTTATTACTCATGGGCTCTTTATTTCTGGACTTCTTTTGTATGAGAGATAAATATAATTTTATCTCATATAAATCATTAAGATATTTGGGCATTTTCTGTCTTAAGGAGGTAAATTTCAACTAATGCGCCTGATTTCGCCATCTTTCTCTCTCCACCCCCATCAGCTCAAGGGCCAGTTGGACCGAACAAACTCTGTTTTCTTTCCTCTTCCTTCATTTCAATGGTTGAAAGTCCCAGGACAGATTTTCCAATTGGCTGAGCTTAGATCAGGTGCCTACCTTATCTTTACCAGAAATGAGGGGCACTGAATCTGGAAGAAGAGGTCCCTGAAACTACTGGGCTGACCACACCTTCAGGAGGTGAAAGGTAATATCTCAAAGGGAAATGAGGGTACTGCTGACAAAGGCCTCCAAGAAACTTTCCATTCCTCATTCCTCTGTTGAGCAGCACACACTTCTGGTGCTCAATATATCTTTTGTTGAACATTTATTGCAAATCTACTCAATTCCTGCCTACTCTAGACACAGGAAACACAAAGATGCAGAGAATACTGCTGATGCTCACAGCCCAGAGGGAAATGCACAAGTAGACAGACAACTGTGCAATAAACTCCAAGGGCAATAGATGGGTGGGGGGTTATAGGAGCAAACAAGAGTAGTATGTAATCCAGACTGGGAGTAACTGGGGACAAGAGGAGAGTGGGGGTTATTTCCACAGTGAGTCCACCTTGGAAACAGAATAGGAGTTAGACAAAGCAGAGGGAAAGCAGAGGGAAAAGTAGGCTGGAGGCAGTAGAGGAGGGAGAGCAGAGAGTGTATGAAGAAGCACATGTGATACTGCTGGTCTTATAGGAGCCCAGAGTGTGAGGGCCACACTTAGCTAGGAACAGGCCATGGAGGGCCTTGTGGGATATGCAACCGAGTATGGAATTTATCCTTTAACCAAAACACAGCCACTGATGCATTGTAATCATGAGGTGTGACATGATGAAATATGCAGTTTAGAATGATTACTCAAGTGCGGAAAATGGATCATGGGGGAAGGAGGCAAGAATCAAGATCTGATGACCAATTATGAGCTTGCTGAGATAATACCATCAAAAGATAATGGTGTCCTGATCTGAAAAGAACATTGCTTCACCAAAAAAGTACAGCAATGTCCTTTTTCTGGCCAGTTTTTTCCCCCTCAAAGAAAGACAAATGCTAAGAGGAATAGAGACAAAGTGGGCAGATTGCTGGGATCCCACTTGATACTGGAGCGGAGCATCAAAAATTAGTGTTAGCTCAGTGCTTCTTACACCATCTCACTGGGATACCAATGATTTTCAACAAGCCCACTCCTTTTCAGGACCTGGAAAGCTAATAAATCAGAATGGCATTGCTGGTCACCAGTAATGAATGAATGAGGGAAGGAATGGATGAACTTAACAATTAGTTGCATTTGTGGATCAGGGCCACCCTGGTTTCTATCGTTAAGCATCAGGATAAGGAGATTTTTTTCCCATTTCCGATCTCTGCCTTTCTTTTTGAAGTACTTCTTAAAAGGAGTGGAAAGTGTTATCGAACCATCCCTACCTCTCCATTTGACTCAGAGTAGTGAGTAATCACCCTCCATCAGAAATGGCATCTGGGACCAAGTGGAGACAGCTTGTAGCCTGAAATTTTGAATGATCTTATAGTCTTTTACTGATAGTGAAGGCCAGTAATTTGGGAAATGTTATCCCATTTTGGGCGGATATATTTTGGAAATGTTGTAAATGCAGAATAAAAGTGAAGCAGATAGATGACACATGGAACCTGAATTACCAAACACCTTGTTAATCTATGAAAATCGTCACTGAGCTGTCCTAGTCCCCTTTGGAGTTCTGTGAGAAGCAGATCTCCAGGTATGGCAGTTGTCCTGGTGGGAACCAATTCAGCAAAGGAAATAATGTGCCAAATACCTAGCTGGTTAGTGTTTGTCTTTATCCTGAATTGTCCATTATTGGTTTATGACCTTTTCATCCTGCCTCTTCACCTTCTGAACAAAGAAAAGGAATACATCTAGGGTAAATACACATACACGCATATCAAGCAGATGCTGACCTAAGTCTAAGATTCAAGGAATTCTAAGAACACTCATGAATGACTCACTTTCCCTCCCACTGTGATCAAACCCCTTCGTTAGCACCCTTACCTCTGGGCTCTCTGGAAGTGCCCCAGGAAATTTACAGTGGCCTGTTTGCTCCCTAGACTAGGACACACTTTGATTAATCACACAAAGTTGTAAGACAAAGTAATGTTTAGCCAAAAATTATCTATGGGTCACCTCACACCCATTAGGATGACTACCATTTTAACAAGAAAGAAAGAAACAAAAAGAAAAAACAAACAGAAGATGAGTGTTGGTAAGAATTTGGAGAAATTGAAGCCCTATACACTCTTGGTGGGGATGCAAAATGGTGCAGCTCCTGTGGAAAATAGTACGGTGGCTCCTCAAAAAATTAAACATGAACACTCATATGATCCAGCAATCCCACTTCAAGACCCTGAAGAGATATCCATACATCCGTGTCTTAAAGAGACATTTGTGCACCCATCTTCACAGCAACACTATTCACAATAGCCAAACTGTGGAAGCAACCCAGATATCCACTGATGGATGAACGGATGAGAAAAATATGGTATGTGCCTACAATGGAATATTATCCAGCCTTAAAAAGGAAGAAAATTCTGACACATGCTACAACATGGATGAACCCTGAGAACATTATATTAAGTAAAATAAGCCAGTCACAAAAAGACCAATGCTGTATGATTTCACTTATACGAGGCACCTAGATAGTCAAATGCATAGAGACAGAAAGTGGGATCATGGTTGCCAGGGGCTGCTGGAGGGGGAATGGGGAATTAGTGTTTAAT
Source organism: Sturnira hondurensis (assembly GCF_014824575.4). Lineage (NCBI taxonomy): Eukaryota > Metazoa > Chordata > Mammalia > Chiroptera > Phyllostomidae > Sturnira > Sturnira hondurensis. Next base: position 3,538,557 of record NW_028075797.1, on the reverse strand, counting down.
GAGTACAGAGTTTCAATTTTGCAAGATGAACAGAGCTCTGGAGATAATGGTGGTAATAGCCACACAACAGTGTGAATGTACTTAATAGTACCAAACTATACATTTATAAATGGATAAGGTGGCCAATTTTATGGTATGTATATTTTACCACAATTAAAAGACAACAACAAAAACCACCACCCAAAAAAGCACCTATGAGTCTGTAAGAGAGAGGAGATACCAGAGGCTAGCCAATGCAGAGCGCATTTAGTGACTATTTTAAAGCCCAAGGGTAATGTGTCCTCTCCTCTTGCTCTCTGTTTTCTCAGTCCCTTCCTTCCTCTCTTTCTTCAGGCCTTCAGAGATCATCCTGGTGTCCTCAGAGCTTGGGACACATCTGCTCTAAACCTCTCCTCCACCACTAAGGTCATTCATCCCCAAGATTTCAGCCCTCCTCTAGGTCACAAGGAGACCCCAAACTATACCCCCAGAGTCCTCCTTTCCACTAGGTTTCAGACTCGCATTTTCACTTGCCCACTGGAAGTTTCCTACGGAGAAGGCAATCTTTCCCCAGACACACCCTCCTTCTGTGTTCTGATTTTAGTCAGTAGTATTATCCCAAACCCAGATTCCCATGCCAGAGCCCTGAGACTCACCCTAGAACTATCTTTCTCCTTCTGCCTCTCCTTTTCCCATCTCCCAGGCACAATCCTTTCATTTCTATCCCCCAGACTTGGACCCTGTTCTCCCCACTCAGCCCCTTTCAAGTGACCTGGGCAGCCTCTGTCACATTCTAACTGATCCTTCAACTCTCTCATTCTCTGGATTTCCACATTTCATTTTCTAGACTGCTTTTTTAAAACATAGATGTTAACAATGTCACTCTCCTGCTTAAAAACTGCACCAAGTTCCTCTTGCTTACACAAGAACCCCACCCTACAATTTTCCAAGGCAGAGCGGGGGACTTTCAAATATCTCAGGAAATAAAATAATTGGTCCAGTTTTGGGTCAGATGAGAATTGCTGGTCTAACCACCTGTAACAGAAGGAGGCATTCATTTATAAAGAAGGCAGCTGCAGTGGCGGAATTCTAAAGAGGACACCCTAAGATTCCTGTCCCTTTGTTATTGAATCAAATGTTAATCTAGGGACTGCTGTGGAGAAATTTTGCCAGTGCAATTTAAGTCCCAAGTCACTTAACCTTAAAATATGGAGATTATCTGGGTGGGTCTGACCCAATCAGGTGAACTCTTTAAAGAGGAACCTTTTTCTGAGTTTTAGCAGAAAGAGGAGTCAGAGAGTTAAGCAAAAGAAGAATTTAACATGCTTTGAAGAGAGAGGGGCTACCCGCAGAGACCAGAAATCAGCCTCTGAGAGTAGAGAATGACCCACTAAATTTTGCTGACAACCTGAATAAGCCTGGAAGCAGATTCTTCATTAGATTCTCTATGTAAAAGCCCAGCCTGGCCAACATCTTCATTTCAGCCTTGTGAGACCATAAGAATTGACCCCACCCAAGCTCACCCAGACTTCTAACCTAAAATGTTGTGAGCTAGTAAATGAGTATTGTTTTAAGCCACTAAGTTTGTGGAGATATGCTACCCAGCATTAGGAAGTGAATCCAGCAGCTCTCTGAGCTATCTCATGGAGGGGATGGGGAACACATCCCAGAGGAGAGGATGGCTGAGCAGACAATTTCATATGTAGCTGTTCCACTCACCAACCTACTTCAAATAATCCCATTACCTCGATCTGTCTTTCATTATGTTCTCTGCTCTGCATTAGATTCTCTTTAGAATTTCATGGACTTTCAAAACTAAGCATTAAAATTATAATTCCTTTTAACCTAATCTAGATATATTTAAAAGTGCCAAAGCCTAAAGTGTCATCAGTTTTCCCACACATCCTTGTATATGGTTGACATAAGCTTAATAAATTTAATATCAACTCCTCCCTCTACCTCTATATCCCCCACCTTTCACCCCTCCCTTCATACACACACACACATACACACACACACACACACACACACACAATGCATGAACAAATTATGCCTCTATCTCTTAACTGGAAGGACATAAATAGCCATTTCAATAAGAAAATAAGAGTTAACTATCACCTACACTGTCTGCTTATTCTGATTTAAGAACATGAACTTTGGGATCATTTAAAGCACAATCTGAATCCCAGATGCCTCATTTTTATGGAAATATGACATCTCTTAGTCTCAGTTTTATCATCTCTCAAATGGGCACAATTATATTACCAATCTCATTGCACTCCTATGAGGATTAATTTTAATAATGCCCATGAAGTCCTCAGCACCTGGCTAGCATGAAGTCTAGACTGAGTAAATAAGGCCATTTTTATTGTAAATGTAATGAGTACGTGTGGCCCTTTAAAAGTAAGGACATGAGAGACACGAGATGAGGGAAGAGTAAGTGGAAGCTACGCTACACTTTCTCCCAGGACCAATCCGGAATTACAACCAAACTGTAGAGAAAGCATCCTGAAGAACCAACTGAACACTAGCTGGAGAGAAGCCTTACAACCAGGGACAGACTGAAGAAACCACTCCACCACAACGGGACTGGTAGGGAGTGCAGAGGAGGAGTGACAGGGTTGGCTGGGCTCCCACAGGTGGCAGCTGAAGTTCTGGAGGGATATTCTCAGCAGCCCTGAGAAGTGTGGGGTCTAAACCCCAAGTGGGCTCTCTAGCTGACAGCACCAGAGCCAGAAAGGAGCCCAGAAAATATCCAGCTGTGAAAAGCAACAGGGTTTCTGTCTGCCAGGGAGAGACAGCTGGAGATACAGAGAGCCTCTTAAAGGGCCAATGCACAAAATTTCATTCGCAGGCACTTACCCTGGGCTCTGGCAGAGGGAAAGCAGGGTGGACTAGAGACACTTGAGAAGAGTCTGGGGTCAGTGGCTCTGGAGAGAGGCCCGAAGGAACAGCCTCCAGGATCCCTGTGCTGAGTCATTCCCCATACAGCAGAAGCCATCTTTCTCAGGCAGAGCACTCCTCTCCAAGTGGCATCGGCCTCAGGGGGAAGAAATAGCTCCACCTACAGGAATTATTCCGCTCCACCCGGTGGAGCTTCAGTTGAGCGGCTGATTACACCTTGATTAGTTTAACAGCTGATAAGTTTAATGGTTGATTAGTTCAACAACTAAGGCAGGAAATACAAGGAAGCAGCCAAAATGGAAAGACAAAGAAACAGACCCCAAAGGGAAGAACAAAAGACTTCTCCAGAAGAACTAGATAAAATGGAGGAAAGAAATTTATCAGATAGAGAGTTTAGAGTAATGATTATAAGGATACTCAACAGAATGAAAAAGGATATAGAAACCATAGTAAAGGACCGATCAGAAATAAAGAATGCAATATCTGAAATAAATAATACACTGGAAGGAAAAAACAGTTTTGATTAGATGAAAGCAGAGGATCACATAAGTGATTTGGAAGACAAGGTAGGAAAAAACACCCAGGCAGAGCAGCAAAAAGAAAAAAGAATTTTTAAAAAATGAAGAGAGTTTAAGAAACATTTTGGACAACATGAAGCATAACAATATCCACATCGTGGGAATACCAGCAGGAGAAGAGAATTAGCAAGGTATCAAGAACCTATTTGAAGAAATAATGACCGAAATCTCCCTAATCTGGTGAAGGAAAAAAAAAAACACACAACTCCAGGAAGCTCAGAGTCCCAAACAAATTGGACCCACAGAGGCCTACACTGAGACACATCATAATTAAAATGACAAGACTTAAAGACAAGAAGAGAATCCTAAAAGCTGCAAGAGGAAAGAATGTAGTTACCTATAAGGTAACACCAATTAGACTGGCATCTGATTTCTCAACAGAAACATTTTAGGCTAGAAGGGAGTAGTGTGAGATATTCAAGGTGATGAAAAGCAATGACCTACAACCAAGGCTACTTTACCCAGCAAGACTATCATTTAAAATTGAAGGACAAATAAGGAGCGCCCCAGACAAGAAAAAGGAAAAGGAGTTTGTTAACACCAAACTAGTACTGCAACAAATGTTAAAAGGCTTGCCTTAAGAAGAAGAAAGAAAAGAAATGAAAGAAAAAAAACAGAAGAAAATGGCCTAACAATCAACAAAATAAACAAGCAAGCAAAATATAACCAGAAACATGAAAATTTTGTTACTGTAAACAAATTAACAGTAACCAGAGGATAGGGACAAGAGAGATAACAGGGAACAGAAGGGGAAGGGTGAAGTCAAAGAACATATACAAAGGACACAAAGACAACAAAAACATCAGGGGTGGGGGGAGGATTAAATGTGAGAGATGGGGGTGGGTAGGGCAGGAGAGAGTAATGGGAGAAAAATGGGGAAAACTATAATCTAACAATAATAAAAAAAAATTTAATAGAATAAAATGGCACTAAAGACATATATGTCAATGGCTTAAGTGTAAATGACTTAAAAGCTCCAACCAAAACACATAATGTAGCTGAATGGGTAAAGAAACAAGACCCATCCTGCCTCCAAGAGACCCATTTCAGATCCAAAGATACACACAGACTAAAAGTAAAGGGATAAAAAAAAGACATTTCATGCAAATGGAAAGGAGAAAATAGCTGGGGTAGCAGTACTTGTATCCAACAAAATACATTGGGATGGAAACTTTCTCCTGTTATACGATTTTCAGCTATCTTACAGGTGAGGTGGAGGGGTGTTTGGGGGTGCACAAAACCCTGAACTCACTAGACCCATTAGGTAAATTCCAAAAGCAAATCTGATCTAGAACTTTTTATAGAGTTAAATGTTGGGAAACATGCTGTCTTTGTTGAAGAGTGGAAAGAAGGGAGGGAGAAAATGAGTAAATACGAATGCTACATTCTAAAGACACGTGGGGAAGTGATTCCAGGGCATTAAAATTACCCAGACACGTGTAGGGTTCCTCTACTGTGACCAACCTGTGTGGACAAAATGACAGGGCTGAGTGTGCCCACATCACTGAGGAAGGGCACTGGGCTGCCTTGGCAACTCCCTGCAGACTTCTTTCTGTGTGTGCTACCTGGAGAGCTTGTTGGGGTTGGAGGGCAGAATAGGGGTGAGGACACCTGGGGGCATCCTCACCCCTGGGAATTAAGTGCTCCAAAGTAAGTGACAGCAGCCACTCACCTCAGGCAGGAGGCCTTTATCTAGGTTTGTAATCATATATTTGGATGGAGGAAAAACAATTACATCTTTAATCCTCTCTTACCTCTAACTGAAATCGAACAGTCCTTTCAATTAGCAATGCAGAAAGCAACCTGCACTACAATTTGCAGTACCGGAGACTTTATCCCTAGGAAGTTCACAGACATTTTCCTATCACACCATGCTTGTGCAGATATCACAAAATATCACCTATGTTCATCATGACTTCAAATTAGGCTTATTATTAGCCCCACAGCTAGATGTTAATAAAGAAGCAAATCCATTACTATGTCACCGATTTGTTTTTGTAATATTGTGCTAAATAGTTTAAACATAATTGGTTCCTTCTTCAATCCAATTTATTTCATTTCATTCTTTCGAAATAGTATGCTGAGAGGGGGTGATCATCTTCCCAGACTACAAGGTCGATGGCTATAAGTGGGATGTAATGAACCTGCTGCCTAACAGCCCAGAGCGTTAGAACCTGACTTGGAGGACATGCTCTGCCCAAAAGAAAAGTGATTCCCAGGGTGGGGCGTATACTCTGTACCCAGGTGAGGAACATGAGAAGCCCTACGAGGGAATGCATAAAGGAAACTGACTTTGTGGAACACTTATTTCCCAACACAAACTGTACTTTACTTAGAATAGTCTTCTGTTGTCCCAATGGCAACCTCATGAGGTGAGAACAATTTTCCCCATCTTACAAATGGGGAAACTGGCTCAGAGGAGTGTAAACACTGCCAGGAAATAAAGGAACTAGGCACAACTTCACTCCATATCAGTTTAATTTTCCACTCTCTCACCATGGCAATGACAATGACGAAGCTTTCAGAACTGCTGAGCACATGGAGAAATCAAAGCATCCACCAGAAAACAGCCCCTTGGGACAGTCATAGGGTTTACCACTCGGATCCCTTTTTATGAGAACCTGGTGGGATGAGTCCAGTGTCTACCCCATGGGCTCCTCTACAGCACTGGCTCTGAGGACACATTCTCCCCAAGCTATTCCCAGCCAATGAGCCAGAACACTGAGCCATCACTAGAGCCCGGCCATTCCTGCCCGATGAATCGGGTCTCCTCTGACGAGTAACCTGCCTAGTGGCCAAGGCTTCTCCCATTCAATTCCACCCTTCTTCCTTCCCTCTGTCCTTTTACAGGTACAAGACCAGCATTGGTCCGAAGGCTTCAAGCCTGTTCCTGCTCACCCTCCCCTTTATCCTTCAATCAATGTCTTGGATTTCTACCTCCATCTTGGTGCTTGCTTCTTACAAGTCCCAAATTAGTGATCTTCCAAGTGTGAAGAAGACTGGCCCTCTGGCAGACAAAGGAGAGTGCGTTTTCTGTGACATGTTCATGAGCCAAGAGAGGAAACCAACCCTTTTTCTAAACTGTCACGTGGGGAGTTCATCGTGGGAACATAAGCAGACATGCCTGGGCAAGCTTGTTAAGGGTTAAATAAACAGAGTAATTCTATTAATTTGTAGTTACACTGATGGAGAATATTTCTGGGGTGTTGGTAATCTTCTATTTCTTGAGCTGGGTGCTAATGAAATATGTGTGCTCAGCTGGTGACAATTCATCAAGATACTCACTTATGATCTATGCAGTTTTCTGTCCACCTATTTTTCCTCATTAAAATGTTTTCAAAACCTTGGTATAGGCCCTGGCCGGTGTAGCTCAGTGGATTGAGCGCAGGCTGTGAACCAAAGGGTCACTGGTTCGATTCCCAGTTAGGGCACATGCCTGGGTTGCAGGCCAGGTTCCCCAGTGGGGACCACATGAGAGGCAACCACACAGTGATGTTTCTCTCCATTTCTCCCTCCTATCTTCTTTCTCTCTAAAAATAAATGAATAAAATTAAAAACAAAGCAAACAAACAAACCCTTGGTATATTTACGGCATCCAGCACCCAAAGAAGTGAAATTTGAGGTGCTGCTGTCTGTAGCATCAAGTGCAATGTATTTGTTAATAGTGGGGTGGGGGGAAGGTAAGTATTCTGCACAGTCCACCTATAAGCTCCAGGGATCCCAGATTTGAATTTGGGTTGTGGTCCTCAACAGAAAATCTCCAGGCTACTTATCTCAGGGTGCTGAGTTGCTACCAGAGATTCTAGACTAATCTGATATGTATGCCCTTTTTAGCCAATCTTCAGCTAAATAAATAAATGACTTACTTATATCTTGACATTTTAGAGATGTCAGAAAGCGAAGAAATAGGGAGTTCCACAATCCTCAGGACTGCCTGTAGCAGGATTCAGTGCTTGACTTTGAAAGTGTGATGTGTAGCTTGCAGAGAGAATGAATCTGCCCCAGTGGAGAAATGTGCATATATATTTGACAAATAATTCCCTTTCTTGGAGGAGGAGAAGGGAGGCTTGCATGGAGGTCAGGCAGCTCAATTACCAGAGGCAAATCAGGGCAGCAGAGGTCTTGCAGAATCAAGGAGCCCCCTGGCTCTGAAGCTTGCAAGGGGACTCACTGGCATCACCTGTTAGGCTGGGAATCTCTGCAGGGAGCCTCTGAAATTAATGACATCCTCACCTCCAGGAGCAGGGGCCTGACTCTGCGTTCAGTCTCAAAGGTTCCAAAACACCTCAAGGCGAAAATGCAAGGAGCACTTTGCTAAACAGGGTAAGTGCTGCCAGCAGATCACAGGAGCCTGGACAATAGCTGCCTTTGTCCTGTTCAGTCAGCCAAACCAACCCTCTGCCCTGAGGTCATTTGCCTCTTAACTTGCAGGTAGAAGGAGCTGGCATCTTAGTAGGCAGCCAAGGCTCAGAAAAGATGGTGTCTGATCAACAGCAGCAGGCTAAGAGGCAGTGAGAAACAACATTAGTAGCTAATTCTATCACCTAGTAGGATAACGACTTTGAGCCAGTTTCTTAACCTGTCTGTGCCTCGGTCTCCCCACCTATTAAACAAGATTATTCGTTATAGGACTTAGTCAGAGGGTTATGAGAATTAAATCAGATAATGCCTACAGGGCACTGTAACAAGTGCATAGCAACAGACAAACGTCAGCTGTTATTATGGTGGTCATCATTAGTGCTGGTCACCAAATGTTTTTTACTCTGTGTCTCCCAGGTCTGTGGTAAATGGCAGAGTGGCCCCTGAAAAGGTAAGACAGCCATGCAGCTTATTTCAGTCAATGAAATGTAAGCAATCATTTCCAGACAGGAACTCTAAGAGTGGGTTGCAGTTCACCGTGCTCTTTTTTTCCTGACTCAGAAAACCTGGCCATGTGGGGTTGGAGCTGCTGTCAGTCTGAGGCCTTGAACTAGAGGATAGAGAGCCAGCCTCCCCAAGCACCATTGGGAGACTCATGTTATGAACAACAAATAAATCTCCACTATAATTTTATATTTATTTGCTGCTTCAAATCACCTGGTCTATTCTGACTGAACCCAGACTAGTACCTAAAAATGAGATGCTGCCAAAACACAAACCTCAAATATGTGTAATCAGCTTAGGATTCATGTGGGCTACAGTAAGGAAACCATGATTGGAGGCTGGAAGGATGGCAACCTACTGTGAAGGTTATACAGGGTTGAAATGTGTGGTACAACCTGCTAGGACCTGGAATTCAGGTAATATCTTGTAGCTCTAGAGGGATAAGTTGCAAGACAAAATTTGTGTGTTGATTTCTATTTGCTTCATTTGTGCAGGTAACACAAGAGAGTGGCTCATAAAATAAACAGCCAGTTTGTAAGTAGGAATGAATAGAAATACAGAGTTCCAAAGTCTTGTGGGTATGGGAGGGGAAACATCAGAGATAAAGTGAGAAATGCAAAAGCTAGCTAAGCCTTGCAGCAAGAATCAAATCAATAAGTTGGCCTTATACCCACTGTTGATATTTCTGAATGTCCTTGCAACTATGCTTAGAAGCTCAGCTCCACATAGCAAACTAGAAGCAATTCTGCACCATTGGTTGAGAGGGCTGTGGACTCACTATGGCCCCAGGCTTAATTCTATAACCCAGAGACCTCTTCATTCTCCTGGCCTCTATCAGGTTCCCTGTCTATCTCACTTCCTGCCACACATTCCCCAGTCCCTGTGTTTGTTCTCTGTCCAAAAGTCCAGACTTTTTAGCTCCTGCCTTACCCCACTCCACCCACCCCTCTCCTTCTAAGAACCAGAGGCCTTCTCCTGAGCCCTAGTCCACATGATTCTGCTCCACCGGCTCCTGCCAGCTCCTCCATATTCTGCATACCTGTGCCTCTGAATATGGTCATGGCCAGACAATCCTGAATCTGTGATATTTGCCTGTACCTCACCAACACACCCCCAACTCTGCCATCTTTCTGGGATTTCGCTGTCTTATACCAAGGGCTGGCCAGCTCACAAGCTACAACTTGGCAAGCATCTCAGTCACTAGAACATGGTTTGTACCAGTAGAGTGCTCCTTGGGAGTCCCACTTCTAACCTCACCTTCCTTTATGCTTGGTGACACTTGTGACATGTCACAAGGGCAAAGTGCAAAGTGCAATTTCTGCTTTTCCTTGTGCTTGACTGTTGTTAAAGCAACCTGAGATCCCAGTGGTTATTTTATCAGCTTGTGCCTTTCAACCTGCCTAACTTCCTGCCCCTCCACACAGAGCCAGGACCAGCTCCTGCTCCCAGAATTGTTGCTTTGTCACACCCACATTCTGAACCTTTCACTTCCCTTAGTGTACTCTGTTGCCAGACTTTTCCTGAACCCCTCTGATTGGGGCTTTACAGTTTCTTCTTAAGCTCTGCTGATAAGGCTCTATTTCCAGGTCTCCACTTGCACTTGTTTCTTAAATATTAGCTGCTTCCAGCAAATGGGATGCCACAGCCCAGGTCAACCTTGGCCTCTGGGATTATCTTGGGATGATTCATATGGTTGACTTTCCCACTGAGGACACCCCAACTCAGAGGAAAGAAATTAGACACTTGCCACACTGTGAGCTCAGAATGACCTCGTGGTCAACAAATGTTCCCAGGTCTTCTTCACCTGAACAGCTTTCAGGATACAAAGAGCTCTCATGCTACTAGCTGAGCATTTAATTCGCTGTACCTATATATAATTTTTAATAACTTATTTTAAAGTCATTGTTCACAAAATTGAATTAACTACAATCCTTTACCAATGACATACTAGCAAGAGTGAGCAAAAGTGGTCATTTTCTGATTTATTTTATTAAGATTTATTTATATATCTCTTCCTGCATATATTTTACATATAGGGAAGTTTCATGAACCCAAGATTGCACCCCAAATTGAGACAATGAAAAATAACCTACATCGACTTCTGCATTCATTTCTGATCCCATTGGTCTACGGCTGGTGCCAAACACGTTCTTGGTTCATCCATTTGACTCTATCTGATCATTCCTTTCCTCTCTGAGTATGAACAAATTGCCAGAATCCCACCGGATCTGACTTTGGGCAACTTGAACTTCTGTCCTCTCCTGACCCTGGTGTTAGCCCAAGGATGCTTGTTATTTAGCTACTCAGTGCCACAGGCCTGGGGTGGCATTATCTTGCCAGACTGAGGTTGACCTGGCACTGATTTAGGACTGAAATCTATTCTATTCTCCCTGGCTTCCCTCCTGATCTTTTTTATCCCTATTTCCACAAAACATAAGTTTACAAATGCCCCACTTTAGAATGTGGTTAGTCTTTAGAAAGACCCACAGTTTAGTTCTTTTGAAACTGGAAGTTAAAATGCACTCATCCATTTTTCTATCTACATGAGAGATTATATCCTGATGTGCCTGCTACCTTTGACATTCAGGTTGCCTGGCTCACACACCCACACAGTTATCAACTGTCTAATTTTTTCTCACAATCTGTAGAAGCCTGAGAAATGATACATTAATATCTGTTGGGCTTTCAGGCAACTCATTATGGGAATCTAGCACCAGGGTTTTCTATAGCCTATCTGCTCAGCTTTTCCCAAGAAAGGGGTTCCTGTGGGACTCTATACTCACCTGCTCATGGGGGAACTGATACAGGCAAGTCTCATAAGCATCAAAGGAAAGTACTTTCAAGATGCTTCTTTTGGTACATTTTAGGAGCAACAAAACTCATTCTGAAAAGGCAATAAGGCAAAAATAAAAGCTAATGCCACAGTGAACATGTATATATAAAGAGGTGTAGAAAGACAAAGAAACAGAATGTGGGAGAAGTGGAGAGAGGGAAGAAAGAAGAAGGAGAAAGAGAGAGCGTGAATAAAGACAGAGGGAGAGGATACCGCTAAACGGGGCTAAGCACGCTGTCCATTGAAATCTACTCAGGACTCTTTCTAGACTTTGCATTGCCAAGCCATATGGTAGGTTCTAGAAGAACATCAAAGGAGTATGAGACAAAGGGTCTGTGGCTGTCGTCAAGCTTACAATCATGTGGTGAAAAGGGCTTGTGAAATAATCAAAAGGCCATCAAAGGAGTGAAGACACCTTGGATTGGTGAGCTTACTCATTAGTGTGGCCCCATAAATGTTAACAGTTATGTACATAATAGAGAAGTATGGGTCATAGATCACATTACAGTGCTTAAATGTAATACTAATAAAATACTATAACTGTTAATAAATTTTCATCAGAGGCAAGTGTTCTGGACAACAAACCTATTATCGTATTATGTCATTGGCCAAGGGTAAGCATGTATTTTGATCTGAAATAAGTCAGTCTAATATCTTTTATAACACATTACTTTGAATGCCGATAATATTTTTCTCTTGTTATGAACAAATATAATTAAAAGTTAATTTTTTCCACTTTTCTCCAAACTGCCTGCTCCCTAACCTCATTCTCATCACCCCCCCAAAAAAACCCTCAAAATTTAAATCATCAGGTGAATCTTACTTCAGCTGCATTATTCCTAATTTGGTCATCCTACCACTAAGTGGCAATTAATCTCCAAACATCTTTGCCTCTTTCAAATATCCAACATAAACCCACATCCAAACCCTGAAGCTCATACCCATAGAAGTAAGCCTACACGGACTCTTTAAAAGGACTTAAAACAATGCAATGCCCCAAAACATAGTTTTGAAAATTAAATGAGCAAACTAACCAGTCAACCAAGGAAATAAGGAAGAAATGGAGTAATGCAACAACCTGGGGTCCAGTGGCAAAAGAGTGAAGAGATTTGAACTGGACACACCACTAGCTCCAACTTTCACCAGAGATCCAGAACATCTTCTTTACTTTCTGATTCAGCAGAACAGTTGCCCCTCAGTCTTACATCAGCTCTGCTTCTGCAGGCAGAAGATTGTGCCTTGTGATGACAGGGAGCTGTGCCATGAAGTCTTGGGGAAAAACATCGAGCTGATGGTGTTAGAAGTTGGCTTCCGCCCTGGCTGGCGTAGCTCAGTGGATTGAGCGTGGGCCTGCGAACCACACGATCGCGGTTCGATTCCCACTCAGGACACATGCCTGGGTTGCCGGCCGGTTCCCAGTAGGGGACTCATGAGAGGCAACCATACATTGATACTCCTCTCCTTCTCTCCTTCCCTTCTCCTCTAAAGATAAATAAATAAAATTTAAAAAAAAGAAGTTGGCTTCCTGTCATTTAGTGTGAAGGCAGGGTAGCCCTCAGACAACCAGGGAGTCAGAAATTATGTGTGAAGTGCAGATTTAGTTTCCAGATGTAAAATACTACCATATATTTAAGGACTCACATATAAGTTCTGTTGTACAGAAAGATTGGGAAAGGACAAAATCATAAGGCAAAATCTAACAGTGTGTTAGTTTTGAAATATAATTACTTATTTTATAATGTCCTGTTTCTTTAAAAGTCTCGATAAGTACTGTGGTGTCAGTTTTTTTTCCCCACCTAAGTCTTCCTTCTTGTTCTCCTTGGTGTTCTAAACAGGAAGAACAATTGTGATGATTATAAATGAGAATACATGGTCTCTAGCGGGATCAAGGCTCCTAATTCTATTTCATCCCTTTCATAAACCCTCCTAGGTAAGCTGTTGGTTGAATTCTAGCCCTGAATTATTCAGTGGAAATTGCATTGAAATATTGTGAAAAATATGGGAGAGCCTATAATGCACATTTAGTATTCTTTCAATCTGCTATTCTGCTATGCCTTCCTAAACCTTCTCTCTACCCTCAGCTCAGAAATCCCTTCAGTGACACATACACATCCTGTCTCTCTCACTCTCACTCTCCCTCTCTCTCTCTCAATAATCCCTTTCTTCTAGAACACAAGAAAGCCTACTTTATCATACTTCATACCATAATAAAATCATTTTTAAAGCTATTTTTAAAATGAACAGTTGCTTTCAAGGAAAATTATAAATAGTAGCACATTAATTGGAATCCAGCCTCAATAATTTTATGTATGTGAGAAGAGTGTAAAAATGCCATATCTGATCCCTTATGAGCACAGACAATTTTTACTGTTATCACAGTTATTCTCGTGCCCTGAGGGTATGGGTGGCCCATTTCTATAGCAGGTGTATTTAAAAGAGTTTGGTTTAAATGGGACCCACTTAAAATGTATTAGCATATGAAACCCAGGGACCTATTTGTGTAGGAAAGAGGACTACAAATAGGATGAGACTTGATTGAAAATATAACATACGTTTGAAATCAACAATGAAAGAAAAATGAGTTTGCTCTGCAACCTTCCAACAGTGGGCAGTAAACGGATTCATGTCATACATGAACAGCTGAGAGAATAGGGAGATGATTTGTCCAGAGCAGGGGTGTCCAACCTTTTGGCATCTCTGGGCCACATTGGAAGAAGAAGAGTTGTCTTGGCCCACACATTAAATGCACAAACACTAATGAAAACTGATGAGCAAAAAAAAAAAGGTTTTAAGTCAATTTATGATTTTTGTGTTGGGCCTCATTCATAGCCATCCTGGGCCACATGCAGCCTGCAGGCCATGGGTTGGACACCCCTGGTAGAGGAAGGGTAGAAATAAAAAGCTAGGGCTTGGGAGTCAGGAAGAAGAAAGGAAAAAGTGGGAATAAGGAGGAGAAAGACAGAGCTGGGAGTAAAGGGGGACAGAAGAAAGAATAATAAAATCACCATCTTAAATATTTGTAGAAAATACTATATTAGAAAACAAAGCCAACTTAGTCTGTGAGGCCCCAGATGGCAGAATTAGGACAAAGAGGAACAGTATCAAGGAGCACATTTTTTGACTCTATATAAGAAAGTATTTTCTACTCATCAGAGCTAAAATGGGATATGTTACATAGTAATGAGTACCCCATCAGAAGAATTATTCAAGCAGATGCTAGGTCACCATTCATCCTGGCTCTTCTTATAGCGATTGCCCTAGAAATTCTGAGAAACTGTGATTTTGTGATCACATCAATAAAATGTGCTTATGATAAAGTCCATAACACAAAGGAGATCCAGTCAATTCTCATTATTCTCAGTTGTTCTGTTCTGTAAAGTGACTGTGAACATGAAAATAACAAATACTGCACCATTGCCTCTAGGGAAAAACAGAGTTAGGTTCCTAGGAGCCTCTGGTCACATTGTTTATGCCAACCAATCAATATATGACTTCATTTTATGTGTTTCTGGTTATTTTTTAATATATTTATTTTTACAGAGAGGAGAAAGGAGAAAGAGAGGAAAAAAACATCAATGGGAGTGAGAAATATCAATCGGTTGCCTGTCTCACATACCCCAATGGCAGACGGGCTGGCACAGGTCAGGGCTATGTGTATTTCTGTTTAAAGACACTTAAAATATATTGTGGGCTCATTAACATTGAACTCATGGCCAACAGCACTACAACTCATGTCTGAACAAAGTTTATCCAACATATTTTAATCATAAGGCACATCACAACTTTCTTGCACTTAGGAACACTAGGCAGCTCTTCAGCACTATGATTGGGGGACAATTTAAATAGCAAAATCAACAACAAAAAAGCACAAAAATGCACATAAAGTGACACTAAGTAAGTGGTGAAAAGGACACATACCTACTGCATGAGTGCTGAAACAAGAAGGCAGGATATTGCCTTGTTCACTCTCAGTGAGGAACATGCATACTGGGCAACTCAAATTTTTCACAGATTGCACATGTTGATGAATGTCTATGAAAGTACAGACAGTGTTCATTTGGGGGTTACAAATAAATCCTAGAGAATAGGTGAGTTCACAAATATGTAATCCATGAATAAGGATAATCACCAGAACTTGTAGATACAGGGAAGCGATGAAGGGTAAACAAGCCAGGTAAAGGGTCCTAAACAGTCCAAAAAGTACTTTCAATGCCACAGCCTCCCCTTACAAGGCAGAGCACGGCAAAGTTGACACTTCTGCTTGAGCACAGCTGTCAGTCCTTCTGGTCGCAGGCTAGGAAGCCAAGTGGTTTTACGGTCTGAGTTAAAAAAGCTAAGAGGTTTCACCGTCTGGTAACAGCTAAAACCTTCCATGAGAGCAGAAGAGCTGGTTGCAAATGGACCATTTCGGGTGGACTTCACTGCCTCTTTGCTCCTGCCTTGTTCCTCTTCACTTCAGACCTCCACGGAGCACTGTTATGCAGAATATAGACGGTTAGTCTTTAGGTTGGCCCAGATGAGGAAACTGGAACTTAGAGATGTGAAGCGATAACCCTCTGAATCAATCAACAAAAGATCTTTCCACTTTCTGGCACTGCATGCAGTCGTTGTCAGAATTAGGAGGATTGTTTATGCTCTCAGTACCATCAGGTATTGTCCCACACATATCGATGTCCTGCACAGAAACTGGCCCATTTGTATAGCATCGGAATCCATGCTTACCACCTTACATTCACCCACTTCTCCAAAATAAAGACAATATCACCATCACAATCTCATTCATTAAAAGATAAAACTATATAGATTTTATGTATTTGAAAATGGGCAAAAAAATATATAAAAATGAAAAGGATTTTGATGTTTTCCCAAATTTAAACAATGTGCTAGAAGATGAGATCTTCCTGTAAGAGCGGTGGACCTGTCTCATTTGCATCTAGCATCTGCAAGGGTTGAGCTAGATCTGCAAGGGTGAGATTGCTTTGTTACAAAAGAAAGCAGTATTTTCTCTTTTTTTTTTGTGGATTTTAATGCAATGATCTGTGCACACTCATTATTAGTTCTAATGGACTGCAAGAATTGAGGCCTTGGGAATTAAGAGAATGTGCTCTGGTGGTACAGCCTCAATTAACTCTTTGTGCTTGGCTGAGGACTGGCAGGCATGAAGGACAATGATACCAAGGAGTGGCCTTAGGGGCTACTGTGGCAACTGGAGTGTTTCCTTCCAACCACCACCCCAGTCTGAATCACCTCTCGTCTCAGACTCTCCAGTGGGGTCCAAGGTACTATGCTTGTGGGAGTAGCACTTACATGGAATATAGTATACACGGCCCCTCTTGGGGTCCTGTCATCAGTGGCCCCAGCTTACAGATGAGCATCAGTGCAGGAAGGGACATGGTGGGCCCCAACTCCTCACTTGTATATAACCCTATATGCTTTCACAAAGGGAAGTGCCTTATTATTATAAAGAATCCCAATCACTTTCCTGACCTGGACCCTTCTTATCTCTCCAGGCTTGTCTTTTGTCATCCCTCACGTAAACTGAGGTTGTTTGTTTTGTTTTATTTTGTTTTTTGCCATTTGTTCAATGAGTCGGGTTCTTTTCAAAAGAGCCTTCCTTCACTGATGTGCCTCCCTTCACCTAATATCTTCTAATTCTCATCCCCTGAGTGTGTCCTGCTTCTCTAGGAATCAGCTATGATATTACCAGTTAGCTCTTTTAGCTGAAGTCACAGAAACCCAGACTCAACTGGTATAAAGTATATCAAAGATGTATTATCCCGCAAAACAGATAGTCGTACGATGAAGGAGTTCTCAGGTTGGTGAATTCAGCTGCTCAACAATGTCACCTAAAGCCCTGTCTATGCCATCTTTCTGCCCAACCATCTTTGGGCCTGTCTGCTTCACTCCTTGGTGGCCATGGATGGCTGGTACCATTGATGGCTGGTACAGATTTGAGCAAAACATGAGGCCAAAACAACACCCAGATGCTCTCTCTCTCCTGGAGTGTCTTTCTTTAAGAGAGAGAAAACATTTCTCAAAATCCTTCATCAGACTTTCAGTTCTCAGTGACCAGCATGGTATAATAAGCTCATGCCTCAAACAAACAAGATTGGATTAATAAAACAGATCACAGAAACGGAATGAAGTATGCTGGATCTTTTCAGCATAAGAATGGTTTGATGCTGGCAACCAACACAATTTTTTATTAACCACCCCTCCACACATGTTGCTTTAAGTGACTATGGGCTGCCACTGTTCTCTATTACTCCTCTCAGAAATCTGAACCCTCTGTATCATAATTGGTTATTCCATTATATGTAAAGCTAGACATGATGCCTCATTCATCATTATATACTAGAACCTAGTATACACGCTTGGAGCTTAAGAATGAACAAATGGGCCTGGCCAGGTAGCTCAGTCAGTTAGTGTTGTCCTGATACACCAAGGTTGCAGGTACAGTCCCTGGTCAGGACACATACAAGAAGCAACCAATGAATGCATAAATAAGTGGAGCAACAAATCGATGTTTTTCCCTCTCTCCCTCTCTAAAATCAATAAATAAAAATTGTTGGAAAAGGAATGAATGAATGAGTAAATAAATTTCTGAATGAGTGTATGAAATGACAGCTATTGTGTGCACAGGTAAATAATCACTCTCTGACAAAGGCATTGTTCTTTCCATTCTACACTCAGAGAAATTCCTCTTCAGAAGGAGTCAACAGCTTCTCCATAGTTATATATAGTACAGAGCAGAACTAGACCTAACTTCAGAGATTTGGGTTCCAATTTGAATGTTGGATCCAACAGCAATGAGGCTAAAAAGATGAGAATATCAAATGCTTACCCCGTCTCTCACAGCAGCAGTGCTGCAAACTTACAAAAACATTTTTAACATGCACCAGGGTCATTTAAAATTTTGAGTGTATACACACAGTGATGGTTCTAAGGCTCTTTTTCCACCTGATTAAATCTTACTCCCTTCAGCTTTTTCATCCCAGAAACATTTATATAACAAATGGATCCAGATCTTTTGAGGATTCAGTTTGCAGTCCTGACAAATTAAGGACCCTAAAGAATCAATTATTTTTACTTATCTCCCTGGCTGTAGGGGAAGAAGCCCTACATTTCTGGAACTTTGGCTTTGAAACCTCTTGAAAGCATTACAGAAAAGCCAAGGGAATTAGACAATAGGATTCTTTCAGAACAGTAGGATTTAGAGGATCTTATTACCTACTTTATAATCTTACCTTAAGGCTGTAGGAAGTATTAATTGGAGCAAAGACATTCAAAAGGGAACAGCTACTGTAAGTCATCTCTACTGCTGAAGTCTGCCTTTTATCTCTTTAATTTGTTACATTGCCTTACTCTCTGTGCAACTCTTGAATCCCTGTTGTATTTTTTTTTTCCTGGGCACAGACAGCAGGGGGAAAAAAGAGCTAGGCCAACTGAATCAATGGCACTTCAAATCCCATTTCCTGCCCTGATCCGTGGTTGATCCCATCAAGGGAAGTGGGGTGGAGAACTGGGCAGGCAGGCAGTCTCTGGGCAGCTAGAAAAACTCAATCCAAGAATCTCTAGAGAAAGCTTATATGTGACCTGCACCCCAGAATCCAATTCTTACTAGAAATACTATACTGTTTATTTATGGAAAGCGTGAAATGCTTTAAAACAGGTTAGAATGCCTGGAAACCCCTCTGACAAATGAAAGGAGGATGTGCTGATTGGATCCTATTGTCTCTCACTGGTGGGCTTTGGGGACCACCTGCTTCCCACTCACACATTTTTTTAAAAATATTTTATTTATTTATTTATTTTTAGAGAGAGGGGACAGGAAGGAGAAAGAGTGGGAGAGAAACATCAATGTGTGGTTGCCTCTCATGTACCCCCTACTGGGGACCTGGCCTGCAACCCAGGCATGTGCCCTGTCTGGGAATTGAACCAGTGACCCTTTGCTTCACTGGCCCATGCTCAACCCACTGAGCTACACCAGGCAGGGCTGAGGTAATAATTTTTTAGCAAAAAATGTTATAATCCCATAAAAAATGGCAGGGTTAAAGGGAGCTTCAGTCTTCAGAAAGGAACTAAAGGGAAAATCAACTGCTATTTTCAGAAGATTGGTTTTAGTATAATTTCCCCTCCCCATTTGTAAAAATTTTCTGAATTCATTATATTAGTGTACAATTCCTTCTCTTTTATAAGTGCTACATTTCTGAGGGCAATCTAGGATACTTAAATATTTCTCAAATTATAATCATTGTATTAATCAAAAATGCAAATCTGTGGGTCAGTAGGCTCTCAGATCTACTGATTCTGAGGCTCTGAGGAATAAGACCAAATTAGAAATGTTTGAAGTTCCTTGGACAACTGTTGCACATGCTGAAGTTCAAAGACAATGGGCGTAGTGAACGACTCATGGGCTTTGGAATCTGAAGGAACAAGGTTGAATGTTAAGGTTACGGCCAGCTTAAATAAACAGGAAAGCCATCCACGATGAGGAAAGAGGATACATTTCATCTTTCTTGACTTAACTTGGTAAACAAAAGATATTTATGAAGATCAGTGGCTCCAAAATGTCAGTTTCACAATAAAAATTATAGATTATAACTAATGAATTCTACTTAATAGAGTCCACTTCCCTTTGGGGGCAATTCTGTGTTCAGTGTAACAGACTCGCATGATTTTTGATTCTATCACCCTCAGCCCCCATCACTTTATTATAACTTATGAGTGAGGTGCCCCCTTCTATTCTTACCAACTCTGCATGTATGTCTACATGGTGGGCTCAGCAGAGTCACAGCTGTGGGTAAAAGTTGACTTGGATTCAGACATCCAACTCCTCTGATCATTTTGACACATTTTGACAGATTCTAAACTTAGATCCTGGGCTGATCTAAGAACATCCAGGATTGGGGCACTGAGTACTTTGATTGGTTGGGATTATGGAGTCTGTTTTCTGAGTCTGGTTGACACTCTGTAGAGGCTAAGCCCCGACATGGAATGGTGAACTGGACTAAGAAATGAGTTTGTGTACTCCTTAAGCTTACCCTGATTGAAATAATAGAAAGGACTTGAGTGAGCTTAAGTAGATGATGATGACGGTGCATTTCAGAGAACTCAACAAAAGCTGAACAGCCAAACCAGAAGAAAGATAGGGAGTCAGGACTGCTCTCAGGTTTTCAGCAAGAATCGATCCTTTTTTTTTTTTTTTTTTTTTTGCTAGGACCCTGATTTTACTTGACTTTGCTCTCAGCACTCACTCTTTCCAAAGAGAAACTTTCATGAGCCCCCTATAGGTACTTTCTCCCTAATTCAACATGCCTTGGCCTGGAGGGAAGTGTCAAAGAATGGAAGCATGAGTGTTCCTGCGGCCCAGCCCAGTGAGCAGGGTGACCCACTCCCAAAATATCAGTCCTAGGCAACCCTATTGGAATTTACCATGGTCTGAAAAACATATAATCAAGGGGAATGGACTGTAAGCTCCCAGTATATTGGCAGCCTGTTGAGGGCAGGATCTGTGCCTGATTCATCTCTCCAACATCTCCGGAGGGGCTCAGTGGCTGGGAACACAGGCTTTGCCCTCAGCCTGCCTCAGTTTGAATGGTTACTCTCCCTACCTGTCATCTGCATTTGGGCATGTCTCTTCATTCTCAAGCTACTCTTCATCTGTAAAATAAGGATAGGGCTAGTACCTAATGCCCAGGTTGTTGCAAGGATGATTGTGACTACTTACCAGCACCCCCTTAACATAGCACCACCGGGGGGAGGGGCCCACCATCTCCCAAGCACTGTTGGGAAAACTTTCGTCCACAGCCCAAGTACAAAGGCACAAACCTCATTAACTGACAGCAGCAAGACTCTTTTCAAACGGAACCTGTTGGATACTAAATTGTACCTTTAAAATCTAAAAGAGACATTGCAAGGGCAGAGTCTTCAAAGCCCAAAGTTTTCAAAGAAGTCCCTGAGAAAGGAGGTGTTCTCCATGAAAAACCAATCCCAATCCCCCTCCAATCAAGCCTTGGTATCTCAGAACAGCCACTCTCATGCTCTGCTATAGGAATTATTGAAATGCTTACTCGGTATAATGGAGTGAGGGATTGGTTTGAGTATGGCCCACCTCCTCAGGGCTAGAAATAGAAACGGGGTCTGGAGTTCCAGTAAGGGGAAAGGCCTATGCCCACACTCACAAAGTGCTGGTGAGGCCAGAATCTAGGTAGGGCTTAGCTTCAATGGGGGTTAGGACCAAACCCTGGGGTAACAAGCAGCGTGAGTGGTCTGGAGGCCTTTCTCTGCAGCCAAGCCTGCTGCCATCAGAGAAGACTGTGGGGTATTGCTGGGCAGTGCCCGACAGCACTCTAAAATGTGTCCTGGTTACCCTAGGGGCACAGCGTCCAACTCTGGTTTTGGTGGAACTATGTAAACACTTGAGTTCTTATACAGTCCAATGGAGAGACAGACGCCCAAATATCTGACTTCTTAATGACCCTGGCCAGTTGGAGCCATGGAGTTTTACTTAAATTTTTTTTTTTATTTAAAAGGTGTGGCATTTCTTGTGCTTTTGTTATAGTTGAGGAATCCCTCCCTGATACACATTATCATCGCCAAAGCTCCCACCTGCTCCCTAATGTGGACCTCATCACTCCCTTCTCAGTGGGGGCAATTCCTTGAGCAGCCCTGTTTGATGACTGCGATCATACCAAATAAATCATGTGGCTGGGGAGGAGCAGTGATTTAACTCTTTAGGTAGCTTCATCCCCATGCTTCTCTGTGCTCACCACTGCAGAATGAGGGTAGAATCTGGTTGGAATGAGCCTATAGCCCCTGCTTCAACCCATAGAAAGCCAGTGGGTCCTGGGCACTGGGGAGAGGATGCAGGCATATAAGGCCCAGGAACAGAGAAGCCAGCAGAGACAGTTGGAAAGAGGCCAGCAGAGAAAAGATAGGCAAAGGGTAAAAGAGAGGCCCAGGCAAGAGCAAGAGTAACTAGCCAGGGAGGACTTGAACTCCTGAATTACAAAAATAACTCCAAACCAAGATCCTAAAATTGTATTAACAATCATTAAGTTTAATGGTGATCTAAGTACTGTGCGAAGCACTTGGCATACGTGAATCTCACCTCTTTCCTCAAACAACCCTGCCAAGTAATGTCGAGAAGCCCACCCTAGAGAGGAAAACACATAATTTATTCAAGATCACCCAGCTGGTAAGCAAAGAGGTCACTCACCTCTTAAAGGCAACTTGGGCAGCTCTGTTTCTAACAGACAAGAACAGAGCTCTGGCTGGGATGAGGTTGACATGAGGCAGGGGTCAGACCCCTCTGACAGCCTTTTCCCTTGCTTCTTCAAGGATGACAGACACAGCAAACAGAATAGATTCAAAGCCCAGTTCATTCTAGTTATTCAGTGTACTCATGTTCTATAGAGTCACTGCAAACACTAAGTTAGGAAACGCTGACCCCATTGCTCATTGCTCAGAAAGGAAATACAGACTTGGGTTGCTGTGGACCACTGGTCACATTTTTATTGACCAGTCAATACATAACCTTGCTTTATGTGTGTTTCTGTTTAAAGACACCTTATTTAATATATATTGTGGATTCATTAGCATTGAACTCACAGCCAACAGCACTATAACTCTGAACAAACTTATCCATCACATGTATTTTCTCTGTAAGTCACCCCCCAGCTGTCTTGCACTCAGCAACACTAGACAGCACATCTTACTATGCTTGGGAGACATTGTGAACAGCAAAATCACCAACCAAAAGCACAAAAATGTGGAAAACATAGCACTAAATAAACCATGAAAAGGACATTTGTCACCATTATGGGAACTGGAACAAAGAATGTCCCCCGATTGGACCAGAGGTGGGAATGACTGTTGAGCGACTCTAATTTTGTTCTGGTCTGTGTGTGTCCTCAAATGATCATGAAAGAGTCGCAAGTATTGATTTGAAGATTAAACACACATTTTAGCAAGTAAGCCAAATTCACAAGGGTGAAATCTTCAAGTGATGAAGATTGACTGCAGCCTCCCCACTAGCTGTGCAGCCTTGAGCAAGATAAGCACCGGAGCCCGTTTTCTCATCTCTAGAATGGACCTAACACAAGCCTTCCTCCAGGGCTGCAGGGGAGATGACACGGTGGGCTCAGAAAGCATTCATTCCCTCTCACCCTACCAGGTACAGATGTGGGTTATTTCCAATCCACACACTGATAAGAAGCCTCAGCAAGTTAGTGAGTGCTCGAGGCCACACAGCTTCAAAGCATCAACCCAAGATGTCCCTAAAGGTAAAAGGACCCACTTAATTTCTCACAACTTACCACTCAAATAACAGCTTATGAGAAAATAGACTTGATGGTCCATATTCTCCACAACCCCGCCACCCTTTTCCTTCTCAATTCCTATTCTCTCAGCCCGAGGAGATTGGCTACATGGAAGAAGAAGAGTCAATTAGTCTAGGCAGGGGAAAACCATCACAGAGCCAGCCTGCCTGTGGGGAGTTCTTGGAGTCAAGTGAGGCATTGAATCTCAACACGTCACACCACCGAAGCCATCTTCATCAGTCGGCTTTCTCCCAGCCATTCATTCACCAAATAGACAAATATCTGCATTTTTCTAGATGAAATGAATGCAGAAGGAGCCATTTCCCAAGACAGATGACTGTTCTTTTTCCTTCAGCAAAGTTTAAAAAGGTAAAAATTATCATATTATGGGCACGGTGGTCATGGAGAGAAAATGAGGCCACTGCTCAACAGGGGAAATTGCTCTCCTTGCCTGGGAATGTTTTAGCATTAAATTAACTCTCCTATCTCCTGCCTGCTAATAGGAAAGCTTTCACCTCTCTGTTTGGCAGGGGATCTACATTTGCATTTAGATGGAGCTGTTGTAAAGATGGCCCAGCACAGGGGCCTCCATCCCTTATTTACAACAGCAGCTGGGTGATAAAATGATTATCACATAAGTGGTTGTTTCACTAGTTTAGATGGAGCTGGAGCTAGAATGGAAAAGGCTGTCATATGAATTAGTCAATGAAAGGAAAGGAGAGTTTTTCCACGGGTGAGAGCTCCGTGTCTTTCTTGACAACCCTGAGGCATGCTGTCTCCCTCCTCACTGCCAGAGCCAGATAGCCCTGACAGCTGGATGCAGGTAGAAAAGGTGACTGATGTGACTATTTTAGCAGGCAGGCACATTATAGTTTGCAGATCTTTTCACACTTTATTTGGGGTAGGCGACCCATGAATTGCCGTTCCCATTTTTCAGATGAGGAAACTGAGACTCAGGTGGGTGCAATGATTCTTCCCTGGCCATACCTAGAAAATAGCAGGATTTGAATGAGATTCTAATCCCCAAACCATACCCTGTCTGTTGCCAATAATCTCCTTATCATCCATCCTCCCAACTTCTTCTTGAACACCTAGAAGGAAGTCCCACTGGAGTGAGACTCAAGAAAGCAAAAGCTGTTCTATTACTATGACTAACTGTGACCTTAGGCATCTTCCCCCACACTCACACAAGTTTTTATCAGTAAAAGTTAAGGATCTGGTCGAAAATGATGGTGAGAAAACCAAAGGTATTTTTTTAAAAAAAACAATACCTTTGGTTTTCTCACCATTTCTCTTGTTCAAATGTCCAGGCCCATTCCAACATCACACCAGCACCTGTCCTACAGGTTCTCTGAGCAAAATGTGCAGCTGTCTAGGAAGTCAGTCTATTCCCAGCTCTTCAGAGGCATTTCTCAGCCGTTAGCAGCCATCAGAATCACCTGGAAGTCTTGTTAAACTACAGTTTACTGGACCCCAGATTCTGATTCAGTAGGTATGGGGTAGGGCCCAATAATTTGCATTTCTAACAAGTTCTTGGGTGATACTGATGCTGCTGGTCTCACAATGACAAATGGCACTGGGAGAGCCACTGCTCTAGAGATGGGAGAGCTCATACCATGGCGGAAGGGCTCTGGCCCCTCACCTTCTGTCAGAACTGAAGCTTTGTCCATTCCTACTATTTTGCCTACCTGTGATGACATTAAATGGTGTAAACCCAACCAACAAAGTATCTCACTATTTAAGTGCCCTTATTGGCTATGAGAATAATGACCACAGTAACTGATCAAATCAATGTATGATCCAGAGAAAGTAATCTTGAAATGAGTAAGTGGCAAAAATCTTAAGTTACAGAAACTTCAGAACTAAGTCATACAAGGTCTTTGGAAAGCTGGTCAATTTACACTCATTGGCAGTCTATCTTATAATCAATAGATGTATAACTTCCATTTATCAAATGACAGATACAAAGATAGAGAGAGCTGGACCCAGATGAATTAAATGTGTCCAGAGGAGGAACATTCAAGGAGACTCAAGATATATATCCAGATAAAGGAAGCCGCCATGTGTAAACAGTGGCTGATCCTTAGGTTGAGACTTCAGCCTTCGTTAAAGCATCCTGCCTTGCCAGCACTCAGAAACCTGGTTCACAGAGATGCTTGGGTAAGTGAAAAAGGCTGAATGCCTGCTGGTGGAGGAAGGGTCAAAAGTTACCACCTGCTACTGCTGCTTCACCTCCAGCTGACCACAGCCTCCGGGGGTAATGACCCCTGAGAGAGAAGAGGGGGAAGGCCAGAGTGTGGAGGAGAAATGTACATGAGAAGAAATCAGAAGGCTTTTTTATTCATGTTTCAAGTACCAAATTATACATGACATTCGAATTTTCCCCAAGGCTCACTTCCATAAAATGATGCCAAATTACCCTGAAAGGGTTGGGGCTTCCTGGGGACACTTTTGCCTGTAATCAAACAGGTTTCCTCCATCGTTCCAGACACTGGAAGGATCCAGAGGAGAAGGGGGCAGAAGGGGAGGTGACACAGAGCTGGCTGAGGAACAGTGCGGTGGCTGTTTCTTCTGGTCAGAGATTCACTGTGAAACTGGTTACGGAAACAGCTGCTCAAACGCAGACTTCCCAATGTGCTGGGAGAATGTGAAGAGACCAAGACATTGTAACACAAAGGGACATATAATAATAATAATAACATTCATCATTATTATTGTATTGGCTAAAATTTACAGAATTTTATTGCAATGTGGGCACTGTGCTGGGACTCTTATTCACTTGAACTTCATGACAGTCAGGCACTGTTCTTACTCAGTTTGTTGATATGAAAACTGAGTCTGGGGAAGATTGACTAACTTACACTATTCTTTTGAATGCCAAAGCCTCAGCCACAGGTGCTCCTGTGCTGCCTGAATGGCCTGGTATAATGCCAATGCAACCGGAAGAGGAAAGGGGCAATATAGTGACACAATATCAGTGGACATCATTGTTGGATCTCATCTAGACTAACTTCTATTCACCGACTAACCAGAAAACACTAAGTCTGCCATCCTCCAACTGGATGTGCCAGCATTGATGTTGATGGGAATGAACACCAATTTGAAAAAAGATCTTTAAGACCAGTAGAAGCTCATTTGTTACAAGAGGCTTTGACCTTCAAGAGAGGCCCCATCTTAGCAGGTCCTTCTGGATCTTGCCTGGGAAGCTGGGACTGTGTCCTGTAGCCCATGGACTGTGGCTGGCATTTTTGTCCTCACTGCACTTGGTGCATTGCTCTCTTTAAGTAGTGCATGCCCCTCCTTGTGCATTGACCCCAGCTTGACTGAGCTCACTACCAGTCTCTCACCTGGATTACTGCTAACATCTGCTAATGGGTCTCGTCTCTGATTCTTGACCCCTCTGCATTTCTGCCAGAGTGATCTTTCTAGAAGCAAATCCAATCATGCCAGTTGCCTGCTCCAAACCCTCCCATAGCTTTCCACCTCTTCAGGGTTCAAGTCCGGATGACTTAGGGCTGCATGAAAGCCTTTGGCTCTGCACACTCTGGACCAACCTCTCTCTAAGCCATGCTCTTTACTTTGCTCTACCCAGTGTGGATCATTAGCGTGTCTACAAATGCACAGTGACTTTCTTAACCTCTGGACCTTTGTGTGGCATCCTCATACCATATCCTCAGGTGGATAAAGCAGTGGTAGTGGGAGGAAAAGTGCTCCAAGTAAACTCGTGCTCATTCTTCAGTTCTCACTCAAATGGCACATGTAGGCTCAAGCCCAACTTATCTACCTGAGCAATAAACAATGGAAACAACCACCTTTACCTTCTTTCATCACCTACTTGACAGTTCCATGGGGTTCACTGGTGGCTGAGTGGGAGTGTCAGATGTCTTTAACTGTTCAACAGGCAACACATGGAGCCAACTAGTCATCAGAGGTAAAGTTCATGACCAGGAAAGGATTCTCTAAAAACATGGGAACCTCAGTTAACACCACAGGAAAGTCAAAGGTAACTTCCAAATCATGGCACCCCAGAGAAGCAATCTTGGAAGATACTTTTTTTCATTGCCCAAGTTCAGTTTCAGGAGTCTCTTTTTCCATTCTTACCTTTGCACTCAGCTTCACTGTAAGGATAGCCCTGATGCAGAGAGAATACCATGTGCCCATCCCCCAAGTGGGTGGATGCTGGCATACCGCTTTGCTAAGCTTACTCCATGCTCAGCTGTATTTGTTCAGTCTGCATGGCACAGGCCTTCCTGTCTAAGAGCCACTCACAGTCCTAGACCATTTGTCTGGACCTTGACATCCTGCTTAGTTTTTTTTTCTTTCACAGTAGGATGGACCCCCAGATATCCTGGCTCCCACTTCTAATGAACTATGAGTATGGATGTGTCTGGCCTGCAAGTACTTAGGGTCTCCCTACCTTAGTGCTGGTGCATCTCCTTCATCTCTACTGCCCCCTCAAACACCTAAGTTTGGGCTTCCATTTATATGTCCTTAGGGAAAGACCTACATCTGGACCAGTTCCCCTAACTGGGGACCTAGGTGTTCCTGGCATCTTCCTGTACTTTGTGACTCAAAATGTTTCATTTTAATTATATTGCCTCCCTCTCTGCAGGGCACACTGGGCAATTTGCAAATGCTTAGAGATATCACTCAGCTTGGTGCTTTACATAGAGTAGGTTTTCAGTGAATATTTGAAAGGAAACTAACAGTTTTAGTTCAGTGATGAATCATAACTATGAGCTGGAGATTATCATGACTTAAAAAAAGCCCATGTCTAAAATAATACAGTGGATCTGTCCACCATGGTGTCATAGGTTGGGTTTTCCAGGAAGCAGATTCTGAAATGGATCAGCAAGAGTGGAAGGGAAGGGAAGGGATGGGTGTAGGACCGAGCAGAGAGAGAAGCTGAGCCATTGTGCAATTAGAAGGAGGGACTCGGCAAATCTCTTGGAGATCTCCAAAACTGTCTTGGACCTCAAAGCTGTCCAGGGTTGAGGGAAAGGGGCTGATCCTTTAACCTTTGCATCAGCCAGTCTTTGGGTGCAGATTGCCCCAGAAATGGCATGTGACCTTGGGTGAGGTGGCTTTCTTTGGTCAAAGCACTTTCTAAAGAGAACTGGAAGTTATGGCTGTTGCTAGCAGCACTTCTAACAGCAGAGGAATAAATCTCTCATTTCTCAAGGGGGACCTGAGTGGCGTGTCTGACCATCCAGCACAGAGGCAGTCAGTACCACTCCTCCCCCAGAAAGCCACCTCAACTCAGCTGAACCAACATGGTGCCACTTGGAGGTGAATGACAGATGTCTCAGCTCTATGACCCTCACATCCAAAATGGCTGTTCACTGTTATTTCTTCCCTATCCCTTTTCTTTCCCTTTTCTTTCAAAACCTCTTTCCAAGGCTTGGAACGTCATAGTCTCATGTCCTTTTTAATTGAACATTTATATCAAGCCAAATGAGGCAATACTACTTTTCCTCTAAGATTAGCAGGTAGCAGGTTAGCAACTAAAAGAGGTAAAGTGTGTCAGGACCCAGGATTCTAGGGTGTGGCATGATGGAACCCAGGACAACACCAGATCAGACCAGAGGAGCAGGCACAGTGTATCCAGTGGTAGCATGGGGAGGAGCAGCCGGATTTCAAAGACAGCAGATCCATAGATGATGCCAAGAGCTGGACAGGGAGAAAGAGGACAGAGCAGAACATTCATGGGTCGAATTTAGGACAGTAGGCAAGAGAGCTGTCACGGGATGACAGAGCCATCACCGGGTGACCTGACGCAGTTCTGGCTTGGGGCACGTCCAGCCGCTTTCTAAATCCTGTTTTCAAAGGTACCATCTAAAAAAAGTATAAACAAATGGTGTTTTCTAAAATCTATTTTTTTACACTTAAATGGCATATCAGGAGTCAGTGAGGATGTAACAGAACACAGGTCTGGCTGGCTGCCTGCTTCCAGGAAAGCCAGTACTCAAGAGGCAGGTGCAGGTATAAAGGAAAGTGGTTTATTTGCAGATGCTGGTCACCTGGAAGGTGGGGAACTCATGTCACGTAGCCCACATCCCCTCACATTGGAGGCAGAGGTTTTTAATAAGGAGGGAGAGGGGAATAGAACAAAGAGATCAAGAGAGGGGATTGCAAAGTTCTCTGTGTGCAGATGGTCACAGCCCATTCCAATAAGGCAAGTGTGCGTCATCCTGGTTTAGTGTTCTATTGTGTTCTATTGTGCGCCATCCTGGTTTAGTCATTCTGGCTTCACATCATCCTGGCTTCATGGCTCAAAGTCAGCAAATCTCCCAGAGCTGGCATGCTTGAAGGTTAGAGTCTATATCTTTTGAAACTAGTTCCTAGAATTCTTTTGCACACATGCTGTCCATCTACAAGCTACACACTACTCAGAGTTAGCACTTTACAGAAACAATGTCAGAAGAATGGTTGGGTGGGTTACAATTTCTCACTGTTGCAAATTTCCACTGTTACAGATGGGCCATCTCTGCACTGGGGCTCTCCATTCGGCTGTCTAATACTTCCCAGGGGCTACACCACTGTCTTAAGCCCTAGCTCCCTTCCTCCACTCTCCTTTCACATGCCTCAGGCCTGCAGAACGGTCTGGCAGCTCTCCTGCCTGCACCATAATGGTCCGAGGGCTCTACGGGCTCCTCCTATTTATCTCTCACAGGAGAAGCTCTTGCACTTCTAACTACATCTTGACACCTGTTTCCTGGAGGGCCTGTACCGATACAGTATTATTGTGCAGATCAGGGATACTGGGATCCAGAAATGCTAACATCGCTTAGGTTGTACAAGATGACATAGACCAGACAGTGTTTATGTCTTGAGAGATGAATATAATGATCTAAAACACACCCGTTCTGTCTCTGTTAATGGAGGGATTGTCTAAGATTCCAGACAAGGATGGTTGGTGCAAGACATGCTATGGTTGGGGCTGGGCAGATCTGAGAACCAGAAACATTCAGGTCGGTGTCTGAAACCAACAAGCAGGCAGAAGGCCCAGTCTGTCACCCTGGGAGGAGAGAGTCAGCACAGGTGTTAGGAGATCATTAGGACTCACCAAGAATAGTGAAAGGTTTTGAAAATGTGAATCCTGGATGACAATATGAAAACAAAAGAGAGAAAACAGAAGCCAGGAAAGCTGGACTGGCTGCAGGCATGCGCCTGTGGAGGTGTGTTGACCAGGGCCCTCCTCACCTCGTCCTGCCTTTACCAGGTCTCTAGCTCCTGGCATCTCAGAGGCAAACCCAACAGATGGGACCTAAGAAAAGCCGATTTCCCTCTGTGTCTCAGTTCCTTCCAGTGAGAGCAGCAGGGTTGCAGAGCACAGTGTGGATTACAATTGCTGAACAGGCATCTCTTGGTCGTTGGCCAAGCCGACGGGGCTTTTAGAACAGTGTGTCATTTATAGGCTCCTATGCCATGCAGAGCAGAAAACTGAGACTGGCGTTTAACAAGAACGCCTCCCACGGTATGGTCAGTGTTTCCCAACTTTTCAGAGATGGAAGCACCCTTTTTACCATCAAACAGATCCAAACAGCCCTTTCCTCCAAAATAGTACTAATAATACTTTCTATCCATTGTTCGAGGAAATGGATAACAACTTTATCAAAGGGTACTGTTAATGAAGCTAGTCTTTAAAATAAAACTGTATTTTATTAATCTCAGTGTTTACAAATATTA
The DNA here is from genome assembly GCF_014824575.4 of Sturnira hondurensis. NCBI lineage: Eukaryota > Metazoa > Chordata > Mammalia > Chiroptera > Phyllostomidae > Sturnira > Sturnira hondurensis. Next base: position 3,507,388 of record NW_028075797.1, on the reverse strand, counting down.
GAACATGGGTAATAAATAGATGTGCAAGATGTCTTACTTATTTTGTCAAAAGGCAAAGCTCTAATGAACACAATCTTTACACACATGGCGTTGTAGCTGGTTCTAAGGACGACACTGGTGATCCCCATTTTACAGAAGGAAACGCTGTGGCTCAGAGAAATCTCATAATGGATAATGGACATTTGGTGGAATTTGGTGATATCCAAAAGTCCGAAGTTCCTTGCCAAAACAGCACTAAGTGCTTGACTCCTTGCTGGTCTCACACGGAAAAGAAAATATAACTTCAACTGTCTTAAATGATAACGTCTGAATTTTAAACAGAAAGTGGTCATGCTCCTAGAGGAAAATATTCCGAATTATTTCCGGCACCCCGTCCCACCACCCAGGCTGCATTCGCTGCCCACCCCTGGCCTGGCTGCCCTCCCCTGTCTACGCCCCCACCCAGCTCAGCATGCTGTCCAGCTGCTCCAGCGGGAGCATCCTGAGGTCAGCTCCATACCCTCTCCATACCCTTGGTGTCTAGCACAGAGTAGACGTTCAATGAATGCTTCTTGCCTGTGGCATAAATGAGTCTGAGAGGCCAAGCAAGGATAGAATTTCCATGGAATGGAACTAATATGCTCAGCAAACCCGAGACACTGTTTAAAGTGCCAAGGGCCCTGCACTTTGCTCAGACAGAAACCAGGGACCAAGGGACAGAATCCAGACCCTCCATCTGTCAGTCAGTGACCGTCTATCGGTGACAGTAAGACAATGAGAGCCTGACCTCATGGTGGTCAAAACCCAGCAGGCATTGTTCTGAATATAGCAGCAATGTCAATTTTTAAAAAAATTACTTGCAAACCCACTACAATACTGAGCTATGCCGGCCAAATGCCAAACAATAAATTACAAAGGGGTGAGGGGAGGAATCAGACAAATGGTTGTTTGAGTACCATAGAGAAAAAATAACTGTAGCCAGCCATATCCATCTGTGAATGGAGACACAACAAACCATTCTGCGCTTTCGTTCCGAGCAGAGCACTGATTAATCACCAGGTTCTTAAACTCTTCAAAGTCTGTTTTTAAACTCAAGAGTCTGACATTTCAAAACATAAATGGTGTGGTTTTGCGTATCATGGCCAGGTGTTTTCCCAGTGTGGCAGTTCTTGACACGTCAGCATTTCCCCACAGGAGGAAGAATCGGAGGATGTCCTTCCGGCCAAGGGACTCCATTTTCACAGGCTCACCCTGGCAGCCACCCTCTTGTGGGGACCTGGGGGGCAGGGGTGCCACGCCGTGTCCTGTTTCTGAACTCACAGAAGCAGGACCCCTGCCTGGCTCACTCTGTTGTCCTTGGCCTTTTATCCCCTGCAAGGTGAATGCGGGGCAGGCACCCTGGGCCCAGCCGGACAGAAGTCAAAGGCCTCTTGTGGCAACTTGTCCCAAGGGAGACGCTCCTTTGCCTGATGCCACACGAAGTGATCTTTGCTAAGTATTACAATTAGAAGTTTTATTCCAGAGGGAAGTAGCTTCACACTGGATTGCTATGCATACTCTGTAAGAGATGCACAAATTTAAGTGATTGTAACTTTATGAAACCTGGCAGCCTGTTTTACCGGTAATAAAAATAGCTGGCATTTATTGAGCACTTAGCAACTGCTGCATTCTTTCCACGCTCTGGCAGCTGCAGCCAGGCCAGAAAACAGAGCCCATGCCATGGAGTACAAAAGCAAGACCTGAATGGGAGCACTGGATGCTAATGTGTGGGAACCAGGCAGTGAGGCCTCCTAGAGGTGAAGGACGGCAGGAAGCCACCCTCTTTGGCTTTTTCCACTCAACCCTCCAGGCACTCTCAGAGCAACCCAGGCCAACTGCGATCTCTCCAGCCACGATCTGTTTGCTCGTCCCTCTCTCCATGGCTCTGCTGGCCCCACACTGCTCTCTGTGTCTTGGGGAATTGCTGTCATCTGGGAGTCCATCCTCTGCTTCCCTGGGAAGCCTCAATGTGTTCTTTCTCTTTTCTTCCAAAGCTCTGACAGGCAGAACCGAGTTACAATGCAGCATACTGTCACTCCACCAGCACCCCTTGCGGGTAAAGACTGTGAATAAGTCACAGTTGCCCCCTGACATGTGCAACTTTGCACCAAATAGGTGCTCAGGAAAGGCTCACTGAAGGACTGGACAAACTGATGGTATAGCATGCAGCCTCGTTAACTATTTTAGATGTAGAAAAAGGCTCCTCTGGTGTTGTTTAGGTTCCAAAGCACTACACAATTATATGCTAATAAAAGTTTAGATGAATAAAACATGCTTTATTGAAGAATTCACTTTTCTCTGTGCCCTCCCTGTTCAAGGCATGAAGAGGTACAAGTCAACAACTGCCTATAGTTAAAATTGCCCCTTGATGCCCTTTTTCTTATCTTTGCTGCCATCTTGGTCTTGGGCTATTTATTCATCTACATCAACTTGTTTGAAAACTCCAGAATTCATTGAAATGGGCTAACAGCAAATAACCACTTAATGATTATTAATAGTCACTTACAAAACAACCCATTGCTGAGCTGGTTTCAGTTCAGGCCTTGTTGGTTTCCTCGTTGTTTGGGGAAGCAGTCTGTACACAGTCAGGGCCTCACTAATTACTCCCAAATGCAATTACATTTCCAATAGGAAATCCTTCTCTAGAAGTTAGTCCCAGCCGGAGCAGCTGGACCATGAAGTTCATGGGACACTGGGGGACAAAGCCATTCTGGTGGTGACTCCAGCGTAGAACATCTGTTCCAGAACGGTCACAGCACTGGGATCAGAGCTGAGTTTCCCTTGTATTGGTCTAAGTTTTCCTCTTCGTGTCAGGATGGTGCTATGTTGATTATGGAGCTTCTACTACAGATGCTACTATAATTAGAAAACAATATTTATCAAATGAAGAAAACTAAATTTAAAAGCATCGTTTTTTAAATTTTTACTTCAGAAGCAAGATCCAACATTTTTTAAGTATAAAGAGGAAGGCCAAACCAGAGTAGGAACGTAAAATGAGTCGGTGAGCCCCTGAGTCCCCTCATGCGCTCCCCATGGGCTACTGAGGTGGCTCTAAAATTTCTAGCAGCCGATGTGAAAAAAGGATTCCTGAGCAACTCAGTCTGACCTCAGACAGGAACAGACTGATTATTCTTGAAAAGGTACAATGTATTCTGACCCTGGGCCCATATAGAAACTTCTCCTCAAGGTCTTATAAGAAGACTGATTATGCTGGCCACAGGGTGGGTTATTCCGACAGCCTGAGCTGGCCAGCCAGGTCTTTCAGACATCTCTCCACCACCCCTTGGGTTTGCTGAGCCAGGAACACTCGTCCACTCCAGGCAGAGCCACCCAGGTCTGCCTTCTCCATCACATGAACCCCACCTTGTCCTCCTGTGCTCTTTCTGCAGACAGTTGGTCCTCCTCTAGTTTCTTTCCTTCCTGGTCCTACCAGTTCAATCCAGCATTTAGCTACTTTCCCAGTTCTGCATCATGGTCATGGCTTCCCAAACTCAATTACACCTTTTTCCTTCATGGTGGTGCCTCTATAAACCGGTCAGCCAGTCTTCGAAGTCCCTGTGCCTGCTTATGGCCTGGGCCAGGTCCCACTCCTGTTGCCCCTGGTCCTTTCTGCCAGTCACCCTCGGGTTAAATCAGAGGCCAAACAGCTGCTGCCCGTTGGGACGGAGCAGCCATCTAGAGCAGTGCTCCTCAGAGCTGTTGCCTCAACCAGTGCCAGTCCATAGGCTGCTTTGTGGGTTGTTAGCCCACTGAGAGAGAAGGGCAGCCATGGACAGCAAGTTTGTTGAAGGTTTCACAGCATTTCTGGGATAGCAAGTGCTAGAGGACTGTGCTTATTCCTTGTGCAAAGTATAGCTCTCAGGTATCGCTGACTTGGAGTCATATAAGGGCCGAACTGCCTACCAATCATATGCAGGAGAACACTAATCAGTGCCTGATGGACTGGAAATCTCTAAAAAGCTCCTTTTCCACGTTGGTTTGTAGAATTTATCCAGAGCCCTGCAACCACAGATAGTCTTTGTCTAGCATCACTGGGAATTGAGTTCCTACTTTCCAGTCACTGCACTACATAAATTGCATATGTTGTCTTGTATAATCACACCCACTGCAGGAGGTACATACTCTCGTCATCCCCATTTCATGATTAACACAAGGGAGTCCCAGGGTAATTCTTTCAATAATCCCTAAGTCTTGCCGATGGCACAGGTGAATCAGAAATTCAGACGCCAACCAGTCTGAATCTGAAACCCATGCATTTGCTCTCGTCCTTCACAGAGTAGCAGGGCAATGTCCACTGGACCTACCAAATTGGCAGGAAACCTTAGGCCATGTGCCCCTAATGAGGAGGAGGTGTGGGGTTGCTAGCTCCCTCGCCTTCCCCACCTCCACTGTTTACAATTAGCACTTGTTATTTCTGATTATAAAACAATTGTTCTCATGGCAACACCCTGGCAGCTTCTCTCAGCAACAATGGCTATTTTTTTAATAGTTTGAATAAAGTTGGTTCAAATACAGAATTGCTCTTTGAAAGAGTTTTCAGAGGCAAAACCAAACTGACCAGTTGACAAGGCCTTAACTTTTTCTACATCTTAAGAAAATCATAGCAAGATTCGAATACTGCGAGAAAGCAGTTCCCTCAACTTGAACGAAGGGTAGAAAGGGAAACACCCAGGTTTGCAGTCCACTGTACTGTTCTGGATCTAAGAAACAACTGTGTGTAAACTTTTAAATGTGAATTTTCCTCTGATTGACAAATAATTCACAGATTGAGAGTATTTGAGGTTCATTGATTGCATTAAGTCCTCTATCGCTGCTGTGATGAATTATCACCACGTTAATGGCTTAAAAACAATACTAAATTAAGTCTTCCAAGTCTATAGGTCAGAAGTCCAACAAAACCCACCAGCCTAAGACCAAGGTGTCGGCAGGGTACATTGCTTTCTAGATGCTCTAAGAGAGAATCCCTCTCCTTGCCTTCTAAGATTCCAGAACCTGCCTGCTTTCCTTGCCTTGTGGCCCCTTCCTCTTCCTGCAGAGCCAGCTCCATTGAGCTGAGTCTTTCTCATGCTGCCATCTCTTCCAATTCCCTCTTCCACTCTCATGGACACTGTGATTACATTGTACCCTCAGATAACTCAGGATTACCTCTTTATTTGGAACTCATCGTATTGGCAACCTTAGTTCCATCTACACCTTCATTCCTCTTTGTCAAGTAACATAACACATTCACAGGTTCCAGAGAGTAGAATGTGGACATCTTTGGGGAGCTATTATTCTCTCTGCCCCAATGGATATAGCAGTCTAGGCAGGTTTCCCAGTTTCTCCTCCTCACCCTCAGCCCTGTGATTCTCTTTGGCCTCCTCTTCTTGTGAATTCTGGCTGTTGGCTAAAGAACATCTTTATGAAGGAGGAAAAAAAAACTGTGGCCCAAAGGCTTTTCCCCAATCTTGACCCCCAACAGTAAGGCTCAGTACTGAGGAAAGGTCCGTGGAGCAAGGCTGGGCCAGTTAGGATTCGTTTCAAGGAGATGGGACTCCAGCGTTAGGGAGACAGGCTAGACAGTCAGTCCTATTGAGGAACAAGGGTGAGCGAGGGTGCCAACAGGGCAGGATGGGCTGCGATGGAGTGGGTTGGACTCGGAGCTGCTGATGTTCCAGCTGAGGACAACTTGATGGATGCTGGAGAAAAGGAGCTGGCTCGATAAAGTGCAAACCGTCCCTGAAACACCACTGCAATTATCCCACAAAGACATTTATGTAGCAGGACAGAAAACAAATCCCCATGATCATCAATAAAAAACAACCAAAGGACATAACTTACTAGGGGGAAATGGCTTCCAGCGCCAGCTGAAAATTGCACAAGAAAGTCACTGAGGCCTCTGCCGGGTTCTGTGGGATGCTGTGGATGGACACGGTGAGGGAAAGGCCCTCAGGAGTCTAGGGCCCTAGGGGGAGAAGGGAGAAAGACACTCCCAGAACACTAACTTAAATTGTAAACATACCATGGCAAGGGCCAAGAACTGTGAGCTGCTTTTTAAAAGAGTCAGAGTAGTTTGGAAGAGGTGGGGTAGGGGAACCCTGTGGCCTGAGGAGAGGTAAGTGAGGGGTCAGCAGAGAGAGGTAAGGAAGCACTACATGTTTGGGAGTAGAGATATGCCATTCATCACCTGTGTGACTCAGGAAATGACCTCACCCCTTGTGCCTCAGTTTCCCTGTCTGTGGAAAGGTGGCGATTTTAGAACTCTTGAGTGAAAGATAGCCTTTGCTAGAAACATGATTTTCATCTGTTTGTTTGTTTGTTTGTGGTAAGAATACTTTATGTGAAATCTACCTCCTTAACCAATTAAGTGTCCAATGCAGCATTGTTATATACAGGCCCAATGTTGTAAAGAAGACCTCTAGAACTTCTTGAAAAACTGAAATTCTATGCACACTGATTGAGGAGTTGCTAATCAGCATGCTGGTTCTCGTGCTGCAGCCAAGAATGTGAGTATATTCAAGGCTTTGTGAACAAAGTAGGACTGAGGCTGAGCCATAAAGAGGTGGCTAGACAGTGAGGAGAAGCAGCAGCCACAAAGGTGAGGCAGTGAGACCCATTTGGGAACAGGAAGAGCTCAGGTTGGGGAGCTGGAGCCTCTGTTCAACAAGGAGGTTGGAGTCAAGTTGCAAAGTGGTCCCGAGGCTGCCTAAAGTCCTTCCGGGGGTCCCCAGATGACTGAGACTGAAGGAGAGACACCAGACCATTTGCAGCTCACATAGACATATGCCAGAATGCATGGTTTTCTGGCAAAGGTCAGGGGCCCTGGCTTGGCAACACTGAGAGCCCATTACCTTACTTGTCAGCGAGGATGGCAGTCACCTTTCTCAAAGGGCAGGAGTGAGGACTAAACGAGAAAATGTCTTTGAAGCGCTCAGCACAATGCGCAAGAGTACAGTAAATACTCAAAAAGTATTATCTGTTATTATTCCAAAGGGTCTTGATTGTCTTTTCTAGTAGTTTTCAAAATTTGTTGCAGTTGATTTTAACAGTGAAATATTTCCCCCCCCAAAAACCCATATGTGAAAGAGGGAAGGCCTCAGTGATTTGAGGGGCAAGGCCCAGAGCCTCCACACTCGGCCTTCTCCCTCCCTCCAGGATACCACCCTGGAGCAAGGCCTTCTGTGTGCTCTTCCAACCTGGTCTGGCCCAGCTGCTCTATTGGGGAGGCCCAGGAGGAGCAGCACCTTAGCCAGGGCCAGGCCTTGTGAGCTAGTCTGGTTTCTGCACAACCAGTTCATCGAATTGCCAGTTCAATGAGTCAATTTTGATAAAAGTCAATGCATTCAATGTCAGCCCACAAAATGCCAAGTCACGAAATGACTAAGTTCTGAGTTTCCCAAGTCATCAAAACTTGCTTCAACCTTATTCATTGAGTTTATGGGTAGGGTGTTGGGGAGTCTGAACTTTTTATTCAGAGACCTCCTGTCCACAGCATAACCCTCAGGTCTCCTTCTCTCTGCCCCTCCGTTCCCACCCTGTGCACCACCAGCCTGCCCCTCCCTCCCCCTGTCTCTTCCTCACTACCCCTCGATGCTCTGTGTTTCCATCCTGAGCCTCTACCCTCTGTCCTCTGATCCTTAGGTACTTCCCCGTGGGGTCCACAGCCCAGACTGTGTTCTCAGCTGAGCCTTCTCTTCACCTTCCTCCAGCAGAGGGGTTTTCCTCTGATCTCGCTCCCTGAGCTCTGGCCATAGGAAGCCTGGGCAGACACATGAATGGTTCTTAAAAGTATTATTCTGAAGGCAAAGGGAAAACTGATTAATTCATTCACCAGTTTAAAATAAACACCTCCTTTTTTTCCAGTGGGGGCACAGATATCTTTTTTTTTCCCCAATCAGAATGACAGGGTTTTTTTTTTTTTGTCTGTTTTGTTTTTTTAATTCAGTTCTTTGAACTTGCTGTTTGGCAAGTTGACCATAAAATGAATTGTCTATTGGCAGATGGGTTTTCGAAAATTTGACCTAAAACTGAAACTCAGGCCCCAGATTTCTAGCTCAATTCACTTCTAAATATTTCTTAATATGCACTGGTAAATACAGTCAGTATGTCTTTATACTGGTCAGTATGTATATAATCAATATGGTTAAATTTGGTTTTTCTTCTCTCTGTATTTTTGCTTCCAAAGTCCATAGGTCAGAAGTCCAACAAATCTCACCAGCCTAAAATCAAGGTGTTGGCTGGGCAACTTTGCTTTTCCAAAATGTATTTTCTAAATTTTTTCCAGGCTCACAAAAATGCAGTGCATCCAAGATGTTGATGGCCTCGTTTTAGTTTGCACATATTCTTGTTAATAATGAAATCTACTTAATGTGAGTTAAAACTAAAATCTTGTCAGAGTAATTCATAGACATTTAAAAACTGTGTAACAATTCTAGGAGGATCCCTGTTAATATCCCTAAGAACTTTCGATGATTATACTAAGTAGGCCTTGGTATTAACAGAAATAGCAAACAAATTAAAATTGGACTCAGTAACAATTGGGAGAAATGAATATGCTCACCCTTCAGCAGGCAATTGAGTCTAGTTGTTCCGGTGCCTCCTACACATTCGGAGAGAACATCTTTATTGAATAACCATCATGCTAAGTATCACTTAAGACTGGTATTGAGTCATCTGACTTTACTATATTTCTTTCAGGAATGCACGAGAGAACGACATCAATCAAATTTAAAATAATGCAATCCTCAATTGGCATTCATATTAACAGCAATCTCTATTTGTAGTGTATAGCAAATTTTCATGTGAGCAATGTAATTTACAAGCAATGCACATTTTATTAAAATTCCAGCTGAGGAGGCATCTTAAAAACCAATCTCAGACCTCGGAGGATATCTCAACAATCCATAAGAAATGTCAAAATGATCCCCCACTTCCACAGTGGATTACGACTTCAAGAAGAGTGTCCATCACTGTAAGGATAAATCTCTCTTCAGGTTTAATCTGTTTGAGAACTCAGCTTACAATACAAGTTGTATTTGTATTGACACAATACAAACCACTTTGCCATATATTTGTATATAAAAATATGATTTAAGGTGCATTAATACATTATCCTGTTTAATCTTCACAACAATCATTGGTAGTAAGTGCTATAATCACCACTCAGAAGATGAGACATCTGAGGCTCAGAGAGGCTGTGACATTTCCAAGTTTGCAGAGCTAATCAGAAGCAGACAAGCGTTAAATTTACGTCTCCTGGCTCTGAGAAAATAATAAGTTAAAGCAACAAATATGCATCGTGTGCCATATACACAGACCCTTCTTCTGTTCTTTCTCTCTCTTTTTTTCTTTGTGGCTTTATTGAGATGTGATTGACACAGTGTATTGTGTAAATTTATGGTGTGGCACTAACTCTGACCCATCATCTGTCACCTGAATGATTTCAACAACTTCCTGATGTATTTTCCTGCCCCAAATCTCAACATTTCATCCACCCCATGGCTCCTCATCAATCTCTATGAAATGCCTGATGATCATCTCCTGCCTCTGCCCCAAACCCCTTCAATGGCTCCCCCTCACTCAGAATAATGAAGGTCAGTCTTCTCAACAGGACAGACAGACCCAATGTTTCTCTCCAATGTCCCACACCTCATACTCCTAAACCCACTGGAGTTCTGCCATGGGCTACCTCCTCTAACTGAGAGGGTCTTCCTCTTTTGGACCTGGTAATATCACCCAAGGCCGACTCAAAGTTCTCTTTGTGCAGCCCAGGTACCCAACCATGATTGCAAACAGTTTGACATCCTTTTCTTAGGGAGCCATCTATCTCAACAGCCCTATTGTTTCATGACAAGGTCTGCTGTCCATCTCCCCAACAGCACACTGCACTTCCAGCTACATAAATCAAGAATTAATCCACTCTTACTGTCTGTGTGTGTCATCTCACCCATAATCCACTTGTTTTTGTTTCTTGATGTGCTAGAACAGGAATCGACAACCTATACTCACATGACCTGATGCTTGTTTTTGCAAATAAAATCATAGTGGAATGCAGTCATGCTTGTCTATTTACATATTGCCTATGGCTGCATTGCAATCCAAAGACAGAATTGGATAGTTGCAACAGAGAATGTATAGCCTATAGCACTGACAATGCTTATGATCTAACCCTTCACAGAAAATTTTTACTGATCCCTGCACTGGAAGTAAAGTCAAAAATTAAAGCCAAGCTCACTTGTAGCCCTGCTGAGCTGAGGGGGGAATCCCTATGGGGTGTCAGGGGCTTGAGTTTCCATCTGAGTTCTGGAATAGGCTTACTCTTACATATTGGAAAAATTCCCCTGTTGGAACCTCAGTTTCCCTGTCTATACAGTAAGAAAGTTAGACTGGATCAGTAGTTTTTAAACCAGAAGTCTTTCCCCAAAAGTAGTCTAGTGTGCAGCAAGCCTTGTATATGAAACAAAGACAGAGCTATTTTGATAAGGGCTGGGGTGAGAGGCCCAAGTCCTAACTCCTGGTCGCCTAGCCTTTCCCTTGTTACGCACGGGCTCTTGAAGGGGTCTCACAGTTCCCCACATGCCCAAATGCAAAGGCCCTTGATCTAACAATTCTCTGAGTTCCTTCCACAGTCACTGCCCATGGTTCTGAGCCCCAGGTAACTGTGTACATCTCTCAGACTGACAGCCGTTCAAAATCAAACTTTGTATTTTACATTTTTTTCAAAACCAAACCACAGCTTGAACCACAAAGATGGATTGAAAAGGAAATAACTAAATAAATATTACCAGACATTTCTCCCACTTAGTCATAAAACAGCCTAAAGTATACCTTATGCATTCTGGAATGAGCTGGCACCTTCTGTGGTGTGTCTTGGGCATTTTGAAACACAAAAGCTGAGTGTCAGCTTTGGGGAAATGTACTACATGAGGGATTGCCACTCTGGCGACAGTGCTCCTGGGAACAGTGCTCCTTCGAAAGGCATCCGACAGGTACTGACATTGTGAATTATGTGTTGCCTGAGCAGGGGCTATTTTAAGCAGCTCATGGGTGTTTTGGAACTTCATCAGAGAGTATTTTGTAGGGGGCTTCCAAGAAAGACAGCTGGTCAGGGGTCCTGAGAGTTCAGAGCTCTGGACCAGAAGTCAAGGCGTCTACATAGTCTTCCTTCTGACACACTCCATGTACCTGCGGCAAGTGCTCTGGGCTCTCTGGGGCCTGGCTTTCCCATCTGTGAAATGAGTGGTTTATACCAGATAATTATGTCAGACTCTATGCTAAGCCTTGCATATAATAGTTCAATGCTCACAAATTTTCTGTAAACATAAGATCTCCATTTTATGAAAAATGTAGAAATCAAGTCTTAGAGAAGTAACTTACCCCAAATTACACAGCCTATCAGTAGAAAGGTAAGGCTTTAAACTAGCTATAGGAAACAGCTTATCAAAATGGTTAAACTCTTAAGTTAAATGGCTCTGAAGTTGAATAGCTTCTGTCTGAATCTTGGTTTTGCCACCAATAGAGTGTGATACTAGTCAGTTTGTTTAAGTACTTTAATTTCAATTTGTTTCTCTAGATAATGAGTATGAGGGCACTACATGCCTAATAGAATTGTGTAGAGGATTAGATGAAATAATTTTTGTAGAACATCTGGTAGATACTGAGTCATAATTAATGGTAGCTATTATTATCATCTGGCTAATTCCATAATCCATGTTATTAATCACTCTGTAAAGAAATCAGGACTTCTGGCCAAGATGGAGGCATAGGTGGAAACACTGTGCCTCCTCGCACAACCAAGTTTAAAGACAACAAAGTTTTAGTAACAAAAACACAACCAAAACAGACAGAAAATTGAACTGTATGGAAGTCTGACAACAATGAACCATTCAGCCAGACCGGTAAGAGAGGAGGAGTCAGTGGCTGTCTGAGCGGGGTCACACAGGAAAGAGTGGCCAGACCAATCCAAGCACGTAGGCGACAGTTGGCAGATCCCCTGCATGAGGTGGCAATGGGCAGACCCAGTGAGGGCATAGGGCAGCTGGCTGACTGCAGTCACACATTTGCGTGCAGATAAACCAGGCAAAAAAAAAGAGCAGTGAGACTGCGCAGACCAGGGCCCCAGCTCTGGGAATTAAAGCCTAAAAGCACCGATTGGAAAAACTTTTGTGGGTCAAGGTGCCGGGAGAGGCTCCCAGGCTCACAGAGAGTTTGTTGGAGAGACCCACAGGGTCCTGGAGGGTACAGAAGCCCACACATCCAGGAACCAGCACCAGAAGGGCCCAATTTGCTTGTGGAAAGCAACAGAGGGGACGGAAATCCCAGAGAGAGCTTGGAACTAGCACCATTGCCCCTCTCTGACTCCGCCCCCACATACAGCATCACAACCCAGCCACTGGGTCTCCCCACCCTGGTGAACACCTAAGGCTCTGACCCTTATACCTAACAGACCAAAACATTATGGCTCAAGAAGAAGAACAGCTCAAAGCCCAAGAGCCAATATTTCTAAGTGACCAAGAGATAGCCTACCTATCAGATGCACAGTTCAAAATACTGGTGATCAGGATGCTCACAGAACTCATTGATTTTAGTCACAAATTAGAGGAACAAATGAAGGCTAAACTAAGTGAAATGAAGGGAAATGCATAGGAAACCAATAGTGATGGGAAGGGAACTGGGGCCACAAGGGAGGAAGGGAAGGGAGTGGACCAGAAGGAAGATAAAAATGACCAAACAGAAAAAAATGAAGAAACAAGAATTCAAAAAAATGAGGAAAGGCTTAGGGACCTCCAGGACATCTTTAAACATTCCAATATCCAAATTATAGGGTTCTCAAAAGGGGAAGAGGAAGAGCAACAAGTGGAAAAGTTATTTGAACAAATAATAAAAGAGAACTTCCCCAATCTGGCAAAGGAAATAGACTTCCAGGAAATCCAGGAAGCTCAGAGAGTCCCAAAAAAGTGGGACCCAAGAAGGAACACACCAAGGCCCATCATAATTACATTAGCTGAGATTAAAATGAAGGAGAGAATCCTACAAGCAGCAAGAGATAAGGAGACAATCACCTACAAAGGAGTTCCCATCAGACTGTCAGCGGATTTCTCAAAAGAGACCTTGCAGGCAAGAAGGGGCTGGAAAGTATTCCAAGTCATGAAATCCAAAGACCTACATCCAAGATTGCTCTATCCAGCAAAGCTTTCATTTAGAATGGAAAGGCAGATAAAGTGCTTCTCAGATAAGATCAAATTCAAGGAGTTCATCATCACCAAACCCTTATTATATGAAATGTTAAAGGGACTTATCTAAGAAAAAGAAGATAAGAAATATGAATAGTGAGAGGACAGCAAACTCACAGTTATTAACAACCACACCTAAAACAAAACCAAACTAAGAGGACAGCTAGATCGGGAGTGGAACCATAGAAATGGAGATCACATGGAGGGTTAGCAACAGGGGAGTGGGAGGAGGAGGAGAAGGTACAGAGAATAAGTAGCGTAGACAGTAGGTAGAAAATAGACAGGGGGAGGGCAAGAGTAGTGTGGGAAATATAGAATCTAAAGAACTTGTGACACATGAACATAAACTAAAGGAGGGGAAATGGTCGGGGTGTGCAGGGTGGAGGGGAATGAAGAGGGGGAAATGGACAACTGTAAAGACATAATCAATAATATATATTAAAAAGTGAAAAAAAAAAGAAATCAAACTTTCTGTCTCTTTTCAGATAGAATTTCTTATCAGTATCACCTCTGACTTACATCAGGCTGAAGCCAATGAAGAGTCAATTCTTTTCCTCATCCCATCCCTAATCTCTCAGAAGCATTTGGCATTGCTGAATATTCTTCCTTAAAATATTTTCTTCTCTAGGTTTTGGGACACCACATTTTTTCTGGTTTTCCTCCTACCTTAGAGGTAACTCCAGCCTAGCCCCTTTGCCAGATGCCTCCTTTCCCAGACTTCTAAAAGTAAGATCCCACGTCCTGTTCTCCTGCTCTTCTTTTCCCCATCAACACTTGTGTTTAAGTTTATAACATTTAGTCTCACAGTTTCAAAGGAGCTGACAACTCTCAAATTTCTCTCCCCACCTGACCTGACCTCTAGGCCCCAGATGTTCTCATGTTTCTACTAGGATGTCTCAACAGCATCTCAAGCCAGCATGTCCTAACCAGAAATGTTGGTCTTCTCTCTACTTAAATTGCTCTCCTCCCTCTAATCTATGTCAACAAATGGACTCCCCATTACCCAGTTGCTCAAGCCACAAACCTAGGTGTCATCTTGATTCTTCTCCTTCTCTCCCACACTGTATCAAGTTCATCAGTAAGTTCTTTCTGTTGTACTTCCAAAATGTATACTGAATCTGACATTCTTCACCATGCTCAGTGTTTTAAGCCTAGTCAAAACCACTATTGCCGACTTTCTGGGTGTCTCTGACAGACTCCTTTTAACCCTGATATGCTTCCTTATGAACATTTGAATACAATTTAATTTGTCTTAAAAATTCACTGAGTTTTAATCCTAAGTTTTCCTAAAGCTCAACTGTTATTTAATCTAAGACTCAAGCACTCTCGACTCAATAGAATCAAGTTGTGTTTTATTTCCTGTGTTAAGAATGGAACAAGTCATGAGTAAAGTGAATTTCTTGATTTATGAAAACTGGGAGAGAATTTAAGCCCAGCTGCTATTCTATACCTCTCCTCTGCACACTGCCTCCACCACCTGACCCTAATCAATCAAGGTACACACTGAACTTTCTTGGATTTGCCAGAATTTGTCTGTTCATAAATGGTGCATTCATCATGATAGGCCATGCTGGAAGCTCTGGCCTAGGTGAAAGGAATGTACTGGAATCAACCAAAGGCTACGTTAGGACAGAGAAACCGACCCCATGCAACATGCTAGGCTAACAACACAAAATGTCTAGGAGGGTATAGTAAACTCAGTTCTAAACTAGCTGGATGTAAAAGCTGTGGATTAGATTAGACTGGACTAGATTCGATCAGAGTAGCTTAGGGGAATGGTGACCCTGGGCTTCACGAGGGCAGTGAAAGCCTGTGTTGACACTCATTCAACAGACGCTTTGAGGAGCCACCGTGGCTCTTGAGAAATGGATCCATTTCAAATCGCTCTTCAAATAACAATTTGGACACCCCAGAATCAAACTCTGTAAGGCCAAAAGAAGACTAAGCTTCAGACCTTGTCTAGGGTTAGAAGTATCCCATTTTGAAACCAAAAACATCCAGGCTGGTTCGAGAATGATTTTCTAACACATGATTCAGTAAACCTACCCCGCACACACAACCACTGCTGCAAGGGCTAAGTGCTT
Source organism: Sturnira hondurensis (assembly GCF_014824575.4). NCBI lineage: Eukaryota > Metazoa > Chordata > Mammalia > Chiroptera > Phyllostomidae > Sturnira > Sturnira hondurensis. The sequence goes on along the minus strand of NW_028075797.1, from coordinate 3,492,075 downwards.
TAAATTCCTTTGCTTTTTCTCCTGAAATAACATCAACTCAGTTAAACACCACTCACATCAGGATCTCTTTCTCTGTTTCCGAGATTAACAAAAATGAAAAGAAAAACCTTTATTCATATCAGAATACATTTTTAAATCATAGCTCATGCAAATATGTAGTGAATACTTATCAAATATTTTATTCTACTCATTAATTACTGAGGGAACCAGTGAGATATTGACACTGGTTCTTTAAGGAACCAGATCTTTACAGGCAATTTAGTAAAGGACTATTAGAATAAAATTTCTGGACAAGACATAAACCATTTGATGTCCACTACAGCACTAGGCTCTGAACTTTGGTGTTACCTGTTTCACTGAGAAGCAATCATTTGCATCTCGACTAAACAAAAATCTATAAAAGTTAGCATGTAACTTCACTAAATCTGGAAACTTTAATTGATATTAAATAATGAGTTGAACAAGACAAACCCCTCTAGATTTGGATGGGTTGTGCTCCTGTAGGACTTTGAAGGGACATGCGAACACTTCCTCAACTACCTGGATTTTGTTTTTGTTTGTTTGTTTGCCTTATTTCCAAATTTCGGACAGCAGTCTCTCTACCACCCTCCTGGTAACATAAATAAATCTCCCAAAGGCTGGTGTCAGTATGTTTGGCCTGATTACTCACATAGGTGCAAAAAAGGGTGTTTATTAACCACGCAGGCCTCCTGAAACTCGCTCTGCAAACCTAGAGCCCTTCTGTATGAAGCAACTTCTGCGCGGAAATTGCCCTAGATAATCTTGGGTTGGACTTTTAAAAACCTCTAATTTTTGCTTTTCTATCCGAAAGCTAAAACAGTAAGCACAAGGACACCCCACCAGATTTTACCTGGTGGTATATATATCTCTATTTGGGGATAAATTTTTTATCTTTTTGAAGTTTCCCAAACTTGTGAAGCCCCCTGGCCCAACAGGTGGGCTTCCTTACCAACTGCGACACTTGGACCCTGTAAGTCAAACACCAAGCTGGTGTCCTTGAGAGCAATCTGTAGCCATTGACTCCACATGGCAAGTCAGTAATTGCGTCAGTCAGGGCTCTCAAGAGAAATAGAGCCAATAGGATATACATATATAGAAAAAGATTTATTATAGGAATTGGCTCATGCAATTATGGAGACGGGAAGTCCCACAATGTGCTGTCTGCAAGCTGGAGATCCAAGAAAGACGATGGTGTGATTCAGTCTGAGTCTGAAGCCTTGAAAACCAGGGGCGGTAACAGAATAAATCCCAGTCAAGGGCAGGAAAAGATCGTTATCCCAGCTCAAGCAGACAGGCCAGAAGCAAAAGGGGGTACATGTCTCCTTCCTCTGCCTTTCTGTTCTATTCTGGTCCAACAGATTGGACGCTGCCCACCCACAGTGGGGAGGGAAATCTAGTTTACTCAGCCTACCAATTCAAATGCTAATCTCATCCGAAAACACCCTTACAGACACACTCAGACATAATGTTTAATCTGAGCACCCCAGGGGCAACCATAAAATAACCATCACAGTGATTTTCCTTAATAGTGGGTGTGTTATACCCAATTAAAAGAGAATCCTCCTCAAATGCGACATTTGAGGCCATTTGTTATGGCCTTGGTGGCACAATTGATACGTCCAAGTGTATTTTGGTAAAAAAAAAAAAGTAATACAAATTCTTATAAACCCATGCAAAAACTATATTGCTATACAAAAATTAAGATCCTCAGTAAAAGCATTTATTTCCAAACTCTGGGATTTTGGGTAAGAATCAGATACCATTTAAAGTTTCACTCCAGTTTAAAAGAAGATTCTACTAAAATTGAGGGTTTAGTGAAGAAATAAGAGAAAATGTTTTCTCATATGTCCATAAAATATAGAGCATTAAAGCCCCATCAACAGTATTCCAAACAACAACCCAAATTGAATTTCCCTCATTGGCGTGTTCAGTCACACATAATTCTCATTCTGCTGCTTCTGGGGAAGCAGTCTGCTTTCTGCAGGAGACTAAACGGAGTCCTTGAAATTCAGACTCTGTCTACTGATGTAATCTGAAAGTAGTTTCAGCTATGTCAGCTCAGAAGCCTGTACCCAAGAGTCTATTCTTAGACATATCAATAGTTTAAAGTGTTTGGCGCAATCCTTTTCCAGGAGGCTCTGAATCTGACCTTTCTTGTTAAAGACACAAATTCCAGCTGATAGAACCTTCGGGCAAGCATCAGAAGAAACCAGAAACCTCTTCAATTATGAAACTAAATAACCGTGGTTAATTTATCATAGTAATCCAGTGATTTTTCAACCTTTCTTATCTCATGGAACACATAAACTAATTACTAAAATTCTTCGACACACACAAAAGTATATTTTTTGCTGAACAGACAAAAACATAGGTAAAATTTTGATTCATTCACACCAAATGGCTATTGTTTGGTTGGCTATTGTCATATTTTTTAGTTGACGATCTAAGGGGAAAGAGGTCAGTGCCCCCGACTAAAGAGACAGGTATTGCATGTTTAAAAAAGTCTTGCGGCACACCTGTACACCTTCTGTGGCACACTGGTTGAAAATCACCGCAGTCATCAATAATACCACGATGGAGAAGAAAATTCTATGCTGGAATAGAGCACCTCACTATTTCCTCAGCATTTGAGTGTTGATTCCTCTGAGGGTAAGAACATATTGTGAACAGCAAGAGTAGTGACCAGAGTCCAAGGCATTTCTGTAAAGTTCACAACTTCTGAAATGAATAATATTTTAACTACAGAAACTTGACTTAAAAAAAAAAACAAAACCAAAGCCTGAACATCTCCTTTGATCTGACAATTTTTTCCATGCAGCTCTTAATGTTGCACTGATGTAAAGAAATGGAGCAAATCTAAATAAATAAATAAATAAATAAATAAATAATAACCTAATTCTTCTTAGTACCTGTTTTCATAGGTGAAATAATAAATCTTTGTGATTTCCAGGTGAACTATTAAAAATTTAAAGTATTGTTTTAGATGTAAAAATTGTCCTGGGAATGTCATTTTATTTTTCTCCATTTAATATCCAAACTCAGATAAAATCAAAAGCGTGACCAAAAAATATTTAGTAACTTGATTAAGATGAAAACATGGGTGTCAAAGGGAAACTATTTGGCTACTTATTTGATCAAAGTTATAATGTAGTGGTTTACAATATTTTAAACTCAACATGGTTGTAAGGACCCTGAGTTTGTTTGCAAAGAAAAATCTTTGTTCTTTGTTGTTTTTAAATAATCACAGATGTAATGAAGTCAACACAAAGACCAGAAAATCCTTCCAGTGAGACTCAGAATCTCTTTCTAGGTGGATAACGGCTGTGAAATCAATTTATCTTTTTAACAGAGAGAAACCCCTGTTAAAGTTATGAGTTAATATAATAGTAACAGAAAAGATTTCATGAGTTTACTTTTCTTTTTTATGTAATCTTGGGAATAAACCTACCAAAGTTGAGCTAACTTTGCCAAAGTTTTAACACATTTTATATCCTCTTTTCAGATTCTGGTATTATAAACAGACAAATAAAATTCAGTTCTTTCATATTCTCTGCATCATGCTGTACATATTGACTAAGCTCTTATATTTTGGAACAAACTGACATTTTAGGACAAATCAACTCTATTTTTTTTTTGAAAAGCAAAACCTAATCCCATCACCTTGTGTGTGTAGTTGTATTTCTCTATCAGATCTCTTGTTTCTGGTATAGCTTTGAGCACCAATATCATTTTATTGAGGCATAATTTACATAGTGAAATTCACCCTTTCCTAGTGGACAGTCTGTGATGCCTGGCATGCATTCAAATCTGGTAACCACCACCACAATCAAAGCCTAAAACAACTTTTTACACAATACCCCCTAGCCCCTCAGACCCCATTTTAACCATCTCTTCACACCCCTTTCAGCCCTGGCAACCAGTGGCCTGTTTTATGCCCCTAGAGTTTGCCTACTCCAGAATGCCCCATGCATGGAATCCTACAGTACGTAGCCTTTTGAGTTTGGCCTCCCTCACTTAGCACAGTGCATTTGATGCCCAGCCTTGTAGTTGGGAGTCTCAGTCCTTTCTATTGCTAAGTAGTATTCTACTGTATAAATGTACAACTGTTTGTTTTTCCATTCACAACTTGAAGGACACTTGAATTATTTCCATTTCTGAGCAATTTTGAGTTGACTGTAAATAGTTGTGCTCAGATTGTTGTATAAACATAAGCTTCTACTTCACATGGGCATATCCTGAAGTGGGGTTGCTGGATCTCATGGCTTACCATAGTTTGTTTAACTGACAAACCATTTTCCAAGTGAATGTACTATTTTGCATCCTCACAGCAACATATGAGGTGCAGTTGCTTCACACTTGCACAAGCACTTGGTATTGTCAGGATTTTGTTGTTAGTTGGTTGTTTGTTGCTGGCGGTGGTGATTTTTAGCTGTTCTAGTAAGTGCACACGGGTATCTTATTATGGTTTTAACTTACATATCCCTGAAGACTAATAATGATGAACATGCTTATTTGCCCTTCATATAGCTTCTTTGGTAAAATATCTGTTCAAATCTTTGGACTAATTTCTAACTGGGCTGTCTGTTTTCATTTTGTTGAGTTTAAAGAGTTCTTTATATAGTTGAGATGCAAGTCCTTTACCAGATATTTGTCTTGCAAATACTGTATACCAACATGTGCCTTGTATTTTCATTCTTTTGATAGTGTCTTCTGAAATCAAGTTTTTAATTTCAGTAAAATACAATGTATTATTTTTTCAGGGGTCATGGTTTTAGTGTTTGTCATATTGAAAAAAACTTTGCTTCTCCCAAGGCAAAATTCTCCTATGTTTTCACAGAAGATATTTTCATAATATCATAAGATATTATGTTTTCTTCTAGAAGTTATACAGTTTAAGTTCAACACAAGGTATGGACTGAGAGCAATCATCCAATTGTTACAACACTTATTGAAAAGGCTATAATTTCTCTATTATTGCCTTTGCACCTTGTCAAAATAAATTCACTATATATGAAGGGTCCATACCTGGACTTCCTACTCTGTTCCCCTGATTTACGCATCTATTTTTTTTGCCAGTGCCACACCATTTAATCAGTATAGCTTTGTAATAAGTGTTGAAGTCAGATAGTGTGAGTCCTTCAACTCTATTGCTTTTTAAACATGTTTTTGCTTCTCTATCTTCTTTGCTTTTCTGTATTAATTTTAGAGTCAGCTTGACAATTTTTACAAAAAATCCTTGTGGGTTTGACTGCTGTTCTGTTGAATTTACAGATAAATTTGAAAACAATTGACATCTTGACACCACTGAGTTTTACCACCCAGGAACTTGTCTCCATTTATTTAGGACTTCTTTTATTTTATTGATCATGGTACTATACTTTTCATCATACATGTGTTTTACATAAGGTGTCAGACTCATACCTAAATATACATACATTTATATTTTATGGGTTTTTGGTGTCACTATAAATAGTAGCAGGGTTTGTTAAATATAATGCTCAACTGTTCATCCAGATAAATCCAGATAAAATATAACTAATTATTATATATTGACTTGTATCCTGTACCCTTGCTAAACTCATTTATTAGTTCTAGGATCCTCTTTGTAGATTATTTGGGATTTTCTATGTAGACAACCATGAGAGTGCAGACATTTCTAATCCAAATGCTTCCTTAAATTCTTGTTGTTGCCTTTTTCTTGCCTGATTGTGTTCACTGGCACCTCCAGAATGATGATGAACATGAATGATTAGTACAACCACCACCAATACTCATCAACTTTTAACCAAAGTAATTCAATTTAACTCAAATTATTTCACCCAGAAAACTGGAAGGAAGTTAACGGAAAAGTTTCTGTCATATACAAACATTTCAGTAAACTATCTAAGTTCATAAGTACATATAACAAAGTTATCTACAGCTGCATACCTCTTTGCTCCTTCTTAATATGACAAAAATGAATATTTCTTTAACATGACCCCCAAAATAAGCACTCTTTTTTTGTGCTTTACCTACTAGTGCAAATTTGTTATTAAGGATATGACTTGGTAGTGGCCAAATACAAGGATTGCATAGGGCAAGATATGGGGGAGCTTCTATGTTGTCTGTGAGCAAGTTGCCTCCCCAAAACCTCAGTGTGTTCACTAGCCCAGAAGCTCTCCAAACCTTGTCATTTAGGGCTTTTGTGTAGGTTTCATTACATAGACACAATTGATTAAATCTCTGGCTATTGATGGTTAACTCCATCTCCATCCTTTTTCCCTTCTTTAGAAGTGGGGATTGGGGCAGTAAGATCTAATCTTCTTATGACACTCTGTCTTACTGGGGACCAGCCCTAAGTGTCTCCAGTAACCATATATCTCAACAGAATACAAAAGACACTCTTATTATCTTCAGATTCTAAGTTTAGAGTTATGAGCCAGGAACCTGGACAAAGGCCAGGTATTTATTTTCTATTATACCACAGCACAAGAGACTGGACAGTAATTTTCTTTCTTATAATAGCCTAGTCTAATTTTCTGTCAAGGTTATGTTGGCTACATAATGAGTTGGGAAGTATGCTCTATTTTCCTATTCTCTAGAACAGTTTGTGCAAGACTGGTGTTGTTTAAATATTTGCAAGAATTAGCTGGTGGAGCTGTGTTGGCTTAGAGTTTTCTTTGTGGGAGGTTCTTGAATGACATATTCAACTTATTTATTAAATATTAGATATTCAGTTTTTCTTTTCTTCAGTTGGCTTTGGAAAGTTACATTTTTCAAGAAAATTATTTCTTTCATCTAAACTGTCCAATTTTTGGTGTAATGTTAAAAAAATAATATTCTCTTATTAATCCTTTTGATGTATGTAGGATCTGTAGTTGAGGGGAGAATATAAGAATAGGCAATAAAGGCTTGGAATTCCACCCTTCCCCTTTTCCATCTTGGCTGGAACATCAAAGACATGACCTTCGCTGACCACTGGTTCCTCGGCTTCTCCCTCCCCAATTTCCTATTAATTAAGAGAACAACAAAAAAAATGGCTATCTGGAGAAGAAGGACAAGGATGGGCCATGTTGGCAGTCACTCCAACAACATCATAAGCTGGGGACCACCCTATCCTTTCCCTTGCCCATGTTTAATAAAGAAAACTTCCATACAACTCCATGGGCGCACCTCATTCTCCAAGGTCACCCACTGTCATTTCTCAAGCGTGCACTATGGCTTTCATAAATTTACTGTGCTTTGCTAAATCTTTCTGTCACAGTCTCAAGTACCATCTTTGAACATGACATGAACCTGGACTGGGTTGAGGCCTACCAGGCTGCCACCTAGCATTACAGTAACATCCTTGTTCATTTCTAATATTGGGAATTTGTGCTTTCTCTTCTTTTTTATGGATAAGTATTGTTAGGAATTTACCAATTAAGATACATTTTCAAAGAACCAAATTTTGATTTTGTTAACTTTCTCTGTTATATGTTTGTTTTTTATTTCACTATTTATAATCTGATCTTCATTATTTTATTCTGTGTATTTTCCTTAAATTTGATTTGCTGTTCTTTTAATAAGTTCTTGAGATAAAAGAAAAAATCCTTGATTTTCAGCCTTTCCATTTTTTCTAATACATATATTTTTAAGGTTATAAATTTTCCTCTAAGTTCTGCATTATCTTCATTCTGTGAGATTTTTTTTTTTTTGACAGCTACTGTCTCAGGTTTATTTGTACAAATAGCACAGGAGGATGTCATTCCCATGCAAATAGCAGCCCAGGGGTCACACCAGTCCTTTGTCCTTAAATTGGCAGACAGAGGCATCAACTCCGAAGCCTTCATGGGGGCCTGGCCACCTTTGGGAGGCTGAGCCAGGGCTGGACTGGAGCCTCAGCTGGAGCTGCAGTTGCATCCTGGGCTTTGGTTTGAGCCTTGGCATTGGACTTTGGCCAGTAGGGCCTGAGACACTTAAAGATGTGGGCAAAAGTAAAATTCTCAATGCAGGTAAGTTGATTGAGTTGGTGGCCTTGGTCCTTTGGGATCTTGGGCTTTACAAGGGTCTTGATCACCTCAGCATGTGCATTCTTGGCCTTAGTGTTGTTGGCCTGCATCTTCTTCAGGCCCTTCTTGTTGTTCTCCTCAGCAAAGTTCATGTTCCTCAGGAACGTAGGGTCCACCCACTTCAGAGGTTGCTATCTTGGTGATTGGGGTTTCTCAATGCCTTTGCTGTACCATTTTCAGGACTGGTTGTCAGTGATGTGGTTCTTAGATTTGGCCATACCAGCACCAAAGCCCACAGCTCATGAAGTGCCTGTGAACTCAACAGACCTGAGCAGATGGGGCTGCCACTCTTTAGCATATAAAATAATGTCAAATATATACATTTAACATTTAAAATTATGATTAGTAATTACTTTCATTATTCATTTTTATTCAGAAACTTTCTAGGTAAACAACAATTATTAAATAACTCGATTTAATATTAACTCAAGATTTCAAGTTACTTGAGGATGTTGGAAATTATGTCCCAAGCTGAAATACTACAACGTATAAATACTGCTATGAATACATTTTTCAGAATCATTCAATTTAATTAAACAAAATTTACATTTTTCAAAATCTTTTTTTTGTCCTCACCCAAGGACATTATTTCATTTCTTTTAGAGAGAGAGGAAAGAAAAGAGAGAAACATCGGTGTGAGAGAGAAGCATCAATTAGTCACCTCCCATACATGCCCCAACTGGGAATCATACATACCTTGACTAGAGATTGAACTCACAACCCACGCATGTGCCCTGACTAGGAATCAAATGTGCAACCTTTCAGTTAGGATATGATTTTCCAAGCAACCAAGCCACACAGGCAGGGACACATTTTTCAAAATCTTAAATGCAATGTAGAAGTAATGTTAGTTCATTTGATCCATAAACCAACATGAAAAAACTAGGAAGTTCATGAGAAAAAAAAACCACAAAATGTCCATACTAATAAAATCAAAAGTAAGGCATATACTTATTATTTATTTTTAAAGCCAAAATTATTGAACCAGCCCAATTTTGCCAAAGATTCATCTCAACTATGTGAAATTGGATTCTTACATTAAATTGTTTATGAGTTAATGTTTTCATTGAGAAGCATTTTCTAAATCTAGTACTAGATTTTGTTTTCTTATTTTCTGCCAATTTTAGTTTTTTTTAAATGTAGTTTTCTTCTTTTCTGTAAAGTTGGGGAATATGAGATTTATGTAAGATTTACCAATTTCTGAAAACTTGTCAAATCAGAGCTTCTTTGTTTTAAGATGTAATAAGCTAAGCTGGAAGTAAGAAAACATTTAATGTTTGTAGAACAAGACATCAAGGCCTCTTCTGGATGACAGACACATGGACCTACAGACGCACAGGGAGCACATAATTTTAACTCTACAGCTTCAGCCTCAACTTAAAAATAATATCAGAAACACAAAATTTCACTGGCTCATATCTCAAAAAAAAACATTCTTTTCAGTGAGCATGGAATTCCTAATGGACTTGCGCCCACAGATGGACAAGCATACAAACAAAAGGAACAAGCCTATCAAACCAGAAAGTCTGTCTCACTTGCCAGGGAATAGAGCTCCAGCATTCATTTATAAGATCGCCAAACGATCAGACTATAAAACCCAATTCCCAATTATCGTTACCATAATGGAAACAAAAAAAACCCAGAAACTCAACAAAAAACATAAAATCTGTAGACATGAAGAAAAGAAGAAGTCTGGAGAAAAGGAGAGTCATTGAAGTTAGAGTTTTACTACCACCTGGGATTCACTCTGGAAGCAAGAAGAGATTTGCTTAAGCTTGTGTGGCCCTTGAGGTTCGCCTCTCAAGCAGCACAGTGCAATCAGCTCTGTCGGGTTAGTCCATTTGGGCATTTGTGTAGGGCAACCTACAAAAGGTATAACTGTCGAAAAGATAAAATCTTGACTCTCATGTAAATATAGGAAGAACACACGTCAAAGATTTTATTCAATTCATTCATTAATTAAGAAACTAAATAATATGTTAGTTAAGACTTATTCAAAGAACATTTGAAAAGCCAGATATTTAAGGATGATTTACTAAAGAAGTGGTAGGACATGATTTCTGGATTAGATACAAAACCATTTAAAGTTCAATAGGGTGATAAACTAACATTTGGGGCTATCATTTCAGTTGGACAGAGACTACTTGTGTTTCTACAGGACGAAAATTTCACATAGTCTGAACATTTTACTGAGAGTAAGCAGAGAGGTGAACGAAAGAATACATGGCCCACCTTGGGTGGGACTGGGACCATTCATGGCATTCAAAGGACATGCCGCTCACATTTTTGCCTTATTTCCAAGTTCTGGATAATATTTCTTAACAGCAAAAAAAAAAAAAAAAGCTGTACTATTTGGGAGATAAAAGCTTCATGCCATTGTGTCCTCAGAGAGTAAAAATGGTAAAATTGATTGCTTTCGATCTATGAAAAGACATCTACTTCCTTCTGCCCAAGACCACAAAGCTACTGCAGGTCAGGGCTGAGGCTAGAGCCCAGGATTTCAACTTCCGCCATTCTGCATGCATTGTTTGAAATACGGCTCCCTAAAGAAGGTCAATTGGTTTTTTTAAGATGGTTTCAAGACAGATCTATGAAATAAGAGAAATAGATACTCAATGTTAATTCACAAGCACCCATTAGAGGAAGCTGGGGATTAAAAAGAACATGCCTCTTCCTGAAAGGAAGGAAAGTCATTCAAAATTTGAAGTTCATAACAGTAAAATGCCCCTGTGTAGTGTCCTCTGTGTGTATATGTTTGTGAATGCCTACTTCCAAGGAAATTGTAGACCTCCACCTAAGGGGGAGTCCCATCTGGCTATGTCCCTAGCCTACCCAATCACTCAGGAAAGCCACCAGTAAGGGACATATTTAGATCTAAAAATGAGACTCATGGATTTGGTTCTCAGTCCCTTAACTCACCCTTGGAATTTTTAGTTTATACTTCTTTCTCTGCTTCAAAAAAATGAAGATGAACAGAAAGCTGTGATATGATTCATTCACATTTTGACACCACCATTTCGAACTGCAGGAACATGTATTTTTAACCTTTATATATCAAAATAAAACACAAGTACAGAAATGATTGTACCACCTAGTGAATCATTACGAGGTGAGCATCCCAGTCACGTCCACCTGGGCCAAGAACCTTGGCCAACCATCCCAGACACCTACATCCTTCCTCTGAAAAGTCACTCAGCCGCTGGAGCATGTTTGCAGTGGGGTGGAATGGAAAATATCAGTGGATATGAAACAAAGCTAAGCATTGTATTTCAACATTTCTGTTGCAAATCACTTTTCTTTTAATGTATCTGTGTGTGTATTTATACTGGGCCACCATTTCTCACTGGGGTCACAATAAAAAAAAAAGTTTGATAGCCATGTCCTGCCTACTGGACTGCAGGGACCAGGAGAAACACCATGATTTTGTTAATTCCCCCAAAGCAGGGGTGGATGCAGGTTCAGAAGCCACGTGCTCCCACAGTTATTTTACAGTAACTGCAGGAGCTTCTTTGCTCACCTATCAGAGCATTTTAGAAAACATAAAATATTTTTAAAGAAGATGAACTATCTGTCCATATTATGCAAAAACTTAATATGGAATATTATAAAGAAAGCAATTAATCCACACTTAAAACTAATTGCCTAACCCAGTGGGTCTTTAAATTATTCATTAGTGCTATTTAAAAATAATTGCAGTTTATGAGGAAAACCCATTATGGATTTCTTTTAAGAACCAAAAAGAAAGGATTTCCTTTTTTATTTACCAACTGCTTACAGCTCTTGAAACCAACCCATTTTTAAACTAACTTAATATTCTCATTATCCCCTTCCAATCTAATTAACTTTAACACTTATCATACCGATACCTCATGAGAATCCCTGTAGTAGATTCTAAACTCACAGAGGGGACAATGGTATTCTTCTAAAAGAATATGAATGGTGTGTGTATCCAAAACGGGTATAAAGAAAAAGACTTTGAGAGAACAAAGCAGGAAACCGCTGCCAAGATGTGTGTGTTGCCTCTGATGACATTCTCCCTAGCCCCACCCCCCACACCTCCAACTAAAGGACCTGGGGTTTCCCATTGTGTTTTCCCCCTGGGGATGAGGACTTTTGAGTTCTTCTCCTTCTATTCTTATTTGCTTCATGACTCCAGTTCCTTAATTTCTCTGTTTTTCTGGTCTCTTCAAAGAGCACTCAGAACCGTAGCCATGAAAGGGTAGAATTGGAAAGGACTTTTGTCTAGTTTAGTGGCTTCCACACTGTGTTCATCAGCACCCCAGGAGTTCCTGGGGTGCCCCAGAGCCCTCCATTGAGAAAAACCTGCTGAATGGGCAGTGCTCTCCAATCCCCAATCCCCTCCCCAGACTCCCGACTCCCCAGACTCCATCAGGAGAGCCCCCTTTGATTGTTAAAGATTTCATGGGAAGGAAGTGGTCTTCTGCTAAAAACAAAACTTGAAAGTTACTCTCATGGTGCAGATATGAACACCAAGGCCCAGAAAGGGGAAGTGACGTGACTTGCCCAGGGTGGGACAGCCAGTTAAAGAACAGGGGCAGACCTGGCCTCCTGATTCCAGGTCTCATCTTCACTCCCTCTATTGGGCGAGGAACTCCAAAAAGATCCATGAGTCTCAGGGCCCGGATGATCTGGAGCTAAATATGATCTCAGTCACTTTCTAGTTACTTATCTCTAGAGTTATATTTTTCTATAAGATATCTGAGCCTCAGTCTTTTCATCTGTTAAAGAGGAGGTAAACATACTAGTCTTGCATAACCAGCTAGGCTACATACCAAGTGTTCAGATGTGAACAGCATCTTTAACATTAGAGATGCTTAGTAAGTGCCTCATTAAATGTGCCTGTGACAGTCATCACTGTGCCAAAGGTGAGATGCTCTCCAAGCTAGACTGTTTGGACTGATCAGTTAAGGAAACTCTTCACTTCCTGCCCCTGATACAACCACTGCCCAAGTACTTCCTGGTAACACCTATCAGCGCATGGGTAAACACACATAGACCAGTGCATGCTTAGACACACATACGGACCTACAGCTAGGACTGCACAGAGACAAAGAAGAATTTGTTGGCAGCCTTTTCCCTAATCCCTCCTTTCCTAACAAAATTCATAGGTACCCTAACCTTATATAACTCCTCCCCACAACACCTCTTCCTTCTTGACTTTGTTAAAAGCATACAAACAAACTGGGTGTCAGGGAGGCAACAAAACAGAACATGGATTTTTGACAGTCTCAATATCAATTTGTAATTACAATTGAACAGGTTGTTTGGGGGGCCAAAAAAAAAACCATGGGTATATGGTTAATTAATGACTATGGTGAAACCTACTTTATTGATACCTGAGATTCATGCTTCCTTTTTGGAGCAACAATACTCTGATTTCTATGGTCTTACTTTCTGAAGCCAGTTCTCCCATTCATAGTCATTTGGTTGGAATGGGACTAACCCTACCCCAGCTCCAGAAGTAGATGCTTATTAGCTGAAGCCAATGGATGTGTGCCATTCCTCTAGCCACAGCAACTGGTTCTGGATTGGATGTAACTCATTCATGGCCCAGAAAAGAAAAGAGATGTTTGCTGGGACTACTAGGAGAAATAATGTCTCTTCAGCTGATTCTGAACTTTCCTATATTTAAATCTTTGATATTTGCGTGGATTTCCATTAATTTTTATTTTTTTTTACCTGTAGCATGAAAATATCATATATATTGATTACTGAGTTATTCTGGTGCCCACTTACATTTTGCATCCAAAGCAAGTGCCTCAATCCCCGCAGCCAAGCTCTTGCCCTGTGGGCATGTGGAGCTCACAGCTCCACAGTCATTTCTCTTTTACGTAAGAAGAGACTGGGACCTGAGGTGGGGACACCACCATGGAGCTTTAGGAAGAAGCCATCATTACACGCAACCAAGAGGAACTAAGTCCAGGTGTTTTGAGCTACTGGAACAAGTTTTGCCTAAATCTATTCCTCTTGCTTGACTGTTTATAGGAACCAGTAAATTCTCTTTACTCTGTAAGCTAACTCAAGTTGTTTTCTGTAATTCAAAACCAGAATCATGTAAACTGACACAATGGCTAATTACAAGAAGTTAGCCTCTGAATGTCTTGTAGAGTGCTTTTAAATATCTAACACTTCCTTCTTTAACTGTGTGACCCATCAAAGTCAAGTGTCCTTGCTGGCTGTGGTCAACTTTCCAAACAGCAGCTTTCACTGTAAGGCAATATTTTATTCTATAATTTACAAAGCCTCCTTTTTCATGTTGGTGCTGTGTTAAACACTGCATGCACACTATTTCTCTTAATTCTCACCCCCCCCCACAGAATTATATCAGGTCATGCTATTATTATCTATATTTCACAGGAAAATAAGGCAAAAGTCAAAGAAGAAGAAGGAGGAGAAGAAAGAGGAGGAGGAGGAGGGAGGGAGGGTAGCAGTATGTACAAGGTCATATGAAAAGTGGGGAAGGAGGGTTTCAAAGCCAAATCATCGACACGAACACCTGTGTCCTTAATGACTACTGGATAGGTCTCAAAGTTTTAGCTGTAGATGGAACAAAATACTTGCTACATAATATCCTTAGGTGCCCAATACATATTGGGTGAAGAAACAAGTGAATTAGTAAATTAATTAGTTCAAAGGTGAAATGTTAGCCATGTTGATATCCACTCATTTCACTTAAATTTACCTCCATCTATAAATTTCACAGTGTGGCATAGACAGCCTCTTCAGGCCATGGTTGTGTTCGTAGAAAGTTTTCTGTAAAGGGACACGATTCTCAGGCATTGCACATCATCAACAAATTAGAATATAAACTGAAGAAAAGCACACAGACAAAATAGAGACAATGAATCTAAAGAAGGTCCATGGCAAATCTGCTGTCTTTACTTCAGAGTTTGGGGATGAAATCAAACTGGGTCAAGGACTTCAAAATGTTTTGTAAACGGTAAGGCAAGTAGATAACTGATTATTAGTATGTTTCTATATTTGATTTCTTCATGCAAGGACTTATCATCCAAAAAGCCTAAATTGAATGTTAAATTTCTAAGACCTAAAGCGATTACTTGATGAATATGTTTGTAAGACAAAATCAATATAATATTAAGCAATAAATTTATCTGATGAAGGTAAATATCACAGTAGAGAGTTCCAGGATTTTAGCATTTTAACTAAAGCAATGAGTAAACAGACTCCTCCCAAAGTAAAGATGAAAATATAATTATTCAGTCTCTTCATGTTAGATTTGCCCAGAAATTGAAATATTGTTAGCAAACACGGATTTAAATTTTGTGCTCCAATGAATTGGTAGATCTCTTAGTTTATTGTTTGGGTTTCTCTGCATTCTACCACAGGGAAATTATACAGACTCTTACAGTACATGAAAAGAATACTGATAATTATGGAATTTGCTGCTTAGCTTAAAGATCATTTCACGAATCTCTTCTCATCTTTTGGCACTGTAGCCTGTCTATGTTTGTGTTACTGCTCTTATTAGGACCTGCGATCTCATGCCCATGCTAACTGTGTCTGAAACCATGCAATGCCAAGCCCACTGTTCGATTCAAGCAAATGAAAAACCAGCTCAGGTGGTGGTTTTTCTGTGAAGCTGATTGCTTAACAGCCTGGAATCACCCTGCAGTCCAAGGGTGCAAATCCACAGTCTGGTCCCAACCCTACCTTCAGGTCAGAAACCACTGGAAAGCTTCATAAACTGGAAACCCGAGGTCCCACCCCAGATCCTTGGATAACCTCAGAGCCCAGACAGCCTGTTTTGAAACAACAGTCCCTTTAGGGGACTCCTCAGCACTGCCGGTTAGAGAACATGTTTATGTTCATGACCCACAGAGGCCAGGGGAAACAAAAATAATTTAATGCTTTGTTTTTCTGCATGACACTTAACTACTTCCATTTTGTTCTATTTGTTTACTTATTTGTTTGTTTGTTTTTACAAAACCTGTTGGACTCCCTGGCTGCTGTAGTGTTACATAAATATAAATCTACAGGCTTGGCTTCCATCTGGAAAGTTTACACTGCTTGGGAGCTGAAGGAGCTTGTTTATATTGGAGTCCCAGAGGGTGTCTGTTGCAAATGCCCCATTCTGCATGAGAGTTCTCCCCTGTGAGGTTCACAATCTTCTCTCTGTCGTAGATAATAACCCCTCAACTCTGGGAAGGCAGAGTCTCAGTTGAACACTTCTTTCACCTGACCACCCAAAAAATGAAAAGGTGATGGAGTATAATAGAGAGTACACAGGCTTTTAATCCAGGGCTTACTGCCTGGCAGATGATTGAGCCTCAGTGTTCTTATCTGCAAAATGGAATTGAATGGCACTATTATTTTATACCTACCTCATGAGATTATAAGAATTTACTCATAAAAATTGTATGCGCCAAATAAATGATTGTTTATTATATCGTTGTTAGGAACAAATGATATTTTTCAGATCTCTGAACATTGGAGTTTTATATTAGATGCTATCTAATCAACTCTTTATATTTCCACAAAGTATAAATATAATTTCAGTTATGGTTTGCCCTGTGCAGTGTTAAATAAATACATTGTTTTATTTAAGATTGGGGGGTCATACCCCCAATATGCTTTTCTCTAGCCAGACAACACCTGGACTCTCACAATTATTTCTGGATGCCCCACTTTCAGAAGCACACTGACAAATCCAAGTATTGATAAAAAAGTGTCCAGGAAAGTGTTGGAAACCAAGACTATTGCATAAAAGTGGGAGAGGAACAAGCATTCCTTTGCCCTGCAATCCTTTGCTTCGCAGGCCCACGCTCAATCCACTGAGCTACACCAGTTCTTCTGGATGGTCTAATAAACAGACATGAGAAAAATGAGCAAGAGAAAATAACCAGATTTACTACATACATATGTATGGGAACCTCACCTGCATAAGAGAGTCAGAGACCCCACATGCACGAGAGGTTCAGAGATAGGAAGGGGGACCTAGCTATTAAGACATCCTGAGCTAGGGGTGAGGTGGGGTGCCTTGGGGGTATTGAAGGGTCATTGTGGGATGATAATAGTGGATGCTCAGTAAACAGACGTTTGCTCTGACCTGTAGATAGATTGAAAGGTGTTATGACTGATAACAGCTTATTCTGGGCAAGTCTCCTAACTCAAGATCTTCTAGAGAGTTGAAGGGAGCAGCAGGAGCTGCTCTGGAACCTGAGGCTAAAGTTGCCTTTAGCTCCAAGTGGTCTGTGCACCACTGAGGCATATCTTGGGGTGGCTCATTCTGAACCCCCACCTAAGAAATTGTTTTAGAAGCTGGCATTCTCAGCTAGGAAAAAGAAAGCCGTGAGGTAAGTACGATAGTTGTCTTCAAGTACCTCGGTAGCTGTTGCAGAAAGGTAGAATGAGACCTAGTGAGGTGGCTCCACTTTGTAGACCTAGGACAAGGGCCCTGGGGAGGAGCTCCAAGGTACATGGCCCCCAAACTAAGAACTTAGGGTGACTGGGATCCAGGATTATTCTTGAACTGAGCACTCTGCTTCTACTCAGGCTCACAAGAAATGTGCATTAA
This sequence comes from Sturnira hondurensis, assembly GCF_014824575.4. NCBI lineage: Eukaryota > Metazoa > Chordata > Mammalia > Chiroptera > Phyllostomidae > Sturnira > Sturnira hondurensis. The sequence continues at coordinate 3,474,468 of NW_028075797.1, read as the reverse complement.
TTTTCAAACAGTCATATTACAGTGCTGCTCTTCCTGAATATTCCAGTGCAGCTGGGGTTCTTGCTGGGAACAGGTAGCCTGAAAACTAGAAAGGACCCGCTGTAACTGACATGAGAAAACACCCCCAAACACATAGATAAGTGAGTAGCAAAGCTCAGCTCATTACAGTGGGTCCACAGCCCCACTTACAAGCCTTGGGCTCTCCATGGTCAGCTCAGAGCGCTTACCCTAGGTATCATGACGACTGCTGAAGTGGAGAGGACGTTTACCCACTGACAGCCCTGGTTGTTCAACAAACCCCTGGGCACAGAACTGAAAGCCAGGCCAGAACAAAGCAGGGATCCCCTTAATCTGGAAAGCAGACCCTGGTTTAACAGAACCCAAATCCCCTAAATTCATCAGAGAAGAGAAAAGCTACTCTTTACTAAACTTGATTTTCATGGTACAAAGCATGATGTGGTAGGCTGGGAATGCTGAAATTTCTGAGTTCATGCTATAAATATATCACAACTTTTGTTTTGTTTGATAATAATGCCACTGCATTAAAACATCTTTTCTGGGAAAATCAAAGTCTACCAATATTTTATGCATACTATAAAAATAAAGGAATTAGCAAACCTAGATTACCTATAGGACTCTCCCTGCAAATGAGTTTCATGCCTCTGTGACTACCATTTTATTTCTCCTGCATAAACCATTTATGGGTGCTATGGTAAGAATGTGTTCCCCCAAAATTCATATGTTGGAACCTACCCCTCTAGGAGATGGTATGAGGAGATGGGGCCTCTGGGAAGCGATTGGGTCACAAGGTCAGAGCCCTCCTGAATGAGATCGTTGTCTCATAGCCTCCAGAGAGCTCCATAGCCCCTCCTGCCACGTGAGGAGAGTATGACAAGAAGTCTGAGACGAGGGAAAAAGCCCTCACCCGACCATGCTGGCACACTGATCTTGGACTTCCAACCTCCAGACCTATGAGAAATAGATTTCTATTGTTTAGAAGCTACCCAGCCTGTGGTATGTGTATATATATACACATGCCTGGGTTGCAGGCCAGTTCCCAGCAGGGGATGCACGAGAAGCAACCATACATTGAAATATATATATATATTTATATATATATTGAAATAATATATATATTGAAATATATATATATTCAATATATAAAATATAAATATATTCAATATATATAAATATATATATTGAAATATATATATTTATATATATATTGAAATAATATATATATTGAAATATATATTCAATATATAAAATATAAATATATTCAATATATATANTCCAGAGAGCTCCATAGCCCCTCCTGCCACGTGAGGAGAGTATGACAAGAAGTCTGAGACAAGGGAAAAAGCCCTCACCCGACCATGCTGGCACACTGATCTTGGACTTCCAACCTCCAATATATATATATATTTCCAACCTTCCAATATATATATATATTTCAATGTATGGTTGCTTCTCGTGCATCCCCTGCTGGGAACTGGCCTGCAACCCAGGCATGTGCCCTGACTGGGAATCGAACCTCGATCCTTTGGTTTGCAGGCCCAAGCTCAATCCACTGAGCTACACCAGCCAGCAGCCTGTGGTATTTTGATATAGCAGCCTTGACAGACCAAGCCAGTAGGAGAGCTGTTTAAGGAAGAAGACAGTGAGGCACGAATGGCTTACACCCTTGCTCTGGATCATGCAATGGAATTGGCATACTTGGCACCCAAACTCAGACCTGGTTTCTCCCCCTGGTATGTTACAGATTTGAAGCAGCCAAGGGCTTGTTGGAAGGCTACTGGGGAAGGGCTGCCAAAATGCCAACCAAGCCTGAGCTCACCCAAGACAGCACTGCACTGGAGGGATGCCCTGTTAAGAGCCAAAGTTAGAAAGAGTGGAGCTCATGCCAGACACATGAAAGCTAAATGTAAGCTGGAAAAGAGGCATTTTGGAAAATCAACAATGTTTTAGATATGACACTCTCATACCAAGCAGAGCTTTGGCATCCGTGAAGTTAACTCAAGTTTCCAAATACTAGTTTTGAATCTTGGGGGCCACCTAGAAGGTCTAAAGCATGGTCACAAATGGGACTTCCAGGTGGAGAGGCAGCACCAGCATTTCACGTGACAATGTGAAGGATGTCTTCTGGAGTTGTGCGGCCTGGCAGGCCTGCAACGGGCGTGGCCCCTGTGTTAGCAGAGGTCTGAGGAAGTCTCAGAGCAAGCCTAGCTCCCTGACTACATCTATCTTTTGATGTAGCCTTGTTGTTGCTTATGTCAAATACACCATAGCACTTATGATCTATAAAATACTTTGTGTCATTGTGGGGCAAAAAAAGACCAGTTACAAATATGAAAAATGGAAATAAAAGGAAAGTGAAAAGAAGTGTTGGATAAATTCAAGAATAAAATATCAGATTTGGTCATTGCTTGGAGCCACCAAATACTCTATAAGGAATTAAGAGAAAGTAATTTCTCAAACTGTTCAGCAAGTGATCCAGCAAGAATTTATTTTAATTGCTTTTATAAATTGCTTTGATCCCATATTTAGGGAATCATTAGGGACCTGAAAGGGTCACTTAAAATTTTCACTTATGCTTAACTAAGTTTTATGGAGAAAATTACATGTTTTAATGGTATTCATAGGATTGGGGACTTGCAAAGGTCTCAAGATGTGTCCTTCTAAAATAGCAAAGGTCTGTGACTCAATATCACTTAATTCTCACAATAGCCCTGTGAGATAAGGATAATTATTCTGTTTTACAAATGAGGCAACTGACCCTCAGAGAGTTTGAATTATTTGCCAAGTAAGCAATTTGAAGCAAGGATCCCACCTTATTCATCTTTCCATCTCAAGGGTCTAGCACAAGGCAGATTCTAAGCATATTATTATTTCAAGGAATCTCAAAGTGTGGTTTCCAGACCAGCAGCAGCATCTGGGAGGCTGTGAAACACACAAGCTCCCAGGCCCCACTCCAGATCTTCTGACTCAGACACTCTGAGTACAGGGGCCCAGCCATCCATGTTTTAACAAGCCCTCCAGGAGGTTCTGGTTCACATTAAAGTGCTTGAGAAGCCTCCTGTTAAATGAATAGTGAATGGAGGTCTACCAGATGGGAAGGGATAGAGCCAGGCTCCTCGGAGCCCTGGGGCCATATCAGTGGGAAGAGCAGTGGTGAGAGACACAAGGGCAAGGTTTCAAAAGACTAGGAAACTAACATCACAGCGTGAATTGACCTCCAATGGAATCTCCCTTGTCCCACTTCTTAAAGGAGCCTCCCTCTCAGACCAGGGTTTGCCAGCATTTGTTTACAGCTGCAGTGCCCACACCTCAGCATCTCCACCAGCAACGTGCATGCAATGCGGGTCCCTTCCCTGCAGTGAACAAGGTCAAGTCTCCATTTTTCTCCCTTCCTCCCAAATCCCCCACAGTGAGGGCCACCTGAGGAAGGAAATTTTCAATTTGCACAAAACCCCATGTATCTGCAGTATTTGCACAACAATACAGTGAAAGCCCAAATGAGTTGTCCACATTTGGTAGCATTTAGAAGCTTTTCACCAGCACACGAATAAAGAGAACTATTTCCCTCATTTTTGTTTACCACAGCAATACAGCCGAAAGAAAACAATTTCAATCTATAAACTACTGAGAAGCTTTTGACTTAGGACAAGCACCCAAAAGTTGCAATTATGTATCTAGAATCCCAACTTGTCTGAGCTAAAAGGGACCCAAGAGATCACTTCATCTGTGCAAGATGATTAGAGGTGGTACTCACCTACAGTTTTCCTTAAAGAGTTATGTATGCATTTTAACAGGCATCAGGAGAAATGTGTAACTTTTGTATCAAAGCCCGATTTCATGGATATTGTTGCTTGGGATTAAGCCAATTAGTACATAGACAAACAAAAGTGAGATGATTTCCAAAAAAGGAAGTAAACATGCAGTAGACTAGATGTCCTGCAGATATGGCAAACATCATGAAAGTGATACATGAAATTTTGTGATTAGCTAATGACCCCTAGTAGGGTCTGGGCAGGAAAGAGAATTTGCCCCACCCAGATGGTTTGAATGGAGAAACTTCACCGAATGAAATTCTTAAGGACTTGTGTGCAGGTTTAAGAGAACCACAGGTGGTACTGAGGCCCCCAGAGACCAGCTGGAAGAGGAAGTTGCCACTGCTCCAAGGCTGAAGGGGCAAGGAAAAGAGATAGAGGGACGGGAGCTATGGAGGGGTGGCCTGGAGAGAAGGAGCAGGAAAAAATAGATGGCCAAAGCCAACTGGAAAAGGAGCCAGGTGATCCCAATGGAAGAAGTAAGTCTCCAGGGACACAAGCGGCACAAGTATGAGTGGGGAGGCAGGGAAGACAATAGCTACCAACAGGGACATAGGAGAGTCTATTTCACCTGCTCTTTTAATGCATGCAGAGCTCTTCTCCAAACAGGAGGAAAGTCAGACGAGTAAGGACTCAGGAAGATTCACTGGGCTGGTCAGAAATACTACTATAGGGATTTGTAGATCTCAGAAAAGTGACTTAAGCTCTCTGCATCTCAGCTTCATTTCATTTCTTTTCTTTTTTATCTTCACCTGAGGACATAGTTTAGAGAAAGGGGAAGGGAGAGAGAAACACTGATGCAAGGGAACAATACTGATGGGCTGCCTCTTGCACATGCCCTCACTGAGGCCTGAACCCAAAATCCAGGCACGTGTCCCAATGGAATCAAACCTACAACCCTTTGGTTTATGGGAAGGGGCTCCAACTAACTGAGCCACACCAGCTAGGGCTGCACCTCAGTTTCCTTATCTGAAAAGTGAGATTGATTCTACTTATTCCACTTTCTACTTTCCCACTCTTACTGATTACCTATCACTGTTAAACAAACCACCAAAATTCACGGATTGAAAACCACAGCCATTTTTTGCTCACAGTCCTGCAGTTTGGGTTGACATCAGTGGGAAGTCTGTATGCTGGCCTTACAGGGGACACTCAAGCAGCTGCAGTCATTTGAGAGCTCAGCTAAAGCTGGATGGCCCAACATGACCTCACTGACATGCCTGGTGGCTCCTGGGGGCAGCTACCTGGGTAGACACAGGTCATTCCCATGTGACTTGTCCAGCAGGATAGCTTATGTTCCTTACGTGATAGCAGCGACATTTTAAGAGAGCCAACCTCATGTTTGTGAAGTCTCATCAGCCAAAGAAGTCATGCAGCCAAACCCACAGTCAACGTGGGGGTGCAATACACAAGGCATGGATATCAGGAGTCGTGATTTACGGTGGTGGGGGGCCATTGATGTTAACAATGTACTTCACCATTTCCAAATCCAGTAGGGTCAGAGGAAAATATGAGGGGAGAGAAAGTGAAAACTGAAGTTATCAGACATTTTAAGCATCTACAATGTGCCAGAGATTGTACTAATTGCTACAGAAACCAAACAAAATATAACAGTCTTAGAAATGCACAGTCTAGTGGGGACAAATAAGAATATAAATCATAACATATGTGATAAGATAACTACTAACAACAGGTGTACTTGTCATTAAAGAGGAAGTTACTGACTCTTTCGGGATCACACCGATGCTTAAGGCCCTTCAAAGACTCCTCATTATACTTACAATAAGATCCAAAGACTTTTATGAGTCTAGGAGACCCAAACGGAGCTGCTCTTGCTCAATTCCCCATCCTTCTCTCCTGTCTCCCCACTGGATCACCATTCCAGCCACAGTGGACTTCTCACAGGCCTCCAAACATCCCAAGTTCTTTCTAGGCTATGACCTTGGCTGAGCCATTCCTTCCATGCAAAATGCATCCCTCTGACCTCAAACACCCAACTTCAGTGTATTAGTCAGGCTATATTTATGGAAAACAAAACCCACACCTGATGCTTTAATGGAGGGACTTCAATGATAGGAATTAGCTACAAAGGTGTTAGATGAGCTGGAAGGGCAAATGGGTAAAATGAGGCAGTCCAGAGGTTAGCAAACTGCAGAAAGGCACTATAACACCCAGGCATGAAGAGACTGAGGGCAGAAGTGGTATTAATGGAGCCCAGGAGTGAGGTCCCCTAGTAGGAGCTGGGACTACAGAGGACGGGGCTGCAGAGTGGATGCCTGGACAATGGAGAGACTGCAGAATGATCCCTGGAGCTGAGAGGAAAATGCGGGGAAACACCTCAATTGTCTCCTCATACCCTCCAAATTCCAATCAAATCTAGCCAGAAGCCAGTTTGAAAGGGAGCCTGAGAAATGTATTTTGCAGCCCCTTTACACAGCAGAGCTGGGAAAGGGCAGTAATAAATGTGAGCAAATAGGCAAATAACCTCCAAGTTGCTGAGTCCTGCCTTTCCTTTAGGCTCCAGCTTTAAGTCACCTCCACAGGGAAGCCTTCCTTTGAAACTCTAGGTGAGTCTTTCCTGTCATCTATCAGCAGACCTGCTTGTTCATTTTCTGCATAGCATTTAACAGTTATTAATTTATTTCCTGAAACAACAGTGACATACCACTAAGCACCCATGAGAATGGCCAAAATTGGAAAAACCAACAATACCAAGTGCTGGTAAGGATGTGGAGCAATAGGAACTCACATTCAGAGCTGTTGGGAATGCAAAGTTGTGTGCCCCTTTGGAAGACAGTTTCATGGTTTCTTACAAAAGTAAACACACTCTTATCACACAATGCAATAATTGTGCTCCAAATCAGCCAAATTCTGATTTCCTCTTGGTTTATTCCAGGGAAGGCTGTGTGCAGCCTGGCCCAGCTTAGAGCGCATGTGTCCCACACACCTGAGAACAATGGAAAGAGCACCACTTTGCCTCCACCTCCACTCCCAGCCTAGATTTAAAACAAATACTGTGTACGCCAGCTCTAGGTATTCATTATTTGGTGTTTGAAATCCATCTCCTGGCTGGTTCTAGCACCTGGGGCTTAGGTGCTGCTTTAGGGAGGAGTCATGAGGACTCCACGTTCCTGGTCACTCTTGGTAGTATGTTCTCATTATGACTTGAGCAGCTGGGACAAGGAACAGCTCTTTTTTATTATTACAATGTGATGAGGACCCCGGCTCTTGGGGTCTGAGACATTGTGGATGGGGGAGAGACATCCACAAGGACTACCAAGTCCTGTGGAGGAAAAGGGACAGCCTGGCTTTTTCTCTGAAGGGAAGCCAAAAGCCACAGCCTCCACCATGACAGGCCTTTATTGGGTTTCTCGACACATTACATGCGGGTCCTCATTTACTATGCACAAGTTCACTTTAGGTGATTACCTTTTACAGAAAACAAAGGAGCCAATCACAGAAGAGGGATATTTGCAAATGAAAAGGGAAACGTAGTTGAACCAGCTACACTCACCCTTGGAAGGTTTAGCACGGATTTTAGGAAGTTACTTTGCAGTAAATGTTTGCCACAAATCCGGGTGAGGGAGTTTTTAGCAAAAGCAAGACTCAAAGTGGCGTAGGCACATTACAGGCCTGATTCCCCACAGGAAAACCTCCATGGGCGTGGGTCCTGTGCATTTCCGAGTGGGAGCTGGGCCCACGCCACACAGAATGATCTCCTACAACAATGTAAAAATTTTGTGCATGACCTGAAAAATAAGCAAATGCTAACTTCAGATGAGCAAGCAAAACGTGTTTCTCAAAAAGTTAAACACAGAGTTACCGTATATCTCAGCACTTCCGATCCCTGGTCTACGCCCAGGAGAACTGAAAACATATGCTCACACGAAACTCTGTGCATGAATGTTCACAGAAGCATTATTCCTAACAGACAGAAGGAAGAAACCACTCAAATGTTTATCAAATGATGACTGCATACACAAATGTGATTTATCTGTACAATGGAATATTATTTACCTAAAAAAAGAGAAAAGTACTAATACATGCTATACAGCATGCATGAACTTTGAAAATAGTATGCTAAGAGAAAGAAACCAGGTACAACAGGCACATATTGTATGATTCCATTTGAATAAAATGTCCAGAATAGGTAAATCCATAAAAACAGGAAGTAGATTAGTGGCTGCAGGAATAAAGAAAGTGGGGACAGAGAATGACCGCTAATAGGTAAGGGGTTTCCTTTTGTGCTGATGAAATGTTCTGGTATTAGATAGTGGTGATGATTACACAGCTTTGTGAATAAACAAAAAAACCCCACTGCACTGTATACTTTAAATTGGTGAATTTTAAAGTATATGGATTATATTTCAATGTTTAAAATCCTTAAGAAACAAGGGACAAGAATATCACATCTCTGGAGTAATACGCTGAACCCGTTTTCATAATCATAATGTGTTTTTAAATAGTCTGAAAGGAATGGTAGATGGTAACCGACTGGATTACTAACATGGTTGCATATGAGTTCTTATCATCATCTCTTTGTAATGCTTCTCATCACAAGCACTAACAGTGCTGAAGGCTGACTGTGTCCAGGGCTGCTCCAAGAACCTCACATGCTTAAACTTGTTGAAATCTCTAAACAATCCTATGTGGTTAGTACTAGTATTGTTATCTTTTTTTTTTTAGATGAGGAAACTAAGGCCCAGGGAGGTTATGTGCCCCAAGTCACAGACCATAATATTCAGAGGGGAACTGAACTGAGGAACTCTGGCTCCAGAAATGTGTTTGTGTCTACCACATCGGGCGCCTTCCAATGCAACAAATGCTGTTAATGTTTCCGTTCTACGAATGTTTTAAATCAAGTAGTAATTCATAGTTTATGGGATATTTTAACATAACGAAAGGAATATTTCATTGAATCGAGTGTTGAAATAACATCCTGAGCTAAATTTGGATTCAATAAACTTTATATGCTAACTGATTTGAATGTTTTCCCCATCTATAATTTCACCAATGCTGCCTAAGACAGGGAGAGCACTCACTGCTTGAATAAAAGCAACAACATAGTTTATTTTACCCCCTGCTTTACAGTTTTCAAGACGTTTCCTCATTTATTTACATTCTTTGGTCTTTACAAAATTCCTTTAAGTAAAAAAAAATAATGGAAACAATTATCCCTGTATTTCAGATGATAACATTGAGGCCCCAAAGAGTTGAGACGACTTGAATCAGGCTTCCTGGTTTACAACCTTCTATACAATATGCCGTCTACCAGCTGAACCATTTGGGGATGACATATTCACAATAATTCCGCCAATTTGGCAAATGCTGTTATGTTATCTGTTGGAAAAGGTAGCATGCCACACTCCCTCTGTCCAGCTAGAACAGATTCCTAACAACAGCATGTTCAAATAGGAGTGTTCCTAAGCTAACCATCATCACTTCAGATAGTGTTGAATCGAAACATTCAGATGACTGATTTTATGTACAACACATGTGCAGTGAAGATGGGAAATGACCCCTGATTCTCTTTGGTATCAACACTCTTCATTTAATTGGGGGAGGAGGTGGAATGGCCATGGGGCCAATACCTGGACTGTGTCCCTGTATGCAGAATCAGCACATTGAAAGCAGGGGAGCTGCCCCCCTCATTTAGAATCTCAGAAGGGAAGAAGATTTAAGGTCTCTTGTTGGCCTCCCATCCCATAGATCATATTTCCCTTTGTGTTTTCACAGCCAGGAAATCCCTCATCAAATCCAAGTAAATCCCTCTTTCTCTCTTCTAAGCCCTCATCTTGTTCTGTCTCCCACAAGGAGGGGGAACAGCTGGCTGCTTCTGAGGAGCAGCAGCCCTCGAAACCTGCCCACCCCAGTGTGCTGCCGGATTCCAAGCATCTCAGTGTCAGACACCTCAGTGTTAATTACCTTTTCAAGTCTCTCCACATCGATATTGATGGATGCAAAGCCCAGCTGGCCCAGCTAAGCATTACAGGAATAGAAAGTGGAAAGCAGGTTCTGGACTTCCCAGTGGGTCCTAACAACACAATGCGGAATCTCATAATATGCCTCCTTACCGTTCCTCACCAGGGCTCTGCCCCTTCAGCGGCTCCCGATTAGCCCGATCCAGACACCCATGTGTGCAAAGGTGCACACACAAACAGAAGCCTTGAGCGTTTGCCCTTTCACCCACTTTTTCAGTTTTCCTCCCACCCCATCTCACACCAACCCTGATATTTTTATACCTTCTTGGGTACCAGAATGTCCTCTCCTCCCTTGTCCAAAACTAAAGACTCCCCTGTAAGTCACATGTCTTATCTATTCCCCTGTTCATGGCCAAAGGTTCTCAGGACAGCTTTGCACAATGCATGCTTTCTCGTACAGCTCGTGGACTTTTGCCATGGTGTAGATGACCGGGAGAAGCAGATGCATCACTCATCAGGAAGACCAGGAAGACCTAAAGAGTAGTAAATGCACAGCAAACACTCCACGTATGTTTGATGCACTCTGACCAAGCAAGCAAAAGAAAACCTTAGGAGCTTGTCACTGGTCCTCTTCTCAAAAATTTCAGAAACGAAATCATGAAAACCAGTGTAATTAATAGAGATAGTTGTATTACATTGGAGGGCTAGGGTCCCCGGAGGATTTGAATCCACACAACCCAGGTCTCACAATGCTCCCGGGCCCTTGGCGGACCTTATAAAGCACCCACCCACTCCTCCTCCTGCAAATGGAACATTATCAGGAGGGCTGGGGTCCAAGGCTCCAGGCCCTCGTCACCTGGCCCTCAATGCACCCCCAGCAAGAGGATCTAGTTCAGGGACTGATAAATGAGACTTCTGATAATATTTAGACCATTCCACAGAACAGAGGAGTCAGAACCTTGTAATTACATACACAATAGCCTTTAATGGAGGGGAAACTCCCCAGTGAGCCACCGAAACCTTTATATATCACCAACATGGGCAATTATGTACTGTTCTGCGATTAAATTCACTCAGGAAAGCGGAATCGTTACTGCGAGAAGTAGCTAACCAGTAAAGGGCGAAAGTCTGCTTTCACCATATGGCAGGCAATTCCCAACGATGTCAACAGAGAATTGCGCATGAGCGACTGTGAGGCAAGGCTTGTCCCTGGGAGAGGCTCTGAAGTTTTGAAATCATAAAGGGGAGTGCTGAACTGTCAGAAGGAAGCGTGGCTGTACAAAACCATCATTTTCACGCAAACATGAAGAGACTTTCTAGGTCAAGTTGACCAATACCACACAGTTCATTATAGCTTATTCTTCCATCCTGTCCAGTTTTTAGGGAGAGAGAAGAAGGTTCAGCAAAAAAAAAAAAAAAAAAAGGCTAATTTCTTTTTGCACATTGAAATTCTGCCCATAGAAAAAAGACACTTAAGGATAGTATCGTTTTAAGTTAGTGGATACAGATCTTCAATACGCTGCAAATCATGCAGAAGAAATGCTCAAGGTCTGAGCAATGTAAACGCTGTCATGATGGGGTCTGTGAGAGAGGTTATTGATAAGACGGAGAAGTAACACATTGGAAACAATAAGCACAGAGCACACCTTCTATTCAGCGCTGCCTCTTCCTCAGCAAGGAGGCAAACAGACGTCTCAGAGCCCACCTTGTCGTCGTCCCTTTTGCCCACAGCCCCTCAGGTCTGAGGGTGTCAGCCTGGCATTAGGTCACTGAGTAGAGCCAAGCAGCCCAGGTGCATATGCGAGCCTGGGTCAGATCCCCTACAGCATGTTGTTAAGAGCATGCCCTACCCAAAATAAATAAAGTCATCATTCCCATCGAAACACTCCCAATGTTCACACATTTGCATAGTAAAGCCCCTGCTCTAAGGGTCAGTTTTATAAAGGCTGATATGGATGATATATTCAGAGAGGAGAGACATCGTGTCTCGCCCTTACTTTACCCCTATAGGCTCTTAGGATGTGTGTTATTGCCCTATCAGTTGCATAAGACAGTGGGGTGCCAATGAGAAAACCAGTGGAAGAGAACACAGTTGAGCAGAAAAAGATGGGAAGTTCAAGAGGTTCCTCAACTGGGTTCACCGTAGCATGGCTTGCTTGGAGGAGAATGAGCCAAGCAGGGGTAGTGGCTGTGAACAGAATAATCCGAACAATAATAAAAACAATAGCTAACACATCCTGAGTGCTCCCTGCATGCCAGGCACCGAGCTAAGTGCCCTGCACACATTATCATCCTGCATCCTCTCAAGTAACCCCTGTAAACCTCAACCCCTCAACTTCCCTGTGTGGTCCACAGTACTGTTACTCCCATTCTGCCAAAGAGGAAAGTGAGTTGATAATGTAGGAAAAGAGCCATAAATGATCCATTAAGAGGGGATGGGAACGGGCTGGCAGAGTAAAGAATGGTCATTGTGTAGGGAGTCTGGTCAAAATTTGCAAGGGAGGGAATAAGCCCACAAGGTGAACAAAGGCAGATGAGCAGAGGCAGGTGGTACAAGGGATCCTAGCAGAAAGGCAGAGTCCAGGGTCAATTAGCAAATGAGCCAACCAGAGTGGTGGTCTATGTTAGCAAGCTCTAATCATAGGTGCAGAAAAACTTTCATCGAACAAAGACTCTTTGCATAGTTGCTGCCACATGAGATTCATACAAAGACCGTGACGGACAAAAGCTGGGAAAGAAGCTCGGAAAGTGCTTTGCCTTCACTCACATTGCTGGGAATGCATGGAGCCATTCACTCAAGGCACTATTAAAGCACAGCCTGCCCCAGAGTTTAGGGCTGCTTAACCACTGCCAAGTTCATATTTTCTTAAAATGTTCATGCATCAACCATCTGGGGTATAAACCAGAGTCCCAGAGTCTGAGCACACTCCAGGGGACAATTGTTACTCATGAGAGGGAAGACCGTGTCTACAATGGGTTGGACTGTTCCAGTGAGTGACCTGCGATGGGAGAGGCAGACTTAAAGGACAAGACAGGGGTCAACCCATCAAAATAAAGGAGTGAGCCAGGAGGCATGCCAGGCCAGTGCCCACATCACAGAAGACAGACTATAAATTGATGAGTTGGCATGAAGCAAAAAGCCTGGCTTCCAGTTGGGCATGGCATCCACGAAGAGCCTCGGCTGAACTCTGGCTGAAGTTGCATAGTGAACAACTTGCCAGCAAGAAACCGCCTGTCGATGGGAAGGAAGGAGCTCCGTGTGGTGCCAGAAGTGCTTTCCCCAGGTGCTCCCCACGCTGAAATCCCAGACAAAACCTTGGGGCTTCCCTTGAATCGCTACCTCTCAGATGGCCAAGATCCAACTCGGTATCGCTTTTTCCCCTCCAATTCAAAATACCTTTCCTACTTATTCCAGTGTGATATGATCCCTGAGGACTCACTGGAATGCTCCTTTTTAATTCATTCCCAGACCCTTTCCTGGGGGGCAGACTCTTTGAAGCTGGTCCAGAGATCCAGAGCACTATGTTATCAAAGGCTTCCTCCCAGCGATGTGTCCCCACACCCTCAGAGGCTGCCAGCCTGCGTCTCACCTGAGATACAGGTAGATACCCTCATTCAACTCTCAGAGTTAATTAACAGTTCACTTTCTAGTCTCTTTGCCAATTTAGAAAGAATCTTCTTTCCAGTTCCTTCTGACTTCCCTGCCTCTATTCTCTCCTTTTGGCAAGAAGAGAGATTAAGGACTAACAATGTTTTGGTGCCACTAAGAATGAGAAAACCCTTTGGTTAATTTTTCTAAAGATAAGAATGCCACCTTACTCTCAGATAAGGGAACAGAGAGGTGGTCCAGGCATTGCAGCTGGAAAGGTGACAATGAGAAAGTGGGTCCACATTGGCTGCGCCCCTGTCTGCCGCTCCTTCCTGGGGTCCTTTGCCGCACACTCCCCTGAAAGCATCAGTGTCTCCACAACAGCAGAATCTCTGAAAAACAAAATGAAACAAGAATTTTGATTGTATGGTTAAACAAAGTTTGTGATCACAGAGTACAGAGCTGGGATTAAAGTAAGGAGAGAGTGGCTGCTTCTGCCCTGAACATTGCTAGGGAATTAGAAATTTCCATTAATGAAATGGTTTCAGTTTTCAAGAGTGGACACGTGCAATAAAATGGATGATTAATTTTCAGATAATTTACCCCCTTTTAAAATGCTACCACTTAAACCATACTTCACCTCATTTAATCATGTGTTGGTGTTTCAAAAGGCACTTCAGAATCTAGTGTGGTTGAAGGTCTTCACTCTGAATTAGAAATCTAATTCCACCGTAGACTTGCCTCTGGCCCTAGTTTTTGTGTGTGTGTGGTTTTTTTTCAATTAAAAATAGTTGTTACACAGCATTTTCTTAGTTTTAAGTGGACGACATAGTTATTCAACACTTATATGTCTGAGAAATTGATCCCCAGGTCTTGTTTCAGTCCACCAGCCAGAGTGTCCTTTTGTTTAAAAAGGGGCAGCTTAGCCCTGGTCAGGTAGCCCAATTGGTTAGAGCATCATCCCGATATGCCAGGTTGAGTGGTTTGATCCCTGGTCAGGGCACATATAAGAAGCAACCAATGACTGCATAAGTGGAACAACAAAATGATGTTTCTCTCCCCCTTTCTCTATCTCCCCCCACCACACCACCTCTCTAAATTACTTAGTTCATTAAAATACAATGGGACAGCTCAAGTCACTCTGCTTAAAATCCCCCAAAGTTCTCCCTTTATTAATCAAAGCAAAACCCAAAGTCCTGATGGGGACATCCCAGGTAGCGCAGTCGACCCCCACCTCCTTACCTCGGATCAGCCTTATGCAGTAGTTACCCTTACTATCCCCATCTTGTGGATGAGCACACTGGGGAGCAAAACAATAAGGACTCCAGACCCACACATGGAGAGTAATTGAGGTGAGCTGGGGTCTCTCTGATTCCAAAACTCTTGTTCTTGATTGTGCTGCATCACGACAAACACTCCTCCCTCCCTCTCTTCCTCCCTGGCTCTTTCCAGGCCTCCTACATCCTGCAGTTACCGCCACAAACTCCTCTGCTCTGTTCGCATTTACTAGTCCCTCCAGAGAATGCTCTTCCCCAGGTTTCAGCGTGGTTTACTTCATCACCTCCTTTAGATCTGGACACAGACAACTCCTTAGCAGCAAGGGCTTCTCTACCTTCTCTAACCACCCTGCTTAAAACAGCAAACTCCTCCCCCTAACACACACAGGCACCCATTCCTTATCTCCTCCTTCCTGCTTACTTTCCTTCTTGTCCTCACCTACCATTGCATTCTTCTGTTGTTTATTGCATGAATTTCCCCCATGAGGGCAGGGCTTTTTCTATTTTGTTCTTTGCTGAATACCAGCACATGCCTGGAACATGAGTACTTGTTGAATCATTAATGCATATGCCAGGCATGTAAAAGTTGATTGAAAAATTAAAATTCTGGCTTACTTATTCAGACCGATTGATCCCAGGCCTGGGAAACATCAGAGTGGCTCAGGAGACAAGATGGACCTTTCTAGGCACTCAGCTACCACTAGCTAGCTGCATAAACTTCAGAGCCCAGTTTCACTTCGGTTACAAGCATTGGCTGATTTATATTTTAATTGTGTATTTACCCATCAACCCTTCTTAGACAAAGAGTTCCCTGGTGGCAGGAGTTACATTTTTCATGATCAACAGTCATTTGGTAGATGGTTACTATGCGTCAAGCAGTAGGCCAGGTACTCAGGATGTGGAAATGAAGGACGGTGTTGATCCAAGGCTACTGCACACCTTTGAGCAGGCTGGGTGGACCATGCACATAAAGTTGTGCAGCGTGCAACCCGCAAAACGGTACATAACAGCTCCGTAATGATGATTCATTCATGACCAATTCCAATTGGCCATACCTTCCAATGTCTCTTATATCTTTTAGCTGAATTGCTGGTGACCTAGTTGATATCTAATTACCCTAATTAAACAATCTTCTTTGATTATTGTTTTATACACCTTTGACAGCCATGACCATGTACCTTGCAGATCTTCCACTGCAGGGACTGTCACCAGCCAAGGGCCTCCATTGCTTGAAGGCTCTGAAATCCATTGCCCAATCTGTGCTCCCAGCAAACGGCTGAGCATATCAGTCCCTACACCAGGAAACGTGTGTCTAAGGAGGGCTGACAGCTACATACACAGGCCCATTCCTGGGAGGCATGCTCCTCTGGTGGCAGCTGTGGCTTGAGGATGCCCTGAAACCCCTTCCTGGGCAGCAGCCGTCTAGGATTGTGTCCCTACACCTGCCTCTTCTCTGTCCTCGGCTCATGGTCAGGCTCACCGTGAGGTCTGAAGTTCTCCCAGGCTTCTTCAGCTCTCTCACCAGAAACTCACAAGTGTTTCCCCTAGTAGAGTCCTTGCACGTTTAATACCGTCTCCACTTCTGCTTCTTGGAGGATCAGGAAGCACTTTCTATCTCAACTCCCCAACTCTAGCTTCAATTCCCTAAAACATGCCCCAAAAGAGAGTGAGCTTCCCAACAGGAAAATGAGATTGTATTTTTCACCTACACCAAATTCTTTGCTTGCTGTCCATCACTCATAAGATAAACTCCAACCCACTGGGAGTATCTGAGGCCCCTGAGGCTCGAG
This sequence comes from Sturnira hondurensis, assembly GCF_014824575.4. Taxonomy (NCBI): domain Eukaryota; kingdom Metazoa; phylum Chordata; class Mammalia; order Chiroptera; family Phyllostomidae; genus Sturnira; species Sturnira hondurensis. Next base: position 3,458,061 of record NW_028075797.1, on the reverse strand, counting down.
CCTTTGCTGACTTTTCCAGTCCTTCCCAGCCTCTGCTGCTTCGCATTCTATGCTTCAGCAGCTCCAAATACTATAGCTCCCAAAAGGGCCATGCTGCCCCAGGCTGCTTTATTTTCTGCTTGTGTTTTTTTCCTCTGCTGAAAAGCCAACCTATCCCAACCTCCCATGGCCCATACACACACATGGACACATGTACACACACATGCATGAACACAAGCATGTTTAAGACTCAGCTGAAGTGCTGTGTGCTCCACGGAGTCCTCTGCACTCCCTTCAAACTGTCTCAGCTCCTGACCTTTGAAATCTGGAGAAGCCTCCTTTCCAGAGCCCCTCACAGCAGCATTTAGAGGCCTCCTTCTTCCTTTTCTCCACGTTCAGGAGAGCTCCTGGAAGGTACAATAACAGCCATGAAGGGATCCCAGTGGACTAGCTGCTCAGCCCCCTTTCCCAAGGGCAGCTCCACCATCCCAATCCCCAGGATGACTTCCCAGGGCCCAGCCACAGTATTCAATGTGACCTGGCTCTCCTCACTGCAGTTGAGGGAACCAGATGTGGGCAGCTGCAATCAAACCAGTTAGTTTCCTCTACAGGAATTTGGATTTTTGAATGAAGAGAAAATCACACAATCTTTGTATGGTTGGATCTGCAACACCACCTCCTACCATTTGTGTGAACAACAGAAAAGAGCAAAGTCAGCACACAGACAGGAGCAGAGATAAAAGGTAGTTCTCATGTCTTGCTGCTCCCCCTCCCCTTCCCCTACCCCTTCCCCCCACCCACCTTGCCTTGGTGAGATACCTGTGTCCTTATGAGGATCTACTCTTTTCTGTTAAGCTAGTTTGAAAAAGCAAGCCATCACACTCATCTCTGCATCCAAAGTTCCTAACAAATAGTAGATACTCAATAAATGTTTGGAATAGAATGAACAAATGAATGAATGAATCAGTGAATGAGTAGTAGAAAGTTCATGACGGAGGGCCATGATGCCTGTCATGGACGGACTACAATACTACGACTAAGAGACATTTGAAGACAGCTTTCTATGACAAGGCAGTGACACTGGTATTAAAAGACCCAGGAAGAGACTCTTGGTAAATGTCATAATGACAGTATTCCATGCATGCACATGCTGGATGACACAGTCAGGAAATAGTTCCCAACCCTTCCTGGGTGTCTTAGAGTCAGCCTGCTGCTGGCTGGCATGGGCTTTAGCTACCGCCCTAAGTCAGCAAACTCTAACTAAGTGCACAGGGTTTTGCAGAGAAGTCTGTCCTGAATTCCTAGTGATGTGTCATGCTTGTCCCAGTGCACGCGCCTTCAAATTCAGTGACATGGTCTTTTGGGGGACAAGTGCCTTAGTAGCAAAGAGTAGTCTGTGCCTGAAGTTGGAGGTCTCATTCTAGCCCTTAAGTGTGCCTGGTGGTGACAGCACCTGCCTCCTGATGTGCTGTTCATAATACACAGGGTACTTACTACCTGCAGAGGGATTTGCAGAGAGCCTGGCTCCTAGTAAGTGCTCAATAAAGATGACTTAGCCTGTCTCAGTCTATTTCCTGTCAGTAGACTGAATTAAATCAAATCAGATGCTTTCTAAAGTTCTTCCCATTGGAAATGTCTATGATTTTTATCAGTCGCAGCACAGGTTGGGGCATGGCTCAGGGGCATTCTTGGTGTCACCCAATCAAGCCTGTGCCTAAATCAAAACCTGCCAAGAAAACAAGCATCCCATGAGGACTAAAGAAGCAGCATCAGGGATGGTGACAGTGATGGCAGTGTTCTTTTGAGCAGTTAATGGTCGTTAGCTGGTCTCCCAGGGCCCCCCGGGTACCTCTGCTGCTAATTAGGAAAGATGCCGCAAGAGGCATCCTGGTCCCCAGGGCTCCCTCTTCATAATTTCTCATGACTCCTACTTCTTCGTGGTTGATGCTCCATCCCATTAGTGCAGGCTGCCCTCCTTATCTCTGATTGATGGATATAAAGTAGGACAAAGGCAGCAAGAGGAGCCAGTAAGCCTGGGTCCCCAGACAACACCTCAAGTGCCATCTCTGACACCTCTCAGCAAAATCTAGACACTCCCTTGGAGCCCCGAACTTGACCCATCTTTATTCCCTCAGTATTTGTGAAAGGCCTTTATATGTGCCAAGCATGTGTAACCAGGCACGGAACTTATAAGCAAACAATCAGTGTAACATAACTGTCTTCATACATACATGGAAGTGCATTGAAAGCAACCTGTGCTGCAGGGGAGAGTCTTAAAGGAGGGCATTTCTGATCAGGCCCCATGCCTACTTGCACACTTGGTGAAGGTCACCATGTGTCTAACTCGGTTGCCCAGCCCACATCCCCTTTTCCTGGTAGCCCTTGGAAACTGAGGTCCCAGACCCCCTAGAACATGTACTTATACAAGTAATGAATGATTGTAATGGTTATTCTCCACTCCCCCTCTAGATCCACTCTCGATCTTTCTCCCTGCCCTCACCCTCAGATCCCAGGGCACTGGACAGTATGGACTCCATTAATGGGACCCTCTGGCTGTCTTGAGCTGAACCAATAGAAATCACCAGAAGCAGAGACAGGGCATGAGGAGTGAGAGGTCACCGTGTGTATCCATCCCCCAGCCCCCTCTCTGCTAGGCAGTGGTTGCGAAATGCTTGGTCCTCCACCCAGGGCTGTACTCCTGTGGGGTGGCTCCTCCGATTGCATCAACTCTGGCCAAGTTCTAGGACCTCTCCCTTCCTCTGAGCCTTCAGGCCCAGGGTGCTAACTCCCTCAGGCCACCCCCAGCCTGGGGCACTTTGCTACCTCCCATTGTTCCCTTAACCTGGTCCCCACATCTGTGGCTACTGCTTCTCTACATTAATAGCCTTGTCACAATAGTCTAGTCCCTTTCCTTTGGACTGTGCCATCTGTTTCCTGCTGGGACCATGACTGAGACAGATGTTTACATAAATACTTTGAGACTAACGGATTTAGATCAATCCCAGAGTTATTTCCCTAGTGGACACAACATTTTATGGAGGGTCTCATTTGTAAACTTAAGAAAAGATTTTACAAATGAATGTCTACGTAAACCTTCTTCAGTATCTTTTTCCCCTCGGAGGCTTTCAGGAAGCTCAAAATCCCTTGGAATTCGATCCTCCTGGTTTTCTGGTAAGAAATCACTGCTCAAAATTATTTAGTAACTACAAATACTCCCAGGAACTAGATAGGAATGTCTCACTCAGGCATTCAGAGTCCATTACAATTAGGCACTGGCCTGCCTCACTGGCTTCATTCTCCCCTCCCGGCCTGCGCCTCTGCAGCCGCAGCCCCCAGAGTACTGCCCCTGTTCTGCCTTCATTCTGGTTCCTGTCCAGAATGGCCAGCATACCCTGTCCCCTCCAAACACCACCCGCCTCCCATTTCTCCTGTGGTTGAACTTCTTCGAAGCCCTGCACAAATCTTCCTCCCAGTCTTGCCTAATACACTACTTCTCCTAGCCTTCCATTCCTCTCCTGGCTCTCTCTACATGGGGTTATTTTGAAATTACACTCAGGTCCTGGCTGATGTGGCTCAGTGGGTTGAGCACCAGCCTGTGAACAGAAAGGTCATTGATTGGATTGCCAGTCAGGGCACACGCCTGGGTTGTGGGCCAGGTCCCCAGTGAGTGGCGTGCAAAAGGCAACCAACCTATGTTTTTCTCACACATATTTCTTTCCCTCTCTTTCTCCCTCCCATCCCCTCACTCTAAAATAAATAAATAAAATCTGTAAAAAATTAACACGTGGTATATTGGCTTTCTGAGGAGTGTACAGGTCCATGCATTTTAAGACATGTATGGATTCATGTAACCACCAGCACAAACAGGATACAAACAGTTTCATCACCCACAAAAGCCCTTATGCTATCTCCTTAGAGCTGTGTGTGTAGGTACATACATAGAGAAAATAGATTTATAATAAGGACTTTCTTCACATGACTATGGGGGCTGGTAAGTCGCAAAATCTACAGGGTGAGTCAGGCAACTGGAGACACAGGAGGGCTGATGGTATAGCTCCCATCCGAAGGCCAGCAGGCTCAAAACCCAGGAAGAGCTGGTGTGTCAGTTCAAGTCCAAAGGCAGGAAAAAGCCTATGTCCTAGAGTGGAAGCAGTAAGGCTGGAGGAGTTCTCCCTGCTCAAGAGTGAATCAGCCTTTTTGTTCAGGCCTTTGACTGATTAGACAAGGCCCACCCACAATAGGGAGGACAATCTGCTTCTCTCAGACCACCAATTTAAGTGTAATCTTACCCAAAACACCTTCACAGATACCCCCATTATAATGTTTGACCAAATATCTTTGCACCCTGTGGCCCAGTCAAGTTGACACATAAAATTAACTATCATAATCATATAAATAGAATAAAAATATGTGAACTTTTGAGACTGACAAAAAGTCAGTCTTATTAGTTTCAGGAGGTTTTTGGTATAGGTCTCTGGGTTTTCTGTGTAGGAAATCATGTCATCCATAATAGAGACAATTTTATTTATTTATTTCCAGTTTTATTCTGCATGCCTTTAATTCGTTTTCCTTGCCTTATTGCACTGGCTGGGACTTCCAGCATCAATTCATTCACTGATGATGAATAAGGTTAATGAAAGTGAACATCCTTGTCTTGTTCTCAAACTTGGGGAGAAAGCATTCTATCTTTGACCACTAAATATGATTCTGACTATAGTTTTCTGCTGATGCCCCACATAAGACTGAGGAAGTTTTTTGTATTTAGTTTACTGAGAATTTTGTATCACAGAAGGAAGTTTTACTTTGTCAGTGCTTTTTCTGCATTAATTGACATGATCATGCATTTTTCTTCTCCAGACTGTTAATATGATAGAGTGGACTGATAAATTTTGAATACTGAGCCAGCTTTGCATTCCAAGGGAACTCTCCATTTGATTATGTTGTTCTTTTCTTTTTATATATTGCTGAAATTGATTTGCCAACATTTTAGGAGGATTTTTTTAATGTCTATATTTATGAGACACTGGTTTGCCATTTTCTTTTTTTGTACACACTTTACCATGTTTTGTATTAAGGAAATTCTGGTCTGATACAGTAAGTTGGCAGATGTTCCCTCCTCTCCCATTTTCTAGAAGCCATTATATGAAATGGTTGTAATTTCTTTACATTTGTGGTAGCATTAGCCAGTGAAATTATCTGGTCCTAGTGATTTCTTTTCCAGAATATTTTTAACTATGAATTTAATTTCTTAAATAATTAATGGTTCAAGTCACTTTGTATCTTGGGTACATTTTGGTAGTTTGAGAGTTTTTAAGCAATTGGTCCAGTTCATGTAGTATCGATGGGTATAGAAATGTTCACAGTATACCTTTATTATCCTTTTGACAGGAATACCCCCTCTCTCATTCCTGATTTTGGTCATTTTTGTCTTCCTTATTTTTTCTTTGTCAATCTTGCTAGATTATTTGACATCTCCTTTTACTTTTTTATGTTTCTTTCTCGTTTGTTTGCATTAAAGCCGTGTTGTCCCCAAGTGCATTTTATGTACTCCCTCCCCGCCAAGGCTCTTCCTAGGACCTGGGATGGAGCCCTACACACTGTTGAATAAATGTTGTATTTTTATTTCAAATAAGAGAAGCACCCACAGGCCTCTCAGAATGCAAATGTGAGTCCCCAAGCTAGATTCTGATGGCACCTTTGTCTATTGCTGTCAATATATTTGGTGAGAAGCAGCAGCAACTGCTACGGGCTCAGAAGGGGAGTTTGTCACCTTTGCCTACTGCTCACGCACACTGTCTCCTCTCAGCAGGAACAGATCTTCAGCGCACTGGTCAAGTAGAGGGACATTCACTGGGTCATTAGTCTAGGGTTTTTCTTCCCCTTTGCTCTTGATATAGCATTTTTTCTCCCTTACTTCCATAAGTCTGGGAAGGAAAGAGGGAGTTTAAGCAGCTTCTATTTAGGAATCAGCCCTGAGGAGCAATTTTTTTTTACCTCTTCTGGGTTTTTCTGGATTCTCTCTCTCTCTCTCTCTCTCTCTCTCTCTCTCTCTCTCTCTCTTCTCTCTCTAGATCAAACAGTAAACCAATTCATACAAGCAAGTCACAGACAGCTCAGTGAACTCCAAACCATATCCCCCATAAGAGCTGTCACAAAGTGATCAACAAAATTTTAAGCTCAATTTTAAGTAACCCATCTTAAATTTCCTTCAGCTTTTTTGAAGTACAGAAGAAGTCAAGTCAGGAAGCATCCCTACAGGGTCCTTTTCAAAGTCTTGATCAAGATCTACTAAGCTTTAATTACACTGCAGCACATACTCTGCTGAAGACAAAACAAGTCGCAAGCGTGGTCCACCTTGAGAGTGTTCGCACTGGCATAGAGACAACTAGACTTGGCACCAGTGCTTAAAATCCATCTCTCTCACTTATGTGCTGTATGATTCAGGCTTTGGGTATGTGGACAAATTACGAGGATATCTAAGGTCCATGGAAAAATCTGTGACACTGGGATGATAACTCCTTCAGGGTGTTTTGTGATAACTTGGGTGAGGCAGTTGGCACAGTGTTGGCTACAGTGGTTCCTTGGTCAGCGTCGGCTGGTCAGATGGTAGCTTGCATCAATAAGCTTATTATCTAGCTGGAAAACTAAAAAACAAATGTATAAAACATGGAAAAATAACCTGAAGTTATGCATTGGCCACAATATAGACTTCATACTTTTGTTATGAGTAGAATAAAACAGTTTTCAAAGCATCACCTGTAGAGAAAATTTGGACAAGAAGCACATTGGGAGAAAGACATCAACTGGGTTTGAAAAATGGGCACAGTTTAGATCAGCGGAGAGAGAGCAGTGAGCAATAGAACCATCATGAGTAGACACAACACAGAAAAGGATGTGCCACAGCCAACACCCATATGCAAGCCTTCAGATGCCATCATGAGTGGAACCAAACAAAATTAAAACAGTGTGTGAAACCTAAGTGCTACTTGGCCTCTAGCTGTACCCTTAACTCAGCTCCATGCCGCATCACACCGGCGACGGCACATACTCAGATTCCCAGCATCAGCCTCTCTGCCAGAGCCTCTCCAGCATTTCTGGCAGAGGAACAGCCAAGAGATAGTCAGCAGGCAGCCACATGCAGAGCATCTGCCTTAACTGCCTGGTCTCCAAAGGAAAGACTACAGCCACTCTCCTCTTCGAAACAAGTAAGCTCAATACATACAGCCTGGAAAACACTAGGCGATGGTCCAAGTCAGGTGATGGATGGGGCGTGCAGGCAAGTTGCCCCGCGCTGTTGCAGCACCCGGAAAACATCCCCCTCAGCAGCACACTTGGTGCAGTGGTTTGTTCATGTCTCCAAGTGCCCCACTGGGAGCTCCTTGTGCTGGGGACCGTCAGCCAGATTCTTGATGAGTCTTAGTCATCCAGCTAGGAAACCTATTTCCTGCAAAGAGAAAAATGCCCTTTGTTAGAAAGCAAAGCGGAGAAGATTTTATATTTTCGAAAGCACATTCAGAGCACTCTGTACCAGATAGCATGCTAAGTACTCTGTGCATATTATTTCCCTTGATTATATGGTTTTAAGAGGCTGGTAAATGTATCCATAATTTACAGGTAGTGAAACAGATTCCACTTAGAGAGATGACATCACAAAACTAGAAGATGGTACAATAGGGATTTGACTGTAGGCTTGTCTGACTCAAAAGCCTGTCCTGAACATGCTAAATGCTGACATGAGTTACGTGGCCTGAGAAGGATCCTGTAAGTTACACTGTGCAGGTCCAAGTTCACCATGTTTGTGAAACTTGGGGCAGTGATCGGTAAGATTTAAAGGGCAAATAAATAAGTGACAATGATGTGCAAACAAAAGCACAGACAGGTGCGGAGGACTTGATACACACAAGGGGTTTGGTGAAAGGGTTATGAGATATCATTTCTTAACATCATTAGACTTCATTACTGATGCCTCACAGTCCGGAATTTTATATTTATCTGTGGCTTTTTATTAAATACCATCTGTTTTTGATATGAAAGTCATGCTGACAAAACACGATTGATTAAAGTTTCTAATTATCTGTCATCACAGCATGACCAGTGGCAAATGGAATGCATTTTCTTTTTTCTTCCAGGAAAAAAAAATAGAGAGCTCCCTAATGCAAGTCACATAACTGCTCTGGTTCACTCAAGTGCTCAGTGCGAATATGCATGGGAGGGCCATAAAATGGGTGGGCGACATCACGCAGCCTGCCAGCAAAGCTGATTTTCCATGGAGAAGACAATGGGTCAGGGCCAAAAGTAAGGACTCCAGAAAGAGTCTCTAACACAGACAACTTACAGAATAATTATTCTTTTCTTATCTTTAATTGTGGTACCAGGTATAACTGGGTTATATCTGTCCTTCATATGGTAGCCACTAAAGAATCCTATTGAAATTCTATGTGAGCGTATTACTTACAGCAATACTAGCTGCTGTAACAAACTCTTAAATTATCGATGACCTACCACAAAAGACATATATTTCTAATTCAAGCAACAGTCCAGTGCAGTCAGACTGGGAGAATTCCACTGTGGTCATCCCCTCAGGCCGCAGAGACCCCTCGATCCAGCCAGAGGCTGGGAGAAGGCACAGCCATTCTTCAACCTCCTGGGCCTGCAACTGGTACCTGAGGCTGAGTTCAGGGCAAGAACCAGTCATGATGCCAGCGGTGGCCGGGCAACCCGTCCTCCGTAAAACCCTCACAGACTTTTCCTGGCATCAAGTCACCTTGCACTGCTGTGTCTTCTGGCCACCAGCATCCACACTCCCCCTTTTCTCCACACAGGCGCATACTCACCCTCTCCTTGGGTCTCCTCCAGGGCTGCATCCAGTACATGATACAGGAACTCAGAATGAAGAATGGGCCATTTCCATTTACTTTTTAGGAAGCTGTTTGTGATAAGGTAAGTCATGCATTACAAAAACTTATCTTCCCTCCATACACTCAATATACACAGTGGTGATAAAGCAGGGGCCTGAGAACCACAGAGAAAGAAAAACATCTCCCATTTTCTGTCTGCTGAAGGGAAATACAGCACGCACCACTAACATCCTGTTTTATATATTTTTTTCCACCAGAGCCACAGCCTTAGAGACACTCACGTTGCCTCCCAAGGTTCTGCAGACAACAGTTTTTTTGTTTGTCCATGGCATAGCATGTGTCTGCTCCTGTTCTGTCCCTGATAACAGTGTCCTAAAGGCCTGCCACCCACACACCAAGGTAATAGCATGCATGTTAGGCTTTATCTAATAGTGGCACCCCTCATCAGGGAGGGCCCGACAGGGGGAACACTACTGAGGAAGGCCTTTGTCCTCTCACACCTAGCAGAATTCTGAAAATATCCTGAACTGGTGTGAGGAGGAAGTCATCCTAGAGGTGGCATGGGTATTGGGCAGGCGAAGTTCAGAGTTTTGCAGAGTGGTTGTTATTAACTTCTTAGAAACAGGAGAGCTATGAAACTGTATCCTTTCCTTCAATCTATAGTTTGACCATTTTATAAGTATTCGAGGACTGATTCGAAACAAGTGCAATCAATGTGGTAACAACTCTCCTAGGCTACGTATGCCTATTTTGCCTCTCAAAGAGCCTATATTTGTATCCTAACTCAGCCCCTCTTTACAAACCATTTTCAGAGTCTACAGTACCCTCTTTGACTTTCTTCATTGTGTCAAAGCTTTGTTATTAGGCCATGTCCGAAACCCTGACCTACCGGTCGAAAGTATCTATGAACAAGTCTGGTAAGTGAAACAAACGACCAAAGAGCTGCCACAGGGGGTCAAACACATGGGGTGCAGCTCAGCAGGGGCCCCCAAATAATCTGCGCATGAGAATCACAGTCCTACAGCCAAACACCCCCAAGTGCGCATGTGGTGATATGCACATTTATTGTCTTTCATTTTGTGACAAAGGCTGGAGAATGCTGCAACATACACTCATAAAGCCACTAGTTTAAGCAAAAAGTCATCCGCATGAATTGGAAGTCCCCCAACGCCCCGCCACCACTCTGCAGTGGCTGAGCCATCCTACCCCTCCGTCCAGGCCAGAGTCACTGACGCTTGTCAACTGGGGATTCTGTCTCACACAGGTGTCTTTATACAGCCGTATGTATATGTAACGTATGGATTGGAATGAATTATAAAGCATTATTCTGTATATTTTTGAGCCTGTAGTGATATATGATACTCATTCTTATACAACTTCTTTTTCTCATTCAACCTCATATTTGTGAGATGATGGATGCAGCTCTAGTTCACTCATTTTTCACGTTCACTTATTGATCCACAATATGGATATAACACAATTTATCTGTTCTTTTATTGTACATTAGGTTCTTTCTAATTTGTCACAATTACATATGTATCTGCTATGACTATTTTGTAGTCTTAATGTTTTCTTAAGCCATCTACATTTTTTAAGAGTTTCGCAAGCATTCTGCTTTTCTGCCCAGGGTCAAGCATTGATGAGCCAATTCCAGGAGGGGGTCTCAAAACGTGATCCCTTGACAAGCAGCATCCATGCCACTTGGAAACTTTTCAGAAGTGCAGATTCCCAGGCCTCACCCCACACTGACTGAATCAGGAACTGGGGACAAAGGGTAGTGATGTCTATTTTACAAGATTCTGATGCTTGCTAACATTTAAGTAGTACCATTTTAGTCTAGCATAATGAGGCCTCTTGTTTTGCATGTCTCATAACTCAAATTGAAATATCCGAAATGTTTGTGCAATGGCTGCAACATTGAAACAAATTCAGAAACTCCCATTGACTGTTTCAAAGCACTATACATGCATTTTAATGAAATATACTAAGGTCTAAGGAGCAACCTTGAAAATCATAAAGCATAATACAAATTAGTAATAGTCAACGTGGTAAATTTGTTTCAAAACATTACTGTGTTACTTACTAAGTCACGACTCGTGCATCTAAAAACAACAGCCAGAGAACACAGACATACAAGGGCATAAAGTCATTTCAGTCAAGTGTAAGTGTTTAAAAAAGCACTCGAGAGCATCTGAAGCATTAAATATATTTCTGAATGAGTTTCAGTATCATCACCCATATGGCACAGATTTTTTTCTTCTGTATTTCAATGTGTGCTCTCGCTTGCAGTTTGGCTGTCTGGACTACTTAAAATTCCATACTCTTGGAACAAACAAACAAAAAAGTCTTATCTCAGGCTTTGTTGGGAAGGCATGGCTGCTTTCTGGAGTAAGATGAAGCAGTAAGGAGAACAGGGTAAGAACTGCCCATTCACCAGGCTCAAGGGAAGGGTGTCAGCTAGGTCGGTAGTGGAAAGTCTGCAAACCAGGTATGGCCCAGTGCCAGGAGGCTGAGCATTTTCTCATCACGATTCAGGAACACAGTCAATGTCTTGGGTCTTTGGTATAGCTGGAGTTTCTCAGTGGGTGAATAAAGACAGAACATGGATAAAGAAATTCAAGAACCAGTAATAGTTTTCATCTAGGGTAGACTCTGATCAAAGGTCAGAAGGGAAACTGTCAACAGTGACGAGTGACCCCATTCTCATTAAGAACAGGAGTTAGTTACTCAAAAGGTAGAGGATGAGGAGCCAGTAGAGCTCAAATCCTAGGAACAAGCAGGAGGAAAAGCACAGAAACTCCATTAGCAAAAGGGAGGTGGCGTGACTCTGGGTTCAGGTGGGAACTGGGAAGAGGAGGAGGGCAGCCCTGGGACATCCCTTTAAGGATCAGGGCTGCCCAAGAATAGCTGAAAGGCAAGTCCTTAGATGGAGCATTAAGTACACATGGTCTCAATCAGGTTAGGACCAGGGGTAAGAAGCTGGGGAAGGCAGAGGATGGGATAACGGGGAGAAAGTCAACAGAAAAAAACAAGAAGGAAAAAAATAAGTCAAATGTTTAACCTACTGGTCTATGCCTCTCTTTCCCCATGGGATTTATGAATAGAATGGTCCAATCCCCTACCTTGAGGGCATAAGGTGGGTGGAAAAGGAGCCTCCTGAACTCAGGTGGGCACGGTGGGGAGCTGACTGGAGCCAGGGAGCAAGAACAGCAAGTCGTGCCATGCCGGTGGGTCCAGGTGGTGCCCGGAGTGCAGCTTAGTGCACGCGGAAATACCAAGGACAAAGTGGGGCCAGGGGAAAAGGTAGGCTCAGAATGAGATGGGCGAAAGGAGAAAAAACAGGTTAAGGATCCAGGAAAGTCAAGAGTGAGAAGTCAAAAAGACAAGCTGGCGATGTTCTGGACAAACCCTGGCCGTGAAGCCAGCATCCACAATGTGAGAGCTGAGTTCACCCTGTGGAGCCAGACAGGATGGGCAGTATCCTCCTGAGTCACACTCAGTCAATGGGGAAGGACGGGCTCAGAGATAACGATCTTGGGCTCAAAGAAGCGAAGAGAATAGAGTTCTGACAGGAAGTGTTCTGTCCTACACCCTGCCTCTGTCTCTAGGCAAGCTTCGGCTCTCAAGTGATCCAGACAGGTACTGGACCTAGAAAATTGGATACTGCTGAAGTTTGACAAGGCTGAAAAAGCCAGGGCTTGTTTCCCTAAGTCCTAAATAAACAAAGGGCTAACTCACAAAGCAAACTCTCACTCATTTGCAAATCTAATTTATGTAAAGCCACCAGTGACCAGAGGCAGATTTTATTACCACCTTTAAATCACTTTCTACTGTGACAACCCAGCGTCTTTGGGCTGCTCTGTTTGTTGAACTAAATTGAACCTACATTAGAAGCCAAATGTTTGTTGTGAACTTTCTGAGTGCCAGGCCACATGCCCCGAGGAGAACAAGGGTGAATTAGACCTATTTCCTGTGTCCGGAGGAGGCGAGCATTGAGTAGGAGAGACAATCAATAGATCACCCCAGACTCACGTGGTTAACCCAATCAATGTTTATGTCAAGCTTGGGGCTTTCTTCCCAGCCCTAGTGGAGCTTCTGATTCTGTAGTGATTTCACCAAAGTGTCAGACAGACACAGGAGAACAGGGCAGTTGAAAAAGGAGTGTTGATTACTACACCGGAGCCTTAGGGCAATACTATTTGCTCAACAGCAAAACCAATTGTGAATTTGGGTACCCTGTGGACTGTGACCAGTTAAGGAAATACTAAGTGGACACTTGAACAACTACATCTCAACCGGAGTCCTAGATTAACTACTTTTCTCTGATCTTCTTCACCATTTACACATGGGGATTGTCAAGAGACTCAGAAATGGGGCACTCTCTTTGTTGAGGTAAAAAAAAAAAGACTCAGTTTTGTTGGTTCACAGCATTCTCTTTGGTGTCATTCTCTGAAAGCACTTAAATTAAAAAATAGTTTTATTTTTTTATTAAGCCAAATGGGTGTGCAATAAATGGCACCAATATATTTCCCACTTACACTGCCCACGTCTCTTATGAATGACATAGAAATAGAGGCAAGAACCAGACCCACTATGTGTCTAAGGCCATTGGATGGGGAGTGACCCCTTAATTTCTGTTACCACTTTATTTATTAGTAAGTACATTTAAAACCAGAGAGAGGTCTGTGTAGAAATGACATACCCTCAGATAATACTTCTGTGTTTCCAAGGACAGAGTTACAGTGCAGCTTCTCCTATGACTCTGAAGAATAATGTGTCACATATGCACAAGGCTTGTCCCAGGCAAGCGAAGCAGAGCCAAGTTCAGAAACTTGACCCATTTCCTGAGGCTGCTGTCACAAGTTATCACAAAGTGGGTGAGTCATAACAACAGAAATTTACTCTCTCACAATTCTGGAGACCAGAAACCCAAAATCAGCACACTGAGCTAAAATCGAGGCAATTGGCCACCTGTGAAGACTGTGGGCTAGAATCTGTTCCCTGCTTTTTCCAGCTCCCAGCGGCTGACAGCATTCCTAGGCTTTTGGCTACATCACTCCAATCTCTGCCCCCAGCCTCTCTCTTATAAAGAGAGCTGTGATGGCATTTAGGACCTACCCACATAATCCAGGATAATCTCAAATTCCTTGATTTAGTTACATTTGCAAAGGCCCTTTTTCCAAATAAGATAACATTTACAGGTTCCAGGGATTAGGGCCTGATATCGGTGGGAGCCATTTTTCCACCCACCTCACTCAGCTCCCCCTGAGGTTAGGCTGAGTTGGGACTTCACCAGAAATTAACCTACGCCAGGACTCTTCCCTTTCCCCACCTGCTTCTGCCCCTCCCTAGCCAGTGTCCCCTGGGAGCATGTCTTCCATCATTCGCTTCCTTATTTCTGAGTCTATTCTTGGGCAATAGGACCTGTGATGGTAACATAGATGAGGAAGAAGACGATCATACATTTAGGTTGTGTTGCTTGAAGCCACCAAATGGACAGTCATTTGTTCCCCAGCAATAGGGAACTAATACACCTAGAGTATAATCTACTCCACTGAGTCTGCTCATCCTCGAGGCACTGACTACTGCCTGGCAGCTGAGGGAGAACGTAAACTCCCAAACATTTTCTGGTCTGGTGCATTAGAGTGAAGTTCCAGCAGCCTGAGGTGCTGGTGCGAACAGTTAGGAAGCAAGCATGTAACACCTACAGAAGGCCACACAGAGCCAGGAAAGGGGGTATGGGACAAGCACTGACCTCATATGCTACAGGTGCAAATAATCCTTCTCCCAGAAACTCAGCTGCCCCTCTTTTTCTCACTGTGGGAAGCTCAGCTCTCCAGCGTGCATAGCCCTAAGCATCATAACCCTCATTTCTGGTGTCTGGACTCTTTAAGACATAGTACTTATGCCTCTAGAGCCAGTCCAGAGACAACAACCCTATTCCTAAATAAAGTGACATCTGAGGACTTCAACATATGAATTTGAGCGGGACACAATTCAACCAGAACAGTGCTCAAGGGCCTACCACCTTCCTCCAGGTTTCTCTGATGCTAACTGCCTCAATTTCTGTCCAGCTCCAGCTCCTGGCACACTTGGCTCCTCCTCCCAGCTGGAGCAGCCCTGGAGCATGGCATTGGATACAGAGATACAGATTGCTTCCATGGCCTACCACCCGCTGATTATCACCTTACCTTAAAGTTTCCGACCTGGAATTCTTCCCAGCACTTGCTGCTATCATTCTGGTACAGTGTAGGCATTCAACAAACAGTCACCAAATTAGCTAATTGATTGGTTACATCTAACAGGTGGATGTACTTCCAGATTCTGACCTACTCAAGGTACTGGTTTAAGCCATGCTCAGCCATATCTTTAGACGTGTTGTTATCCTCAGTGATGAACTATCAGAGAAATGACTAAAATTCTATAACTCCTGCATTGTAGGCCCAAGTTATACATGGCAACAAAGGGAGAGAAGCGCATAGCTTTCTGATAAATCAGTAAAAAAGATAAGGCCACACACAGCCCCCAACTGCTATCAAAAACTCCTGTTAAAAACAACAGTCCCTGTCTCTTTGTTCAACTTCAAAGTCTTACAAATTCAGAGTGATAGAACTTGATCCAAGAAAGCTAACAAGTAATCCTGGTAGGCATAGTTTTCCTAAGGCATTCGGGTTAAGTTCAGCTCCACAACTGCCCAGATCTATGCATTCAACTTCTTCCCTTCCCCCCTGTCCTTCCCTCCTTTCTTCTCTGATGTCTGTGCTCCTCACCTTCCTCTTCCACCTCTATCTCAACACCATCACAAACAGTCCAGAAATCCTAACTTCAGTGCAGATAAATTAGGGGTGAAGACACAAGATCACTATCTATTTCTGAGGTTTTTATGTATACATAAGGCCATGAGCCAATCAGAGATAGGAAAGTAGGGATTAATTTAATTTCCCACTCCCCTAAGAGTTCATTATTTCTTTTTTTAATTTAATTCTTGTTCAAGTACAGTTTTCTGTCTTATATTCCCAGCCCTGTCCCCCCGTGCTCTATTATTTCTGTATTATATTGTTTTTATTAAATATCATATACACAGATAATAGTGTTTCTAATTTACATCAAGTTTATAATCTCTAAAAAATGTGAAGGCCCAAAACCCCAGATCAAAGCAATTTCAATGAGTCAAAACTAGGATCACGTTAAATTCCATCACTGATTTTTCCCACAAATCACTCAATTCAGGGAAAATACTTAAAAGAGAAAATATCCTACACCTGCACACTTGATCCGGTAGCTTTAGGTCAACCCAAGTTTACATTTCATTAGTTATGGCTGGCCAGATAAACTCTTTGTCCCCCTCCATTGCCATAAATCCTTCTCGCTTTCTCTGTATTTTGTGCTCATTTCTACTCTACCCTAACCCCTTGAACCTTATGCATCTTCTATAATTGAGTTTCAAATCTACTCTTTGTATTTATTGACTGCTCATGGGAGCAGCAACATTCTGACTTGAACACAATTATCTGGAATTTTTCCAAAATTCTATCATCTCATCAATTTCAAATGTTAGAAATCTTTGCAGGTCCCATTCTTCTATCTGTCGTGTCTGCAGGACTCAAGCCCCGGGCCTGACTTGCTTAGTTCACATGACAGCCAAGCCCAGCCCCACTCAAGAGGGGATTTGGGAAAAGACTACCATCTTCTAAAACTGCCCTGTTCAGTTCCCATGAGAGTGGTTATTTACAAAAAGAGTTAAATAGTAAAAACAAATTTAGGGGCATTTAAATCTTATTTCCCATGGCAGGGGCAGGGAACACAAATGAAAGGAAATTTTGAGTATGTTATTTCTGAACAATGAGGAATACTTACTAATAAGCTCAATGTGAAAACAGTTCTTTTTCTTCAAAGCTCTTCAAAAACCTGCATGGTAAATGCCCCACTGTCAATAGGGTCATTGGAACACAGTACTGTACAGGGACAACCATAGCAGGGGACAGAGAGGAGGCCCCTCACTGTCCTTGGGGTGTCAGAAAGCAAAAGGTCCAGGAATGCCTTTCCAGAGGAACTAACATCAAATCTGAGTCATAAAAGAAAGGTAATATCCTTCCCCTTGCTCCATTTTTTAAAGGTTTCACCCAATATGACCTTTCCCTTCTGTGATGGTTACTAGTCTGTGTCAACACAGCTGGGTTTTGGTGCCCAGTTGTTTGGTAGGTCATCAGTCTAAATGTTGCCATGGAGGTTTTCGTTAAAGGTCACCAACATTTACATCAGTAGACTCTGAGTAAGGCAGATTACCTTCCACAATATAGGTGGGTCTCATCTAGTCAGTTGAAGGCCTTAAGAATAAAGAGGGAGGGCCCTGGCTGGTGTGGATTGAACACGGGCTTGCGAACCACACGATTGCAGTTCGATTTCCAGTCAGGGCACATGCTTGGGTTGCAGGCCAGTTCCCGGCAGGGGACTCACGAGAGGCAACCATACATTGATATTTCTCTCCTTCTCTCCTTCCCTTCCCCTCTAAGGATAAATAAAATCTTTTAAAAAAAGAATAAAGAGGAAGGTTCCCCAAAGTAGAAGGGATTTTTTCCTGAAGACTGTGGCACAGAAACTCTACCTGAATTTTCCAGCCTGCTGACCTGCCCTACAGATTCTGGACTTCAGAGCCCCTGCAAATAGATGAGTGAATGATAGATAGATAGATAGATGGATAGATAGATAGATAGATAGATAATATTTTTCCTCTTGATTCTGCTTCTCAAAATAACCCTAATACATTTTTTAAATCACAAATCTCTAGGGTGAGTGGGGTTTTGGCAGAGAAAATTCAAGACTGGCAGCCGCATCTATGCTGTGAGGCAGGGGCAGGGAGCAGATGAAGACCCCCAATGTTGGGCTTTCTGTAAGGTGGCTGTGCAACCACTGAGTTTTCTTGGACAACTTAGATAGGCCTCCCCTGAAAGAGCAAGAAATCCCCCTGAGGCAGCTCCCTGGGGGACCCAGAGAATTGCTGCTAAGTACCACCACCTGGGATCAGAGGCTGATTCCCTCGAGATCTTTTCTCCTTCAATGGACTGAGTGAGCCCCAGGGACTTGAAAGCACTCAGGAACAGGGGAGAGTGGTGGGGAGAGGGAGGGGAAAAGTAATCACCGAGTCTGCATACCAAACAAGAAACATTCCCACTGTGGGAGGTGGCTTGCTCTGAATTTTCATGCATTCACTCTGCTCCCCTCTGCCCGTGACAGAATCTGAAACACTCAGGTTTGCAAGCCTCTGGGTGGTGCCCCATGCTTCCCTTGCCAGAGACGCTCCTGCTCCTATTTCACCCCAAAGCTGGATGCTCATTGGACTGGAGCCTGCCTGTGCCACCGGATGTTCCTGGTTTTAGGACCTTGATTCCCAAAGACAGTGAAGTAAATGGCTCCGAAACCTCAGGGGGATCTCCCAGAACACTTGGGAGTTGACTCAGACTTCCAAGAAATGCTGTAGGAAGTCAAGGGCTATTCAACGAGATGAGTTTGCAAAGTAGAGAAATCAGGGGCCGTTGAAAAGTTAAGAAAGTCTTCTTAAGTCATGCTTTAAAGAAAGGCTTCTGTTTGGTAGTGGAGGAACGGGCTAAAGAACATGTCTAAGGAAACAATTGGCAGCAGGGGCCCCATTTGTAGATCACAGAGTACAAGTCAGGAGGCTGTCAGAAGCGAAGAGCAGCAAACAAGGCCTCTATCTTAGTTTTTCCCTTTCCTATGAGCCCCACATTTATTTTGAACCTCTCTCCCCGACCTTCACCTCATACCTGATTCAGGTCACTCTCAGAGTGACCATGCTGACCATCCCCAGCTGCAGCCTCACTGTTATGCTTGGTAATGTGATCCCCGCTCCAAACTCAGCTGATCTTAATAAACATCCTGTTTCTTTACACCATTAGTTAGCCTCAGTTTGCCTTCAAAATGTACCTCCTGGTTTTACCAGCCCCCAACCCCAGTCTACCGATTAGTGAGGAGCTGATTCCCATTGTGGGAGATGACTTGCTGCAAGTCCCTCTGAGACTTGGTCATCCATCACCCCCACCCCGACCACCAGCCTGTTGCCTGGCTTCTCCCCCGGACATTTTCTCCCAAATTTCCACCATCAACAGTTGTCATTGCAACTCACATTCTAAAATGCTCATTATTTGTGGTTTTAATAGAGATGCAAATTCAGATTATAAAAAGCAATTTTAAAAATAGAATGTCTTTGCCTATTAAATAAAGTGACACACACACACACAAGTTTATGAAATGCCTGTTTGTCAAACAAAGCTGCATCCTCCAAGCTGTGAATCACACTGTCCCTAGAAAGTGGAACCACTTTTCTGTGTTCGCTTGACAGGGTCAGTGAATCAGGTTGCTACAAGCCTGTTGAGAAAGCGCAGCCTTGCAGGGTGAATTAAATGGGCATTTCCACCTGTCACTAATTTCCCTTGCTGGTGAGCAACAGCTCTATTAATCAGAAAGGACCTTGACTGATACAACTTCTCTATCTTCAGATTTAGATGTGTGCAGGGTTGCTTGTGGAACACGACAGGGACTCTGGGCTGGCCAGTCTGCGGGAGGCTGCCCGAGTGTGTCAGTGAATCTGATTATACTGCTGCTTGGTCCAGAGTGTCTAGCTCTGGGTTTTTTCGGTTTGTTTTGGGGGGGTGGGGGTTGGGGATTTTTTTTGCCTTCCTCTCCCTAAAGAGCGGTGTGATTATGTTATGCCGAACCACTCAAGGATAATTCATACTGTCAGGCAACCCTTGTGTTTGCCCACTATCCTACAGTTTTGGGCTCACTTCATATTCCAGAGTGGCGTGATATAATGTAATGCGATTTGAAATACTGTAAAGCAATAACCAAAGTAACACAGTTTGACATCTTGAATCTCAGAGGAGGCATGCACACACTGGCTACCCTGTATTTCCGCTTTCCCAGTACGTGCTACTTGATATTATTCGACTTTTTCAAGTATTATCTGCTTTTAAAAGCAATCAGAAGAATGAGGCGTTGGCAAAGGAAATTTCTTGTTTACCCATCCTACCTGGAAGCTCTCCAATGGGGACACCCTGTGCCCACACCTATGATATGCCATAGACCCAATAGTCAGTGCCTACCCTGTGTCACCTGATGAGAGTGCTGGCTCATTTATGGGAGCCCAAAGTTCTTTGAATATCACAATCATCCAACAGATCACACTTATTTATTGTGCACCTACTATGTGTAAGGCTTTACGAGAAAATAGCTGGCATGTGACTTGAAAATTAGGCAGGTTATAATGGGATCTCTCAGCCAGTTTAGAGCAAATGTGGTTTAAAGCTTCAAGAATATGCTGAATCAAAGCACCAGGCTTGCTTACCCAACTGATTTGTTGTTCTTTGCATGAGCCAATAGCAAGGGGTTGGGCCAAATGGGGAGTGGCTGGCTTAGCCTCAACAGCCTCAAGTTCTGAAAAGCTAAGAAAACTTGCTGCCTCAGCACTGACGCCCAGATTTGGCATGGAGCCCACTGTAAGGAAAGGAACAAATTCTTTTTTTTTTAAGATTTTATTTATTTATTTGTAGAGAGGGGAAGGGAAGGAGAAAGAGAGGAAGAGAAATATCAATGTGTGGTTGCCTCTAGAGCACCCCCAGTTCGGGGACTGGCCTGCAACCCAGGCATATACCCTGACTGGGAATCGAACCAGCGACCCTTCAGTTTGCAGGCCTGCACTCAATCCACTGAGCTACACCAGCCAGGGCGGGAAAGGAACAAATTCTTAAAAACAAAGAAACACCCCACAATCCCTTCTTCTCAAACTATTACTGAACCCATCTTTTCTGCCACTGTGAACATTTTGGAACAAAAGTTTCTGCTTGCTGAATCCATTTTCTTACCTTCCATGCTCACACCAGCTCCCTGCAATTCTACCTCCCATCTAGTCTTTCCAGGGGATTTCAAACTGCTCTGTCTTCCCCCTCCCCTGCACTTGACCTCTGAGCTGCCCCTGAGACACATACCATCTTGTCCTTGGTGACATGGTCCCTTCCCACAGCCTGCCTCTGTTTCCTCATCGCCACCTTGCGGCCTTCCTATTCCAGGTCTACTTTGGGGCTTCTTCATCCTCTACCAAAGTTCTGTGCTTGCCATGAGGAATGTACTCAATAAACTGTAATAACTACATATGGTGTCAGGTAGGTGATGAGCATATTGGCGGAACACTTTGTAAATTGTATGACTGATTACCATGTTGTATACCTGAAAGTAATACAAAATAATAGTTAATATAAAAAAAGAAAACATTTTTCAAAAGTCCTGTGCTTGGTTGTCTTTTCTTTTTGGTTCTCAGTCTCTACAAGGGTAAATATGTCTGTCTCCCCATTGACGTCAGCAGCCATACTGCACTTGATTACCAGACCCTTACCTCTCACAACACTGATTTTCCCAATTCCAGGTTTGGAGTTCCAGTTGCCTGTCGGGCATCAGCAAGAGACCAGCCCTCCTCTCCTCTTATTCAAAGTAAATGTTTAGGTGGGGGGCTGTTCACGCTCTTTCAGTTTTCCTGACCCAGCAGCAGGGCACTTGAGTTCCTTCCCCACATTTCAACTTTTGAGTTCCCTCCTCCTGAAATGTTCCTCTCCCAAATCTCCACATCCTGCTTTCAATATCACCTCTTCAGAAAGGCCTTCCCTGCTCAGAGAGGCTGCACAGCCTCCCACGTGTATTCTAGTCCATCACTTAATCAAATTCAGTAATATTTTTATTTACTTATTTATTGTCCGTCTCCTTTGCTCCACTGCTAGAATGTAAACTGGATGAGGGTAGGTGCCCATCTCTCTTATAGACTGATTGATTCTCAGCACCCAGGAAATAGTAAGTGCTCAGTAAATATTGTTAAATGAGTGAGTGCTAATGACATCCAAAATTTTATATTTAGCATAGACCTCTTCTTTGAGCTCCAAAATGCCTCTTGAGGCCAAGATAACTCAATAAGATAAATAGCTCAAATACATCATGTTTAAACCCATATTTTTAATGTTCTTAAACCCTCTGTACCTTCATCACAGTAAATGAATCTGGCCAGTTACTTGTTGCTCAAGCCAGACATCTGGGAGTCATCCTGATTCCTTCCTTTCCTTTACTTCTCCCATATCCACTTTGTGATGAAGTCATTTGAGTACCACTCCAATTATATCTCAGAACTTCTTTCCAGTTCCGCTCTGTGCCATCTCCCTTAGAAGCCACCATTATCTCTAGAAAGGAATAACCTTAGAACCAATGTCCCTGATCACACTTTTCTTCGACATGGCACACAGAGTTTTCTTTTAGAATTTAGATCTGGTGATATGATGCTTCAGTACTTTTCTTTGCATTCCACTTTCATGCATCCTGCAAAGTCCAGCATGTTATATCTCTAAATCTTCTTTCCTAGCCTCATCCCATGCTCTTGACCAACAGTCACCTGCTACCCTGGTCTCCTTCCACATTCTGGGACACTCAGAGCCTTTGTATCTGCTAGTCCATCTGCCTAGAAGGCTCTACTCCCTCCTCCCCAAGGGGCTAGCTCCCTCTGTCCTTGAAATCCTGGCTTAATTCAACCTTCTCAGTTCACTAAAGTTGATTCTTCGCCCACCGCCTTTATTCTGTTTCCCTGTTCCCTGTTTGTTTCCCCATAATACCACATAGCTCTCTCCTCCACTAAATAAGCTCCTAAGTCAGTTTCCAAGTCTCTTTTATTCTATAATGTTTATCTAACTCCTGGCATAATTTATAGGATCTGTTAAATACTTACTAAACTACAGGAAAGAAGAAAGGCTGGAAAGAAGGAAGGATGGAAGGAAGGAAGGAAGGAAGGAAGGAAGGAAGGAAGGAAGGAAGGAAGGAAGGAAGGAATTTCACAGGTACTTTTAGATCAAATTTTAAAAAAAGCTTTATCTTTCTGCGTTATCACATCACCCACCAGGCATCCTAAATCCCTTGTCTCAGATGATGGCATCACTATTCACCATGTAGCTCAGGTTAAACACCTCAGAATCTTTATATCTTTCTCTATCTCTTCTGTCTAATAGACTTCAAAAAGTTATCACCTCTACCTCTAAAACACATCAGAAACTACCCCCTTGTTCATCATTCTCACTGCTTATCTCATCTGAAATACTACATGAGCTTCCTGGCTGGTCCCTTCTTCAGACCTGATCTCCTGCTAAGTTCAAATTCTAAAATAGAAGTATGATGTCAGTTGTCTTAAAAAAAAAAAAACAACAACGTTGAATGGCTTTCCATTGACTGAAGAATTCTTTGTCATGGCATTCAGAGCTCTTGAGATTCTGGTTACATTCTATATTTCCTGTCTTATCTCTAAGGGATGCTAGAAATTCCCTCACTCAATATTCTCACAGACACTTTATCATCCCTGAATCTTATGCATGCTGCCAGCCCTGGTCTTGCCATCCCTTGAGTCCAGAATTCAATGTTAACCCCTTTCCCATCCAAAGAACCCCAACTTATATCCAACCCTGGCCACCTTTCCAAAAATTAAGTGAATATCATCTTTCATAAATTAAGACTAATCATTTTTACATAATTACTCACTTCTTATGTTTTCTAACACACGAACAACTGAACTGTCTCTGAGCTGAATACCTACTCTGTGTTAACCTTTATATAGTGTCTTTATACACATCCTGTAAAATACAACGCCAGTGTCATCCCAAATTTTACAGAGCAAGAAACCAGGCTTAAATAAATAAAATTAATTTCACCCAGGTCACCTACTTAGCAAATAGGAGAGCAATGAATCCAACTCAAGGAAGCTTGACTCCAGAGGCTAGTTTTATTTAAAGCACGATTTGATGTGCCCTCAAAAGATAGAGGTCCCATTTGATTTATCCTTAATGTTCAATATCTAGGCTACAGTAGACAATCAACAAATGTTTGTGGATTGAAGGAGAGAGCAGAAAATCATCAGGCTTCCCAAGGCTCACAGGAGAAACCAGGAGACTCCTTTGTAATTTGGCTGAAGTAACTCTTCAGTCAACATTGAATTAAATGTGAATTGAATTGAGTTACCCAAGTAATAGAGCTAGATATGTCTCCTAAATTGAAGATGGAAAACTCCCTGCTCTATGACTTTGCAACTTATCACTGTCAGAAAGGCTGAGCAAGGAGAGCTGGGGCGTAGCTGGCATATACAGAAGAGTCTGAAAAATAATCAATTGAATTCCAACCACTATGCATCCCAGATGTTCAGAGCCAGAAAGGACCTGGGAGATCATCTGCTTCTCTTCCTTCATTTCACAGAAGAAGAAAATAAAGCCCGGCAGCAGATACAACATCAGCATCCGCTAAGTCACCCAGGTTAGTGGAACATTAGGATGAAGGACAGATTAGAAGCAATCCCATCCTGTCCATGGGCTAGTCCATTGCTTGCCAGAATGCAGAACTCAGTTGTCCAAATCCCTGGCTACATTATTCTCTATCTTCCTAAATACTTTTAGATAAATATCCAAACATTTTTTTATTGCTTTGTATGCCTATTTAGAACTTTTATTTATTCTTTAATTAATGGTTATAGTTTTTCTTTAAAGGATTATCTGCTAAATGTTTTGTTTAAATTGGGTGGAGGAATGAGGTAATTTATAGCATCATCCAACAAATAAAAGCCATGTGTTTATAGAACTCCCACTTTCAAATATGGAAGGTGATCTTTCTAGCCATCAGCCCAGCAAACCATACAAGGCTCTCATTGTTAAGATGTGTAAAGCCAAGTCAAACCCCGGATAAAAGGGGTGGAGTTCAGACAGCAAAAATGATGTTGACATACCATTTCAGCTATTCCCTTAAAATCTTGCTCCAAAAATAAATATAGTGCATATTAGCACACACAACTGAAAAGTCCATAGGGAGACCTGGCATCAAGTGAAGTTTGGTCCAGCAGCACAAATGGAACATTTATGACTCAGTTTCACTTAACTTGCAACTGAGGGTACAACAGTGAAGAAAGCATAAGTAGCCATCCTCAAGGAGCTCATTGAAGGAGATGGTTATATTATAGCCATCTTCTAGAAACTATAGTCTATGCATGCTGAGTCCACTTCCTCACCATCTAGTCATCCCTCCGTTCATAATGACTGCACAAGGAGGGAGATGAACTGAATACGTAAAAGGATAGAGCGGGTACTTCTCCAGACTGGGCAGGGCACCCAGGTTTCCTCTTCAGAGAAGCCAGGAGGAACATCTGAATCCTTAGAGAACTAGTTAAAATTAGTCTGGGAAGTAAAGTGGAAAAGGAGTAAGCACAGGGCAAAGAGATTTCATTTGTCCATCATGGTAAGGAATTACTGACTATTCAGGGCAGAAGAGGACAAACCAGAAAGGGGAAGGAAACAGACCAAGAAGTAGGTAGCCTCCATAATAGAAGGCTGTTCACACAGGCTGGGAAGACATGAAGCTGACGAAGGGGCCACAATTTAGGGAATTGAAATAAATGCATACTTAGGGTTTTCAGCATGCAGACCCTGAGAGTGCAGGGAATCACACAGGTAGAGTTTATAGGGTAAAGAAAGAAGAGGGAAATGACCTGATCCCTGACGTAAGCCATATTGAAAAGATAGACATAGAAGATGGCCCATGAAAGAGATAAAGAACAAATATGGTTCCAAGTGAGTTGTCAAAGATGATCAAAAGATTCTTATACATGAACACTTCCCCTGAAATAATACTCAATTTTTGCTTGCCAGTAGGCACTTTTTTTAATAGAGAAAAGATGCAAAGATTTCATGAAACTCAAAGGTATCTGTTACCCAATATGGATTTAAAAAATCACTGGCAAAAAAAAAATTCAAAAAGGAAGCCATGGCAAACAATTTTAAACCCCCCAGAGGATCAGTCACATGTAAGGCAGAACACCTTCTGTAATAGAAGGAGCTTTAAAAGGGGTCTTACCATAATAAGCTGAAAAGTACAAGGTTAGGTACTGGAGGCAGCATGTCCAGACCACTCTTTCTAGAAGTTTGGCCATGAAAAAGAGGTGAGAGATTGGACAGTAACTAGAAGAGAGTGTTGGAGCCTTGAGGGTGATTTTTAGAATGTGGGGGAGTCAATATGTTTATAGCCTAAGGGAAGGAATCATCAGTGATGTGCTAGAAAAATAAATGAGAGGTTTTTTAATAGGCCCAGAACTCTGACAAATCTTTCTTGGCCTGAAAAGCATAGATTTCCAGGTCCAGCATTTTGTGGAAAGCATTCCACAGCCACACTCATCAACATCAATTATCTTCATGACTGTTCCAAGAAGGAATGACAGAGGATGCGGGACCCTCCCCACTTATCTTATCTGCGGGACCCTCCCCCACTTAAAGCTTTTTTCCTTTGCTCCCCAAAGACTCTTGCTATATAAAGGCCCACCTGAAATCAGGCTGTTTGCAATTTCCTAACATTGCCCCTCCTTTTATACTAAAAACAAACATATAGAATATCAAAGATACAGTATTGTGTGTGACTATGAGAGAGGCATGGTTTTCTTCTTAATATATGTAAAATGTTGGTCTACATTGAAAAATTCAAAAATTTTCTTCCTGATACCCCAAAATAAACCATTTGGAAAGCACCGACTTGGCACCATGTTTGTATTAGTAAGCTGTTGCTGCAATAAAGCTGCAAAACAAACCAGCCCAAAACTCAGCAGCCTACAACAATAAACAGTTATTCTCACACTGAAGGTTCTGTGGGTTGTCTATGAATTCACTGATTTGGGCTGGGCTCCACAAAGTGGCTCTGCCCCAGGCTTCAGGTTGGGTTGATACCTACTCGATATTTGTTCTTTCTGGGACCCAGGCTGAAAGGGCAGCAGCCAGCTTAGTTACCTGTAGAAAATCCTTTCAATGCATGTCACCAGAGCACAGGGCGTGAGCAGAAACATTCAAGGCCCCTTAAAGCCTTGGCCTGAAACTGACCCATCATAAATTTTGCTTACACCCCTTTAGCCACAGCAGGTCACATGCATTACAAGGAAACCCAACATTACATGGAAAGATACTCTACCCTCTCTCTAGTGGGAGCTGCTGGCAAGGCAAATGGCAAAGGCCATGAATGTATAATTCTAATATTAGGAGGGGTGAATGATTATAAATAATGACTCAATCTACCACAGTATAAATCAGAAATTGGAAGAATAGTCAGGATTTTCATGCATGTTAAAAATCACCTTTTACCTTTTTCAGCATTCAGTATTCAGTGGAATCAATCACTATTATTATACACTCATACACACATACACACACTATACATTGTTGATGTTCGCAATTCTACTCCCTGGTATGAATGTCTCACCACAGAGGCCAGGCCACCTTTGGAAGAGGTGGTATGGTAGAGTGAAAAGAGCTCCGTGCTATAAGTCAGAAAAGCTGGGTCCTGGTCTTCACTCTGCCTCCAGATGATGTGTCATTTGGGAATTAAAATGCAAAAGCTTTAATGAGTCCCAAGACCAAGCTTGCTACGGCCAAGGCTGAGATGAGAGAAGATGGGTTGAATAAGAAACCTTTCCTAGCAGCAGTTAGATTGATAGTCAAGAGTCTGCCCCACAAATCACTTGAGCATTCTAGATCTTTGGGTTTAATAAAATAACAATCCCCCTCCAAAAACAGGAGAAAGACTTGGATCTGTGATATTGTTCCCAATGCATGTACATGGAGAAAGTATTGATAGCAGATTTTGCACCCAGGATTTTGCACTCTCTGGGGGAAAGTAATATTCATCCTGAGAGGCCCCGAGGATCAGACACTTCTTCTAGCCCACACTGTTGGACACAGCAGAGCCAGGTGCAAGTAAACAATATTTACCTGGGTCTTCAAGGGTCATTTTACATGTGGGTAGGAACAAACAAAAATACCCCAAGCATGCTGGTTTGTGTAGCTCAGTGGATTGAGCACGGGCCTGCGAACCAGAGGATCGAGGTTCGGTTCCCAGTCAGGGCACATGCCTGGGTTGCAGGCCAGTTCCTGGCAGGGGCCAGTTCCCAGCAAGGGATGCACAAAAGGCAACCATACATTGATGTTTCTCTCCCTCTCTCCTTTCACCTCTAAAGATAAATAAATAAAAATCAAATCTTAAAAAAAATACCCCAAACAGAGGAAAAAGATCATAGCATATCATATGACTAAAATGAAAGTTTCCTGACCATTCCATTCATGTTTCCCAAGAAAATACAGACTTTCTCTTTTGGAGTGTGCTGTACTTTTAGTCTGTAACAGCGCTTCCTAGCCTATGAGGTCTCTCTGAAAAAAGTCCAGCCATTGTTAACATAACAAGAAGGGTTTGTGTAACATCCATGTAACCTGGCAGCCAAGGAGAGTAGACTGGAATGTACCTGTGTGAACAAGGATGACTCCACTGTACTAGTCAGTGGGGGTTGTAGATGCCATTGAGTGAATATGTGTACTGTGGCTATTGCATTCCAAATGACTGAGTGAGTAGAGCAATGAATCTACATCAAATTTTGCATTAAACTTGAACATTCCTCTATGGAAACTATTTGGATAATTCAGAAGGCTTTTGGGGACAATTCAATGAGTGCAGCACCAATAAAAGTGTGGCAGACATGCTTCAAAGATGGTTGAGAATCTGTTGAAAATGACCCACATTCTAGAAGGCCTGCAACAAGCAGAACACCTGAGAATGTTGAACATGTAGGGACTGCAATCAGCAAAGATTGGCAACTAATAGTGCACGAACTAGAAGTTGATCTGGGGATTCCAAAAATGACTGAGCCCAAGATTTTGATGTAGGCCCTTGCCCCGAAATGCGTTGTGGCAAAAATTCATTCCACAGCTTCTGCCACCAGAGCAGGAGGAACATCATGCTGCAGTTGCTAATAACTTGTTCAAATTGCTACCAATGAACCAGATTTCCTCAAGAGGGTCATAACCAAAGATGAATGGTGGGTCTCCAGCAATGATCTGGAAATGAAGGCCCAGTTGTCCCAATGGAAGTTGCCTGGTTCTCCATGGCTGAAGAAGGCACAGCAAAGTCACAGCTAGATCAAGACCATGTTAACTGTGGTTTTTATTGGGAAGGTGTTGTCCATCACAGCTATGCCACTTCAGGGAAAACAATAAGGAGTACTACCTCAATGTTCTTCATCAGTGAGAGATGCAATATGACGAAAATGGCCATAGCTATGGGCAGCTGGTTATTGGCAGCTTCATCACGACAACATACCTGCTCATGCATCATGTCTCATGCAGAGTTTCTAGTGAAACATCAAATCCCCCAGATGACTCAGCACCCCACAGCCCAGATTTGGTGACCTGTGACTTCTGTCTTTTCCCAAAACTAAAATCACCCTTGAAAGGGAAAAGATTTCAGATTGTTGATGAGATTCAGGAAAATACAATGGGGCAGCTGATGGCGATTTCAACAAAGGATTTTATAGTGTTTTGAACAGTGGAAGAGACACTGGGAGAACTGTGTGAGGTCCCAAGGTGCTGACTTTAAAGAGGACTGAGGCATCATTGTCCTACGTACAATGTTTCTTGTATCTTTTTCAAGAAATGTCTCTTTTTCACAGTGCATGACTGGATACTTCACAGACAGACCTCAGTATGTGCTTCAGCACCTGGCAGCCTGCATAAGGCTTGTTGGTGTGCCAACGTGTTGGTCCTTTATGTCTTCTGAGCAGCAAGGCAGGGCCTTGGATCCACATAGCTTTCAGACACATGGCCCATGGTGTGTCATCATGCAATGTCATCACTTCTTACATATGACCTGAAATAAAGCTTGAGAAGCACTGATCTACACACTGAAAAAGGTTAAAAACTTCAAAGGTAAATCCCATGTTTACTGAGGAACTAGCAGAATTTTCAACCTGGGTTCCAAGAGAGAATTAATCCCTAAGGCCCTAAGGCATCCATTGTATGAAACAAATCAGACTCTCTTCCGGTCATCTAGAAAGATCCTAGCTATAGTCCACTCTTGGAAGAATTGAGAAAAATAGTCACTCAACTCAGTTTTTGTGTTCTGAGGTTCTGATGAGAGGAGCCCAGTTAAGAAAAACTGCATGGCTGACTGCTGTTTGCTTCAATAGCTTCTAAATCATTTTTTAAAGAAAAAAAATGCTGTTTTTCCAATAGATACCACTTAGTTCAAATATCTAATTAACGAAACAGGCACTGCAGCAATATATATGCGCGTGGGACCGCGCGAATGCTGTTGCTCTCTTCAGTGGTTTGACACTTTGGGCAGATGTTTTCTTTTATCTGAAATGAGCCAATGAATGCTATTACTCTTGTCAACGGTTTGACACGTTTTGCAGATGTTTTCTTTCATCTGAAAAAGAAATGGGGTGGGGGAGGGTTCCAGAAGGGGCTGTGGCTGAGCACGGCACACCAGATCCTCCCAGAGATGAAACTGGAAACAGGGCCTCTTGACCCCTGATGAAGCACACTCCCTTTCTCTGCTCCTTTTCTGTCAAAAGCATGTTTTCTGATTATGTTCCATTAAATGCGTCATTCACATGAACTCTCCAGAGAGCACTTTTGAAGCATCCTCACTCTTACCCAATCACTTAGCATGGCTGCTCTGTGAAATCTGTGGTTTAGAAACCTTCTTGTTGGTCCTAATTATTCCACTTCTCAGATTCCTGGGATGTGTGCACCTGATAATCAAGAGTTATTCATTGGAAGTCTTCATTACATTTGATGTGGATAATACAAATTTTACTTGTGAAACGCTACTCAAGGTCTCATTTTTGAATGAAGACATTGATTTACTTACATTTTCAGAACACACACAATAGGCAGAGAATTAAAATAATGGACAACAACTAATAGAAAACAGGTGTGACTCTGAAACTTAAATGGTGCATTCTTTGGTCTTAGAGCAATGCTGGGAGAAGAATGTTTACCATACAACAATGGAATTGGTAAAAAAAAATAGTATGAAACAAACAATAAATTCTCATTGACTGAGTGCAGCTTCCCAGCTGGAGCCCATTTCAGCATCTAACTGTGCAACCAAAATGAACACACAAAGACTGCTAAACAAGGTTGGTTTTATTTCCCCTAGAGACTGGGAAGAAGATGGCAAGAGTGTAATTTAATTTTTGTAAAATGTTTTCTGAACAAGTTCAGGGGCTGTATCATTTGGGCTGACAAATTGAATACCAAAACTGACGTTCTTGTAATAAGGTGTATGCCCTGACTTCATAAGAGAAACTCATCACTCAAATCTGCAGCTGAGGAGGCAATGGTATTTCAGGGATGCATAGAGCACTGAAGGCCAAAGCCGCAGGCAGCTCCTGATACTCGACACGTGAAGGGCGAAGGATTTAATCTGCTGACCCTCAGCCTCCAGAAGAAGCTGGAAGTGGTAAGAACTTCCCCACGGATGGTTATTTTTAGCATCCTGTGCCCAATCACGCTCTAACATCGAATTAGTTCCACTGGCCAGTTTTGGCTGAACGGTCATCAGGGATGAAGAAACTCTTTCCCATGTGTTCTAAGCTCTGAATTGCACAGCCAAATCAGCCTAATTCCATTCTTGGTGCATTTCTACAAATTGCATTGCATAGATGGATTGAAATAGTTTAGGGGAACTAAGCTAGGACAAAGATCAGTTTTGTTTTGTTTTTAAGATTGACCTCCTAGATGAAAAAATGCAAACAATGCTATAGACTAAATGTTTGTGTCCTCCCAAAATTCATGTGCTGAGACCTAATCACAAATGTAACAAAACTGAGGTGGAGTCTTTGGTGAGTGATTAGGTTATTAGGAGGAGATTGGTGCCCTTATAAATAGATCTTGTCCTGCTCCTTCCATCACGTGAGAACACAGTGAAAAGACAGTTGATGGACCAGGAAGCAGGCCCCCACCAGACATCAAATTTCCCACTCAGCCATGCTGGCACCCTGATCTTGAAGGTCCAGCCTCCAGAACTGTGAGGAGTAAATGTAAGTTGTTTATAGGCTACCCAGTCTATGGTTTTCTGTTATAGCGGCCAAAATGGACTAAGACAGAGAGAGATAGAGTGAACAACTTACGGTGCAGAGAAGGAGGGCCTTACGAAAACAGCGATCGAGAAGAGCACCTATAGACTGCACCCACGCCTCCCACTCATTCCAGCTTTCTTCTTCCTCAAAGGTCTTCAGCTGTGGCTCCTCGAATACTCTTCCATGGGCGATAAGAACTAAAAGCTTGGAAGGAACCCTACAAGTCATTTAGTCCAATCTCTACTCAAGGTTGTATTGACTACAGCTGCGGTTCTCAAGAGTCATGAAATTCATTTAAAATGCAGGTTCCTGAGCCTAGCCTCCAAATATTCTGATTCAATAAATCTTAGGATGGGCCCAAGAATCTTCGTTATCAGCAAGTTCCCCAGATGACTCCAGTGCTGGCCATCTGCTGAGCGTACTTTGGGAAATGCTAGTCAGAGCTCCAAAGCCACATCCATGCTTCCAAACCTCTAGGGATGTGGCGTTCACTTCCAAGCAGGCAGCCAGCTATGAGAAGGCCTAATAATTAAAAAGGCCCTGCTCGTTCTTCAGCCCATGTAAGCCAGCCCTGCAGTCTAGAACCACACACTACAGTCCCCCTCCTATAACGATCCTCTGGAGATCAGAAGACAGTTTGCTGGCCCCTCTTCCAGAAATTTCCCTCCTCCTTGCATGGTTTTGTCAATGGCTCCCTACCTCAATCAGAATAAAGTCCAGACCCCTCAACGCGTAAAAGTCATCATGCCTTGACCCAGGCCTGACTCTCAGCAGCCCCATCTCTCTTCCATCCTGCCTCACAGGCTAGAGTTCCAAAAAACCAATAGCAGTTGCTCACACACATGGCCAACAATGTTTCCATGCCTCTGTTCATGGCTCCTCCTCACGTGTAATGTGCACCTCTGCCCTCGTCCTTTCTTCCCCCCTTCTCCTTCAAGTGATAGAACTTCGACACCTATCTCAGGCCTTGTGGCCACTAAGAAACCTTCATCACCATCACAGAATGGGCTAAATATGCCTTTTGTGTACTTCACAATATCCAAGACAAATTTACTCATGGCATTAATCTCCATTGTACTAGAATTATCCACTTTCTCTGTCTCCACTGGTAGACTCAAGGACAGAAACTTTGTCTTAGTACATAATTGTCATGTCCCCAGTCCATGCCTGACCCACAGAAATGACTCAGTAGATATTCATTGAGTTGAATCAAATCCCCCAGGGCTTAAGCCAAGAAGGCAGACCATGAGCCAAGCATCTTCCCATTGATCATGTCCTCTCAGGGGATGTCAGCCAGAGGGCAATACTGGGGGACACCAAGGTGGACAAATATCCACCCTGTCATTAAAGAAGTGTACACAGTCCTACCAGGAAGACATGTCTGTACAACACAGTGCAGAAGCAAGTTCGTTGGACAAGATGGTAACACAGAGGAGGGGCAGCCACCCCTGCCTCAGAGAATCATGGGAAGGAGGGAAGACAGTAACATTTTTCATTTTTTCAACAAATATTTATTGAAATGAATTATATGCCAGTGAAAATTTTAGGCATTGAGGAATACAGCTGCAAATCGACCAGATAAAAATCTCTTCCTTCATGGAGATTACAGCCTAATGGGCAAGTGAGACATTGAGATAAATAAGTAAAACATAGAGTATTTTAAATAGTGACAAAGACTACCAGGAAAAAGAAAACAGTGACAGGAAGCAGGACAGAGAGCACCTCACCATAAAAACTACATTGGCCTTGGCCAGGTGGCTTCATTAGTTGGAGTGCCATCCCATACATCAGAAGGTTGCAGGTTCAATCCAGGTCAGGGCACAGACCTAGGCTGTGGTTTCGATCCCAGGTCACGGTGCATATGGGAGGCAACTGATCAATGTTTCTCTTTCTCTCTCCCATCCTCCTTCTCTCTCAAATTAATAAACACACCCTCAGGTAAGGATTTTTTAAATCACACTGAAGGATGTGAAGGGGCCAGCTATGCAGACATGGGGGAAGGGTGGTTCAGGCTGAAGGGGTGCATGTGACACCTCACTGAAGTGGGCCAGTGTCATCCACGCAGGGCAAGGGGGCTGGGAAGTCATCACACAGTCTGTCTTGTACTCTGTGTGCTTCAGGGAGACACTGTAGGGTCTTGAGGAAAAAGAACCAGGGTCTGACTTCTACTGCAAGACAATTACCCTGGCTGTGTGTCAGGCACAGACCGGAGGGGGCAACAGCCTGCTGTTTCAGGTCCTGGGATGTGCAGGATGAACCTGAGAGTTACGTCCTGTCATTACCTTGGTGCTGAGAAAGGTCAGTAAGGAGCTCATGGGTGCACAGCCAGCAAGCGGCAAACCTGGAACTTATACCAGGTCTCCATGGCTCCAAATCGACATGCCCTCTCTCTCCCTACCATAGCACTACCAACCCCTGAGACCCTAGGAACAGGAGCTCACTCCCCCAAAGGCAGCAGGACAGCATGGGAAGAGCCGAGGACCAGGCAGAAGTAGCCACAGCCCCACTGATGAAGAGGGCTGTGTGTGCCCTTCTGAGTTCGAAAGGAAGCCCTTCAGCCAAAGTGGCAGAGTCCTCATCTGGCTCCATTTTTGTCTCTGAGCCTCAGTGTCCTTCCTGAGTGACCCTTCTCTCATCTGGCTCAAGTATAGAACAGATAAATCCTTTTTTAATTTCCATTTTAGTACCTGAGATGCATTACTATGTCCAGATTGAAATATATTCAGTCATCAGAAAGGAAATAATTATAGAAAGACAAAACAGCATTCAGATAGGTAAGCCCACTCATGCTCCCTACTTCAAAAGGCTGCAGTTCTCTGGGTTCCTTCCCATGTAACCCTCATCAGTCACTCGCCTGGGCCCTGGGCCCTGGGCCTCCCTACTCACCTTCTGCATGTAGGTCTTGTCAGCCCCTTTCACTGCACCCACTGTTTCCTTCTTGACCCCCATCCCATATGACATAATTTCAGTCACGTCACACTTGTTTGCCTTCTATTTCTTCCTGTAAGAAGAACATTTCCTAAGGTCAGAGGGCAGGTAGGGCTCGTTCATTGATGCATCCCCAGCACTTAACTGGGGCCTGACACGTCAGACATTCCATAGATGTCTCTTGATTATTGCCACTGTGTGAGCCCCCGAAAGGTGTAAAAGATCTTTCTTCTTACCTCTCAGGAGTCCCACTAGGTCTTCCAAGTTTTTGTTCCAAATTTGACTAAAATCCAATGCATGCACCAGCTCTCTAAGCCTTCAGGCTCAGATGAGGACTTGCCCCACCAGCCTGCCAATCCTCAGGCCTTCGGACACAGTCTACGAAGTACAACCCTGGCTCTCCCAGTTCTCAGCTTGCGGATGGCAGACTGTGGGGCTCCTCAGCCTTCATAACCATGTGAGCTAATTCCTATAATTAAATATAGATACATACAATCTCCTATTGGTTCTGTTTCTCTGGAGAACCCTGTCTGATTCGGAAAGTTACAAGGGTTTTAGAAACTGTGCCAGGAACTGTGGTGGGGGACAAGACTGAATATATCATTCTTAATCAGATATGATTCAGCCCAATTTCATTCTTCGACAGAAAAGACAGACCAGAAAGGTTGTGTCTCGCTCAAGTTCACACAGTGGCAAATGCAGAACCATGGCATCTGAACCCCGGTACTGGACACTGCACTGTCTTGCACTGTCTGGCTCCTGCTTGCTGCCCAGCAACGGAGAACACTGTCAGCTCAGCCTGTAGCCAGTGCCTCAGGTCTGCTGCAGAGAGCCACCCACTCCCGTCACACCACAGAGGCAGCCCGCCTCCTTGTCCTGATGCAGTGAGAGTAAAAATGCCCGGACCTTTCCGCCTGACACAGGACCCTTGTGGACAACACTGCCTCCCAGAGCCGCTGCCACGCTGGCCAAAGCTTTGTGGGGCCTGCTCCACAGTATTACTTCACCCCAGCCCAATCCTGTTTCCTTCCCTTTTCTTTCATAAGATTTCCCTTGCACCCTACACTTTGTCCCAGCATCAACTTTTAGAGAACCCAACCAATGACACCCTGGTCTCCGGACTACAAAGCCACTATTTACTTCCATAAGCATCACAGACAGGCTCTTCTACAGCCCAAAGAACACAGACAGGCTCTTCTACAGCCTCAACACATCTACACCTGAGGCAGGCCGGGCAGCCCACCACAAGGTTTCTGTTACACCAGAATCTCTCCAAGGTTAGCTCTGTGTGCAAGTGCCTAAGCCATTGGGGTTGCTGCAGTTTGTATTTAATGTCCAAACACTCTGAGGGGCTGGCAGATGAAAACATCTATCCTCTCTGTGTCTTGCAAAAACACTTATTAGCTTGCTGTCTACCCATATTCAGGAACAGCAGAAAGAAGGAGGGAAAGAAAAAAAGAATAAAAAATCTGTTACTGCCTGATAAATAGAGTGAGCCCCACAGAGCGCCGGGGCTGCGGTGGCCACTGTAACATATTGTTATGCATCACCACCAGAGCCCTTGTAGAGCAACCACAGACCATGTCTGACATCACCTCCGCTGACCTTTTCAATATTGCCCTGCACTGTGGAGCCCAGGCTTCCAGAGGAATTCAAATCAAATGTACTCAGGCAGAAAGGATTTGGCTGTGGGCAGACCCTATCAGTCTCTTCACGTTTTGCTGTGTCATTCTCATGTAAATTGTAATTCTTTATTAGCATGGCCAGTCTTCCGCCCAGGTGCAGGAGGCGCTGGCTAAATGGCAGCCAGGCCGCATCTGCCAGTACAGAGAGCCAGCACAAGTCAGGACACCAGCCAGGGCCCCACTCAAAAGCACAAAGCGGGGATGTGAAGTACAAACCTACCCTCTTAACCAATGTGTAAGGGCAGGATACTGTATTGTAACTACAGGCACTGGGTGATACAGCAGATCTCCAGATCCACCCTCCTGTTCTCTTATCCCCTCTCACTGCTTACCTCATTGAAACACAGTGCTTCTCAAAGTGTGGTCCCCAATCAGCAGCCTCAGCATCACCCGGGACCTTGTTAAAACTGCAAATTACCAGGTCTCATTCCAGACCTACTGAAACAGATTCTCTGGGGTGGGACCCAGCAATCTAAGTTTTGACAAGCTTTCCAGATGATTCTGGTATAGGGCAAAGTGTGAGAGCCACTGCCACATAGCATCTTTGCCTATCTCTCCAGCCTTATCTATATCCAGCCCCTGGATGTTTAACCAGTTGAGGGAAGAAAGAGAAGATTTAACTCACCACTATCACCCTCTAAGGGTCATATCCAAGGGGGAGCTTATAGACTTTGGGAAACAGAGTCAACAACTTAAACTCCCAGAAACGGGGACCCAAAGAATCAGAAAAGAAGGATGTGATGGGCTCTTTCTCACAATCAGATCTTCCAAAGGAATCGTAGCTGGTCATAATGTGGAGGAAACTAGAATCAGCCCTTCCCTGGCCTCTCTGGAGGCAGATGAGCCTCCCAGAGAAGCAGCCATGTGAGGGAATCTAAGGTGGGAGCGACTGGGTCTGCTTCAGCCTGGAACAAGCCTGTCTGTGTCATCAGGAACCTAGCTGTTCGTGGGAGGCAGAGATTAGCAGCCAGGCACCACAAGAGTAGATCAGGAAAGACTGTGCAGCATCCCTGTCGGGTGCCTGGGGCAGGGCTGTAATCCCAGCAAGTGGCAGAAACACCAGGCAGGATGACTGACAGAGGCAGCAGCCCAGCATTGGGACAAATCATAGAGGAAAGGAGAACTCTACTGAGGAAGCAGCTCAGTGGCAGCACCACAAGGTCCAGCTGTCTGAGGCCGGATTTGTGCGTCCTGCCCCAGGTAGGCCTGACTCGGGAGCTGGGATGCCTCACTTTGATAGGAAAAGCATCAGACATCCCTGTGAGGAAACACCAGGAAGACAAGAGCTGACGGATCTAATCCAATCTTGCAGATTTGAGAGTTTATGTAAATTCAAGGACTTGAATCCCCCAGGTGAGGGATCTCAGTTCACCAGGGGAGATGCAACCGACTTGCCATGCTAAAAAAGAAGGAGCTTACGAAAAAGGAGGAAAAGGTTTCCAAGTCATCAGAAAGCTCCAGAAAAACAATATTTTGTCAAGTGAAGTGCAAATTAATAGAAAAACACATGGACTGTGTTTCTCTAAAAATACACACAGCTCTGAAAATCACAGAGGGGGAGGAAGCTGGTAAAATCCGTTTGGGGTTTGGCAGACTCCAGTGTGTCTGGGAGTGAGGTGCAGTGCTTTAGGAAAGTGGTTTTTCCTATTGTCTTCCTTTTTCTCCATCCATAATCATTAGGATTCAAAGATTTTTACAGGAAAAATACTTCAAGAGTCATCTACTGGGCTGCCTCATTGAACACATAAAAAACTGAGGTTCAAGGAGATTAAGTGATGGTTTCACAAGTGCAAGTCTGAGAGCACTTGAGAACCAGACCGCGCTGATTCCTCCTCCTCTCCTTGCCTTCCAGTGGCACATTTAGGAGCCATTCAAGACCATGCAGTCCACATAATCCATGGATCTTTTTTCCAACACTCAGGCCATCCTTAGACATAGGGCAAAGTGGAGTCCAATGGCTTCATCCTGGTCTTGGGCCTCGCACAACCTGGGAGCTCTACCAGGGTGGAAGCCCCATGTCCACAGGATCTGTGCTTTCTGACTCAGTCTGTGATCTGTAGACAGAGTCAGGGACCAGGAGTGAGGGTCATTAGTTAAGTCACCCAGAAGCCTGGTGATGAAACACCAAAGCCCCATTATCCATTCAGAGATATGTACATAATTCTATAATGATAAAAGAAACAATCCACCGAGATGTCACAACAGTCCTAAATGTGGATTCATAAAACAACAGAGCCTTGAAACACAGGGTCTGGCAGGAGTAATTCCAGCTGGAGTGTGGTTGGTAGGGTAATAATATGGGTGTCATAATTTATACCTTTATTTTGAACATTTCACCTAAAATTTTATATGCTGTGCTTGAGTGTGATATTGTTATGTTACAGAATGACATGCTTATGATTTTGTTTTTAAAAAGGGGATGTTATTGGTGCTGGATCCTGTATATGAATAGAAACTGATAGAGCTAAACAGAAATAGACTAAACCACTGTTGTAGAAGACTTAGTAGTCTTGTTCAAGACTTGTTCAACACCCCACTCTCAGCCATTGGTAAAACTACTAGACAAAAAAAATCAGCAAGAGTATAGAAAAAATGAGTAATAATCAGTCATCAGAAACTGGTTGACATACACAGAACACTGCCCCCAACATCAGCAGCCTGCACATTTTTTATCCTTGCCTGAGGCTGTTTCCACTGATTTCAGAGAGAAAGGAAAGGAGAGAGAGAGGGAGAGAAAGATCAATGTGAGAGAGAAACATTGGTCAGTTGCCTCCAGTACACACCCCAACTGGGGATCAAACCTGAGACCTAGGCATGGGCCCTGGCCAGGGATCGAACTGGAAACATTTGCATTGCCTAGAACAATGCTCCACCCATCTGAGCCCCGTGGCCAGGGCAGAACACACATTTTTTACCGAAGGCCCCGTGAGTCACCAAGGTACTTGTTCAATGTGATTGCCAGCATGGTCTACGCAGGTCTACTGCGTAGTCATCTGTTTTCTGTTTGTCACTTCCACTTCTTGTGTCCTTTGCTTTTTCTGCTTGCTTTTGGATTAACTTACTGTTTTTATGTTTCCATTTTATTTTCTTTATTTGCTTGTAATCTATAACTCTTCATTTTGTTATTTTAATGGTTTGTTTTTCAGTTTATCAACTTGCCTTCAAGAAGCATCATACCATTTCACAAATAGTAGAATCTTACAATATTACACTTTGGTTTCTCCCCTTGGACCTTTGTGTTGTTGTTGTTATTCATTTTATTTATATATGTTATAAACTCCAAAGTACCATTCATTATTTTGGTTTAACTAGTCATTTCTCTTTCAAGAACAATTAAATAATAAGAAAAAATTCTTACATATAAACTCACATAGTTACAATTTCCAGTGATCTCCATGCCTTACATAGATTCACATTTTAATCTCATCTGATTTGCCTTTTGCCTAAAGACTTTTCTTAATATTTCTTGTAGGGTCCATGTGCTGATGCTGAATGTTTTCAGCTCTTGTATAAATGAAAGCACATTCATTTCACGCTGGTTTCAGAAGATTTGTCACTAGGTACAGAATTGTAGGTGGACAAACTTCTCTCACTACTTTGAAAATATTCTTCATTATGTTCTCTCTTGCATTGTTTCTGATGAGAAATCTAGTGCGATCTGTACCTTTATTCTATTTCTTACTCCTAGCACATCCTTTTTCTTCAGCTGTTTCTGATATTTTCTTTTCATCAGTGGTTGGAACAGTTTGACTGTACTGCATTACAATGTACTTTTTCTGATATTCCATGTGCGTGGAGTTCAGTCAGTTTCTTAGACCTGTAGGTCTGCAGTCTACATCACACTTGAAATTCATTTGGTCACTTAAAAAATATTTCTTAAGCTACCCCTCCTCCCCTTCAGAAACTCCAATTACATCTATGTTAGGCTCCTCATAGCTCACCGTTGCTCTTTTCATTTTCTTCTTTAGTTTTCTTTTTACCCAGTGATTTATGTTTGATAGTTTTTATTTGTATGTCTTCAAGTTCACTAATTATTTCTTCTGCCATGTATAATCTTCTGTTAATTCCATTCTGTGTTATTCATCACAAATACCATAGTTTTCATCTTTACAATTCTGACTTGGAAACATATATAAATATTCCACAGATCTCCTTAATGTCTTAAACATGTGAAATACAGTTACAAAAAATCTACCCTAATGTTCTTGTCTGTTAATTCTAATATCTGTGTCCATTGTGGGCTGTTTTGATGCACTGATCAGTCTCTTCATTGTAGACCGTATTTTCCTGCTTCTTTGTATGCTTGGTAATCTTTTGTTGTCTGGCAAATTACATAAATTTTGCTTCGTTGGATGTTGGATCTTTTCATATTCCCATAATTATTTTTGAGCTTTGTTCTGGGATATAAAGTTACATAGAAACAGTTGCTCTTTGGGGTCTTGCTCTGATGATTTGTTAAGCAGGTCTGAAGCAGGGTGATTATCCCCCATTATTAAGGTAAGACTTTCCTGAATATTTTTACCTGGGCCCCATGAATTACAAGTTCTACAGTGTGGCTGGAAAAACAGGTATTCTTTCTGACAGGTACATGCTGGGCACTGTTTTCTAATTCTGGCAATATTCTCTCATGCAAGTGCTCAGCAGTACTCTGCTGAACACTTGAGTGGGGTCCCTGAAAAACCCCAGAGTTCTCTCTCCATGCAGCTTTCTTCCCTTCAGTTCTCTGCCCTGTAAGTATTAGCCACCTTGGTCTCCCCGGACTCTCAGCCTTGTCTTTTCAACTCAGGGAACCTACTACATACCTCCTGGGGTCTCTCTCTCTATACCACAACCTGGAAACTCACAACCATAACTAAGGCAGATGTAGGGCTCCCCTCATTTGATCCCTGTCTCTTGGGGATCACTGTTCCTTTATTGTTAAAGATTTTTGTATGGGGTCTCTGGTTGTTTCTTTCAGGATGGTAAATCCATCCCTATCAGTCCATCATGGGTGAAAGTAAAAAGCCTATAGGAGTTTAACCAGGGGCCTGGGCCCAGCCACAGGGATCTTGGCAGAAAGGCCAGAACTGAAGATCCATCACACAACATCCAGCAGGAATGTTGTCTTGGGGACCGTCTGCAGGTGCACATGGCCCACGGTCCTGTCAGTCATTTTTAATCCTAGTGGTGGTGTGAAAATTCGCAGCGATGCCTTCTCTCTGTGCTCTTCTCTCTGGCTAAAGGAGGGGGAAATAGAAGAGTTCGAAGTGATAATGTTATGGCTTTAAATGTAACTTTAAAATAATGGTATTAAAATATCTGAGGCTATATAACCCTTATAATTTACAAACCAATTTCATATTCATTATATTTTTCAATATTTTCTATTTATTCAGTATAGATATATACACTAGTAAGTCTCTCTCAGTGGTGTTTGGAACTCAAGTTTGACAGCCAGAGCAAGAGCTAAAACTTAGATCATTACTTAACTATAAGGTGTAATGTAGAGATAATTATAGGCCAACTTTTTTAAAAATTGAAGGAAAAGTTAAAGTCTATCATAAATTAAGGAGATCAAAGAGACAAAATAACAAATGCAAAGCATAACTCTTTATTAGATCTTGGTTCAAAAAACAGCTATAAAAGATATGTGGGTAGAAAAGTAAAGAAATTTGAGTACAGAGTGAATATTAAGTCATCTCAGAGAATCACTATAAATTTCATAGATGTGATCATGATATCATTATTTACACAGGAAATGTTATTTTTCCTAGGCATATGTGATTAAATAATTTGAGGTAAAATGTAATGATTTCCACAGCTTATACATGGTTTGGGGAAAATGAAATATGTATGTTCACACATCTATACAAGTGCAACAAATACGACAAAATGAAAACAACTGTTGATTCTAAGTGGTGGGTGTGCAAGTATTCACTATATGGTTCATTCAAGGTTTCTCTATGTTTGACAGTGTTAATTGCAAGATGATGGGGAAGATTGAAATGATAATATTAGATAGACTCTGAAACACAAGAAAGAAAATCTAAGAATGGACAAAGAGGACAATGAATTCTCCTTACATCAATCATGCATACAATTTCAGATTCAGGTGAGTGAAATTTAAAACACATTTACTGTAAATTAGAAATCTATTTAGATTAAAGTATTGTTAAAGTCAGTAAACTAGCATTTGGGTGTTTTAAATCTTCCTTGTTATATCAATAGTAATTCAGATATCTTTTATTGT
This sequence comes from Sturnira hondurensis, assembly GCF_014824575.4. Taxonomy (NCBI): domain Eukaryota; kingdom Metazoa; phylum Chordata; class Mammalia; order Chiroptera; family Phyllostomidae; genus Sturnira; species Sturnira hondurensis. The sequence goes on along the minus strand of NW_028075797.1, from coordinate 3,415,416 downwards.
AGGAATACACTTCCCAATAGAGTGAGAAAAAGACCACAAAGTCAGTAACAATCTGACTATGTAATTTACACGTTGGATGTACAGTTGATTCTTGTGATTCCTGGTAGCTACAGTCTGTACAATTGCCAGCAGCACTGAATTAGCAAATGCTGAGTCATTGCTCCCGGGGAAAATATGCACATACATGAGTGCATCTCTCATACGAATTACAGTCTTAAACAATCCCAATATAATCTTTTTTAAAAATCCTCACCCAGGAATATGTTTATTAATTTTAGAAAGAGAAGAAGGGAGAGAGAGGGGGGAAAAAGCATCGATGGGAGAGAGAAACATTGAACGGCTGCCTCCCATACACGTCCTGACCAGGGATTGAACCCACCTTCGTTTGGTGTACAAGACAACACTCCAACCAATGGTGCCACCCAACCAAGGCTAATCTTAATATAATCTTACATTGTAAGATAAATATATATTTAAAAGTAAGATATATAATGTATGTAATAATTTATTGTATTTATTATAACCTTATAACTCTGAGATTATATTATTTATTGTAACCTTATAATCCTAAGATTATAATAAATGTACAGTCAGCCCTCTATATGAAGCAGGGCCCAAAAATACTAGGATTATCTTCTAGAGGGTGGGCCCCTTGTAGTGCAGGCTTCCCCCACTAGGTGAGTGTTCTAGGAACCCATCTGTACCAGTGTACCAGCTGGCATTGTTGTGAGAGGCTGCGTTCAGCTTCAGTTAATTGTTTTTTAAGACTCTTTCAATGCCCATTTCATGGTGGGTGATTTACGAGCACATCTACCTGTATGACACTGAGTGTACAGCAGTTTTGGGCCAAAAACAGCATGACCTCTGTGCCCCACCCTCTCTATTTACCCAATCTTACCCCAAAGAACTTTGTTTTGTTTCCCCAGATGAAAAAAGTCCTTAAAGGGAAATGTTTGGCAGATACGGAAGAGATGAAACAAAAATGGCAGAAGCACTCAAAGGCATCAAAATAGAAGAGTTCGGAAAGTCTCAGTAGACATACTGCATCAAATGCGGAGTACTTTGAAGGTGACTGAAGTTTAAATACGTAAGAAGAAATACACAATTTTTATAAATAAATTCAGGGTTTCGGGATCCCCCTTCATATCTGTGGGTTCTGCATGCACAGATTCAACCAACCATGCATCAAAAATATTTTGAAAAAAATGTTATGTTATCGCCAACAAGCATGTACCATGTGGTTAGGACTACGACGGCTGCATCTGTACTAAACATGTACATACTGTTCTCTTGTCATTATTTCCTAAACAATAGAGTATAACAACTATTTACATAGCACATGCATTATATTAAGTACACTAGAGATGATTTAAAGTGTATTGGAGAATGTGTGTTTTATTCTACTTTATATAAGGGACCTGAGCATCAGCAGATCTTGGTATCTGCAGAGGGTTCTAGAACAACTTCCCTATGGAAACCAAGGGATGGTTGTTATCTTAAATCTAAAAACAATGCATCTGGAAGATTCTATTTTCCTTGTTTTACTAAAGAGAAAATGGAGTTCAGAGAGTTAAATGACTTGCCTGAGGCCACCCCACTAATAGGTGCCAGGGCTGGGACTCAAATCCCCAACCCACTGGCTCCAGAGTCAGAGGTTCTTGTGCTACACCCTGCTGTCACCTTTATCTGGTCACCTCTGTGTGAAAGCTGACATGAAAAGCCAGAGCAGGGCCCTGTTTGATCTCAGCTAAGAAGGTTCATGTTAGGTGACTCAAATTTTTCTCTGCTCTGAACGTGTCTGCCAAAGACCAAACAAGTTCAATGAGTATTGATTTTGAGGCTACAGATAATTTTAACAGGTTGGCAAATTCACCAACACAGAGTAGGATCTACTGTAATTTACAATTGGGAACCTTTCTACTAAATTGTAATGGGCAATAACCACATTAAATTTATTTCTGTACATTCAACAATGCTTTCCCCAGAGAAGATGCCTGCTATAGCTTTCATAAATAATGAATGAAAGAATGAATGAATGAACGAAGTTAATAACCTAAACCCAATAGATGGTGTTTCATAGATAAGAAAACTCAAGATTAAGACAAACAAAACCAGACAAAGATTACCTCGAATTCCTTCTTGCCTTCAGCCTCCCAAATAAAGATGAGTAAGCCCTTTGGAAGAAGTTAAAGCTCACAGCATTGCCTCCAGACCTATGGAAAAGGGTGGGCAAATGCTCATTCAACAGTTGCCAGGAAGTTCCTAAATTATGAAATAGGTTATATACCTATCAAAACGGGAACTCACTTTTTAGAAATCAAGACAGATTTTCTCAGGTTCTGAATGGTGCTTAGCTCTCAGTCCACAGAGGGTAAATACCACACAGAACACAGCGTGTTACCACAGTATCTTAACTGTGAGTTAACGTGTAAAGCATGAACTTTAGTGCTAGTCTACAAATCATGTGACCCGTGAGCGATCACCCCACGAGGGCTTGCTGAATGTGTGTCAGGCAGCTGGCTCACAGACAGCAGAGCGTGTTGTCATGCTGCCTCCTCATCTCCCAGTGAGAAATCTGTGTGACATTTTCTGAAATGGGTAAATGAAAGAGGGAGTGGCCAAGCAAGATCCAAGTGCAGCAAAGAAACAGGAAGCCATATTGCTGGAAGTGAAATTTGATTCTCGTGTTAATGGAGTTACAGAAGACTGTGGGAACAGTAGCACTGCAGCCGGACCCCAAATATGCATCCAGAAGTCAGTGAAGGCAAATAAATATGGGAGGATTTGTGAAAAAGGTGACTAGGTCCCAGAGGAAAAGATGCTGGCGAGAGACATCACACCAAAGGAATGCTCAGAGAATGCTCAGGACATTGAAAACACAAAGAATAACGGTAGAAAGATGATTCAAACTTCGAAAGGAGCAAGACAGTTCGTGCTCACTCTGTGTCATAAATTAAACCAAGAGAGATCAACACTATTCAAACTACTCTTGATAAGGTTTTTACAAACAAAAAAAGCATTTTAATTTTCAATGTTTCAATTGTTTTAAATTATTCTGTACCAAATAATGTAGTTTTCCTATTTTCCACTTGCCTATATGTTTGTAACTGACAGCAAGAACACTTTGAATGTTTGAGAAAAAAACTTAAAGGTCGTTGAACAATCATAATTTTCCCATTGATTAAAAAGGTCACTTTACTTGGTTTCAGTTTACAGGGTCATTGTATTGTTCCCACTATCATGAAAAGCAAGAACTGTCTGTATTTTTAATGATAAAACAATATGTTATTTATCATTAAATAAGGCTGGTAATTAAATGAAAATGAAATACGAGGTAAAGAATTTCATCTTTAAGACCTATTGCATTTTTCCATGAAAAACTGTGTGTGTTCCTATCAGACAAGCAACATACTGACAAAGTTCCAGAACTAAATTGGGGGAGGGGGGAGTTGGACCTCTCCTAAACAAACATTCATAGCTCTGACATTTTCAGTAAGAAAAAAATTTTTTAACTGTTTCTATTTAGACAAGAGAGGAATGCTTGTGAAATCTGTCAGGCCTGTGAGGAGAAGTAGGCAGAGGCTCAGAATTGCCTCTGACAGTTCAAGCCCCTAGATTACCCTGATGCTCCCAGATGACCTCACCCTTGGAGGCCAGACTACACTAGGCTGTCCTAAGCAGCTAATAATTCAATCAGTACTTGCTGATTTATTATGAATCTTAATTTTTAAAACGATACATTCAGTGACTTGAGATAAAGGTAGGACCGTATTCAAGCCCAGCCTACTCACCTTCATAAAGCCGCATCTCAGATCAGAAGGCTATCCTTCGATCTCCCATGCCCCGCACTTCACAGTGGGGCTGCAGCTGACAAAACTTGCTCTCAGCAGAGGGACACATGGTGTCTATTTCACTTGACAGCACAAAGATAAAGCATCGAAAGTCCAGTTTAGTGCCCAGGTGTCTGCTGAGCACCAACCCCACAGGGCATGATGCTGGGAGCAGAGGATGCAGAGATGCAAAAAATCTCAGCAGCCCGAAGCCAAAGGGACAAGTACAAAAAAGAAAGAGAATCTACCAGGCTCCCCCCCCCCCCCCCCCGGGGCACGACCNGGGCCCCCCCCCCCCCCCCCGGGGGCACGACCAGGGAGTGATTCCTTTTGCCAAGCGTGCAAGGGGAAGTTACGGGAAGATGAGGTAACTCCAGGCCAACTACAAGGTGGGGTTGTCCATCAGCCAGAGCATCAGAAGCTTGGCACAGGGCGGGGAGGGAAGTGCAGGGTAGGCCTGGGCAGCCTGCTCCACACACAGACGGAGCTCAGGTTATCTGCTGGGAATGGCTGGAGACGGGTGCTCAAAAACAGGCTGCCACCATTATGCCTGGAAAGCTATTTTTTTTTTTTGGTGCTATTTTTTTTCTTTAGTTCCTTCAAGCAGAGGTGCTGGCTAGCCTCAGCCAGTAATCACTACACTCACCAGCAAGCTCTCAGCTCCGTTCCTCACTCCACACCCCCACCCCATTCCTCCCTGTGCTCAGAGAAAACCATGAAAGGAAGGGCAGGATTAGCTGGCATAAGCCTGGGGAGAACAAGAACCATGAGTGTTTTTTTCACTGCTGTTCCCCCAGCAGGCAACACCATGCCTAAGAAATGGATGGCACCCAATCCAGGTGTGTAGATTTGGTTACTAGTGCCCTTTAAAGAGTCTTTGGCTGTGCAAAGGAAAATCTAGAGGGAAGGGGCAGAAACAGCTTAAATCTTTCTTCATTAGTGAAAGGCACCTTCTTTGATGAAGGCATTTTAGCACATATTTTAAATTGTGTATTTTCAATGTTAAAAGAGTTTTACTTGGGGTTGAGGCAGCTGCAAAGGCATTACTCGGTCTTTGATCTAGGGGACAGCTAAGAAGATGTCTCTGGAAATCCTACCAGATCCGTCCTCTTTCCTCATCCCCTTAAAAAGTTCCTGATCCTCTGCATTCAACCAGTCTCTTCGAAAGGTTTGCCTGAAATCAAGAAAAAATACAGCTTTTAGGGAAGTTTCTGGAGATGGTTGGCCAATAAGTTTTAGGAACGGGAATATCTGCTATCCACTTTTAAATTGTTTCCTGCCCCTGCTGTCATTTCCAGTACTCCTCTACCCCAGCTCCTCCACTGAAGTCAGGTGTGGGTGGTGGGGTGGAAGGTGGGACACTTCTGTTTCCATTTGGTGTGAAACTGTGAGGAAAGCATGAGACAGAGACAGCTGGTGACTTTCAGTGGACAAGGCAGTCAGACACGCAGAGGGTCCAGGAAAGATCCAGACTTACTACTGCAGTGAAGCAAGATAGAGGCTTGCTAACAACAACAAAAAAGCTTTTCAAAGGGAGAGGCAACAAGCATTTATTTGAGGTCAATGAGAACGGCTACTTGGGACACACTGATTCAGGCAGAAGGAGCAGTGTTCAGACTGGGAGACAAAGGCAACAGTGTTTATGAGAAATGGGAAGGGGACCAAGTCCGACGATGGAGAAATCAGGCACTTCTGCTGCTGCAGATCGCGTAACATAGTGACATTCTAAACAGTGCTTTTTTTTTTAGGCCCTGGCTGGTGTAGCTCAATGGATTGAGCACAGGCCTGAGAACCAGAGGATCATGGTTCGATTCCCAGTCAGGGCACATGCCTGGGTTGCAGGCCAGTTCCCTGCAGGCCAGCTCCCAGCAGGGGACGCACGAAAGGCAACCATACATTGATGTTTCTCTCCCTCTCTCCTTCCCCTCTAAAGATAGATAAATAAATAAAATATTTTAAAAAAATAAACGGTGTTTTTAGTTTTTAGTCCAGTAGTCATAGCAACTGCTTTCTTCTCATTTTTGCGTTTGCATTTTGTTTGTTTGTGGGGCACAGGTTACTCAGGCCCAGTCCAGAGGTGATTTCGCCCTGCTTTAACCCTCCAAAGTCTGAGGTCTAAGATGGGCGAGGCAGTGCTTCTGGCGTGGCTCCTGCTCCATTTTAAAGGGGCTCCACACTGTTTACAGGCTCCAGGTGTGTCATTTGATTAAAACAGGAAGGGTGCAGAGATCAAACTTATGTTTGTCAGAAAAAGGGGAAGGGGGCAGGGCTCGATGAAAAAGGTGACGGGATTAAGAAGCTACAAAATAGTAGTGGGGATGTCAAATACAGCAGAAGGAATATAGCCAATAATATTGTAGTAACTACATGCAGAGCCAGGTGGTTACGAGAATTATCAGGGGAATTGCTTTGGAAATTATATAATTGTCTAACTACTATGCTGTACACATGAAACTAATATAAAGTCATATTAAATATCAATTGTCATTGAAAGAAAGAAAGGCTTGGTGAACCCAGGACACTCAGTTTACCTGCTAGGTTTCCCCCAAACCTCTCCTAGCTTTTAGATTAAAAGGAGCTTCAGCCACTTTCAAGCTGTTTGAGCCTGCACGCACTCGCCATGAATCCACCCGCAGCTGTCACCAGACTCACACCAGCTGTATTGTTTCAGGATCCCATCCATTACCTGCCAAAACTGAATGCTTCTTTCCTGCCTGCCGGGCACAACCAGTCCCAATCCCCTGATGCAGGCACCAAACGGGATGGTGGTTCTCTGTTCTTGGCTGAGGCAGAAGCTCACTAATCTCACTTTCCATTCCAATCTACATCTCTCTGTGAGTCCAGTGCACCCCACTCACCTCCTGCATCCTGCTAAGAAGATGTCCCTGGAAACCTTACCAGATCCGTCCTCTTTCCTCATCCCCTTAAAAGCTCCTGATCCTCTGCAGTCAACCAGTCTCTTCCATCGGAAGGTTTGCCCCAGATAAGATAACAAATTATAGAGTATGATCATCTGAAAAGAGAGGTTCATGCATTCATTTGGTTAACAAAGGTTTCTGAGCTATGCGCTAAGTGTAGGGCACACAATACGGGTTTTTTAAAATATATATATACAGATTATTCCCTGGCTGATGGAGCTCGGGCCTGCAAACCAAAGGATCGTGGTTCAATTCTCAGTCAGGGCACATGCCTAGGTTGCAGGCCAGTTTCCAGCAGGGGACACACAAGAGGCAACCATACATTGATATTTCTCTCCCTCTCTCCTTCCCTTCCCCTCTAAAGATAAATAAATAAATCTTTAATAAATATATATATATATAATATTAATATAAATACACACACACACACAGATTATGGTTGCTGCTCTCAACCTCAGTCTAATGGAGGAGGCATCCATTCAACAAATCATCTGGTGGCTGATGTGAGTACAATCTGTAGGTAGTGCCATGAAGGAAAGGAACTCATTTCTCTGAGAGTTTTTACGAGAAGAGCCTGGCCAAGCCTGGGCAGCCAAGAACTGCTGCCCTGAAGGAGTGTCGTGTGTGTGATCTGGGTAACAATTAACTAGAGCACGAGCGGGGACGGGGGAGCAATACAGCTGGAGGAGGCAGGCAGGTGCATGTGGAGAGGAGGAACGGGGCAAACTTGAGGAGCTGGAAGGACTTCAGAGTGGAGAAAACACAGAGCATGTGAGGTGAGAACAGGCATGGTCTCTACGGAGGCACCATAGGTGGGAAGGGGCTGGTCCTAGCCTGGGGCAAAGATAGCTCCCTAGTGAGACAAACCCCCAGGCACTCACACCTTTATGGAGTCCCCTCCCCTTGAATCTCAGTGGGCCCCGAGACTTATTTGGGACCAATAGAATGCAGTAAAAGTGACTTTGTACGACTTGTAAGGCAGGAACATAAGAAGCCATATGTCTTCCAATGAGAAATCTTAGAAAACTTGTACTGCCTTAACACTGCTAAGCCCATGCTAACCATGTGGAGAGGCCGCGTTTAAAGAGAAATGCCCAGCTAGCCCACCTTGCCAGGCCAACTGAGGCACCAGACTTGTGAGTGAAGAAATCGTCTTAGACGTCCATTCCAGCTGAGCCTTGAGATGACACCAGCCCAGCCAATACTGGACTGTAGCTACTTCAGAAACCCCGAGTGAGAACCACCCAGCCAAGCTGTCTACCTGCAGCACTGGGAGAGCCAAATAAACTGTGCTTTAAGCTACTAAATTTGGGGCTTAAACTTAGAGGAACAGAAATTTGAGCCCGGAAGTTGGGTGCTGCCAAAAACAAAAACCAAAAGAGCTCGAAACCCTGAAACAAGGCTGAAGACCTGGAAATGTAGGGCTGTCCATTTCGTGTCGTGAATAGCGAATGCTGCCCAGACAGGCATAGGAGCACAATGCCTGCCCAACAGAAGCTTGGCTTCTGTCTCCCTATCGAATTCCCACAATCTTTCATCTGAGTCATGTGTTTTCCAGATGGACACTGAGGGTTTGGTGTGTCCTTCTGGGCATAATGCTGTGAAATTGTAACCAAGTTGACTAACAAGGTGTCTCTATTTCCCCCTTTTCAACCTCTGCCATTTACAACAAAACAGCAAAAGTGGGTGGCAAAATATAGACCTGTCAGGACCCTTGCCCCAACAGAAATAAAGAGATATGTGCAACTGTCAAATCTCAAGTGTTCTCTATCCAGAGGAACATTACTGCGTCCTCCCTGGCGTCCCTTGACATCCCATAATGCTCCTATCAGTGAGAAAACAACGATATGGGACGCAGGTGCTTCTTCTGGGTTTATTTTCACTGGGTTTGGTGATACCCAGGGTGGATTTTCAATCCCAATAAGGCAGTTTTACACAGCATCCCTGCCTTCTCAAGTGGACAGAAATACATGTTATTCATTATACCAGCCAGACTAAAATGCCCAGAAAGTGTCACCTTGGTCTGTGATGAAATTCTATTACTATTGTTAGAGATTTTTAGATGTCATTTAATCTATCTAACAAGCTTATTCATTTGTTTCTTCATTCAATGACTTTCTTTTATTATTGAATGCCTCCTGTGATTCAGGTACTGTACCTTTACGAAGTCCATTTTCTTCATTGTGATGGGCGACTGTAGTCTTAGGCTGCAGTTTCTTTAACTTTTGGGTCCTGGTGGAGCTACCTCTGAGCCCAGCCATGGTCCCAGGATGGCCACACACACGGGGTGTGTGTTTCTATTGCTCAGGTTTCCAGAGTGGTGTCAGTGCCTTATTCTCCTGGAGGTCTTTCTCGGTTCTTTCTTTGATTCCAAGTATTGACCAGCCTTTCAATAAACTCCCTTTCTTTGTTAAATTAGCTGGAGTCTATTTTTACTGCTTACAGCTAGGGAACAGCATTTGATATATTCTTCCTTAAAGATCAGGTGGCAAGGAGTTTTATGTTCTTCAGGACCTTAATCGAGCTTGAAATAAAATAGAAAGCGCCACTCTGTCAGTCGCAGACCTCCCGGTCTGAATGTCACTGCCATGCAGCGGAGCAGCCGTGTCAGGGCGAGCCATTCTGTGGTGGTGGTAAGAGAGAAGGAGGCAGAATGGCCGAGGCCTTGGAGCAAGACAACACCAAGAGGGGCTGTGGCTGTTCTTTTAAAGGAACAGATTATTAAATGCATTCTTATGTGAGTAATTATTTTTTAAAGTGCCCTAGTTAACATTTCATTCTCTGATTACCACTAAACCCCAAATTCCATTTCAAAATCATAAAAACAATCAGTATTTGTGAAAGACTTTGCGGTGTTCAATGGTTGGGTTAGGTTCTTTGTCTCTGGTGTTTAAGCAAAACTGATTTACTCAAAACCCCAAACCAAGAATGGTCTTATATTGAATCTCAGGCAAACTAAGACTCTAAAACCCTTGCTTTGATCAGGGACTGAGAGCACTTGAAAAGAATACGGTGGTAATCCTCCCACTCTCCACCTCAAAAAAAAAAAAAAAAGGCATCAACCACTGATGCAAATGGCAAGTGCTTCCTTGTGCTTTGAACTAAAAACCGCACAATGCTGGGGGCATGAGAGAAGCGCCCACATGAAAATTTTCTGTAATGGAGACAGAGACAAAAAGTAATCATAAAACACTTCCTGTTATGGTCAATTGGGCTGAGAAAGTAAAGTCAAAGTCATTTTCCTGCTACCTGGACCCCACCGCTTTCATCCCTGTAACAATGCATTTTTTTCCAGCTGTTTTATGTTGTTCTTTTAGAGAATTTCCTTGTAATGTTGGATGTGGAGAGGCACATCCTCAGGCAAATATGAGGAAGCAGCTGGTGGAGCCCTTCTACCCTCCATCCTCACTGCCCACCAACCAGTCAACTTCTTGGGCGAGAGGACCTCGTCCATCTAGTTCCTGCTGCACGCCCGTGACACAGCCCAGGGGCTGGCCTGTCATAATTATCTGTTTAATTAACGAATGAACGTGTTGGCAAAGACCCTTGTCATCTCTTTCCTGAGCAGTTTCGTTCCCTAATGCATGCCTGTGCTCTCACTCTGTTCCCGTCTATCAGTTATCTATTGCTGTGTAGCTAACCAACCCAAACACAGTGTCTTGAAACAATAGTAACCCTTAGTTTTGCCCTCCAAACTGGAATTCTGGCAGGGCTTAGCGGGCGAGCTCCTCTCTGTGCCATGCTGCATTAGATGGGACCGCCCAACCAGGGGCTGGACGAGCTACGTCCAGCATAGCTCATCCATGTGGCTGGGAACTCAGCCCTGTCGGCTGGGGTCCTGAATTCCTCTCCATGTGTACGTTTCCACAAACGTTTGGTGGCTGAGTTCCCAGGGCAAGCATACCACAGAGCTAGGTGGTAGCTGTGTTTCCCTCTTTGATCTGGCTTGGACGTCACACAGCGTCCTAAGTCTGCCCAGATAGTCTTCAATGAAAGGAATTAGGTCAATGTCATATTGTAGGAAGAGGTTGTGGGCTGGCTGATGCTGCTACAGCCATTTACACAATCTGCCACATTCTCTCTAACCACCTTCCTCAAGGCTTCTAGATTTTCTAAAACACAAATCTGATTGTGGCACCTTTCTGTTTAAAAAACGTCCGAAGTTCCCCTTTACTAAAAGGCTAAATTCCATACTCCTAGTGTAGGGCAGAGAGAGCATGGAGGGTGTGCGAGGCTCCCATGACCTGGCGCCCAAACCCTTCCTAGTTCCACCTCCCACCCGGTCCCCCAGGTGCACACCAGTAGCAGCATCTTTCCTTCCCTTGTTCTTCCTGTTGTCTCCAGCCGGGCATTCCACCTACCCGACTGGGAGCTTCCTCGCCCTTAAAGGAGGAGCGATCATCCTCACCAGTCTTCCTCCGCCGCCGTAAGGGTTAGGGTGCCCCCTGTAGGTCACGTGGAGCCAGCTCTCATTGGACTTCACATTCTCCATGTTAAGGAACCGTTTATTGTTCAGTCCGTCCTTACGAATGACTTCCTAGAGAAAACAAATCTTGTTTCATTGCATGAATACTCACATATACAGTATACATTCCAGAACTTCACAATAATAGTTATCACTGTGTTAGAGAATAAAACTGAGACACACCAAGAATAAGTAATTTTTTTCAATAGCACCATACATGGCAGATTTAGGATTTCAATCTGAATCATTCTGGTGCTAAAGTCCTCACTCATCAGAAAAAGTGACCCATACGTTTCTTGGATGTAGCACTTAAGATAATATGAAGAGATAAATCAGGGTCACCATTTCTTTGGCTCTCAAAACTAATGAAAATAATTTAAGACCAGCATAAAAATAAGCAACAATTAAAAAGCAAAGGGCCACAAGGGTATGCCATAATTTTTTTTGAAGGTCTAGGCATTAGCACTTCTTATCCTCATGTCCCCCAAAAGCCAAACAGAATAAAGATGGTCAGTGAGCAAAATCAAAGAATGCGTCACAAATGCCTCACCAATTCTACAGACGCAGGTTGAGGGCATGTGTGGACAGTCAGGGGAAAAAATGTAGAAATGCTTCAAAAACTGAAGCCCTCCCCCACAGTCTCATTGCCTCACCTCTGCCTTTCCCTGGCTGAGAGGAAAGCTAGAGAGGGAATAGAGAATGATTATAATTGCTCAAAGCTAATTACCATCAGCAATAACAGGGGTTTAGCGATGCAGTAAAGAACATAAATAAGACGAGGTATCCTGAGGGAGGGAGAGACTTGGAAGGGAAAGACACACACAGAGACCCAGTTTCGTCTCCCTCCTCCCACAGATCAAAACACTGTGGCCAAAATCCTTGCATTTCACCTTCTGTTTTTCCCATGGGCTGGGAAAAAAACCAAAAACAGACACTGGGAAGAGAGAGGTAGGCAAAGTCGAAGAGAAACACTGGGACCCAACATGTTTTTTTTTAATTTTATTTATTTATCTTTAGAGGGGAAGGGAAGGAGGGAGGGAGAGAAAGATCAATGTATGGTTGCCTCTCGTGTGTCCCCTGCTGGGAACCGGCCCGCAACCCAGGCATGTGCCCTGACTGGGAATCGAATCTTAGTCCTCTGGTTCACAGGCCCGCGTTCAATCCACTGAGCTACACCAGCCAGGGCTGGGACCCAACATGTTTAAAGTGAATTTCAGGACTCTGCCTGGAATTAGGAAAATAACCCAAAGCCCAAGAGTGACCTCAAGGACAACAGAAGGACAAGACTTGTAAACAAATTTGCATGAGGGAAAGCAGAAATTGGTCCACCCACTATTCGTGGCCCACATCCCCCGCTTCTTTCCTTTTCTCTGTCTCTCTCATCTCTCTTCCTCTCTCTCTTTCCCCCTGTCTTAACACTTCCCCCAAACACCTTGGAGAAGGCAAAATGATACCAGACCCACGGGAGACTTTATTCAGATGCTACAAAACAAACAGCACTGACGGGGAGAGGGTGAGGCACTGGGGGCGGGGGGAGGGGGGACAGGTAGGAAGTCTTTGCACTTAAACTAAGTAATTAATGCAAATTATAAAAGGAAGAGATATACAGCAGGCAACACACTGTTATCATTACCGACTACAAAATGACTGCAGTTAACATACTTAAAAAATAAAAAGTATAATAAAAATGAGCAAAAATTAAGAGACTTTCAGAATAAACACATATGTTTGATAAAGAACCAAGTAGAACTTCTAAACATCAAATGTATAACCATTAAAATTTAGAAGTCAACAAGGTTTGAAAGCCTGAGTGACACAACTGAAAAGATATTAATGAACTGGAAGCAGACAAAAAGATTAGCTAGAATGTAGCACACCGAGACCAAGAGGAGGGAACGTTTGAAGGGGGAAGCAAGGGGGAAGGAACAATGCTGTCTCACATCCAGGTGACCGAAGTTCCAAAAGAACAAGATGTACAGAATAGAGGAGAAAAACATGTCAAAAGAGATAAGGGCTGAGAATCTTACCGAAATAGTGAAAGCTGTGAATCTTCAGATTCCAACATCACAATGGATATGTAAAAAGAATATCCAACATAGTAAAACCAAGGAACATCAAAAGTAAAGAAAAAACAGAAAAACTGAGGAGTATGCAGGGAGAAATGTCAGCCCACCTACAAAACAATGCCTATTAAACGGCCTCAGATTTCCTTCACAAGTGACTGCAGGATGCAGAAAGGCACAGACTAATAACGTGGAAGTGCTGACAGACCCTCGTTCTTATTAATGCCTCGCCTCTGAGGGAATCTAAGAACTTTAAAATGTAATCTGGTGAAGCTGGAGATGGGCAAATGTCCTGACAGTAGCTCAATTGGGATTTTTTTATGAGCTCATCAGGATGGGCGCTTCGGTTTGAAAATAAATACAAACATAATAGCATGTGTTGTCATACCAAACAAAAAGTGTTGAGCTGATGTTTACCCGGTTAAACCTGAAGGAGCATTTACCCACTCCCACGCCAGAAGGAGCACTGACTAACAGCGACCTCAAAGAAACCCTGACAGGGTCCGTGGCCAGCAGACCTCACTGAAGGACCATCCAAAGGATGCACTTCAGGAAAGTCTGAGATTCAAGAAGCTATGTGAACAAAATAAAGCGATAATCATGTCAAAATATCTAAAGGAGCTATCGACAAGCTACGGATCACAGGCCAAATCCAGCCCATTGTCTGTTTTTTAAAATAAAGCTTTATTGGAGCACAGCTACTCATTTGTTTATGTATTATCAATGCCTCTTTCTACAGCACAGCTGCAGAAGTAACTGCAACAAAGACTCTAAGGCCCTTCCCAGGAAAAGGTTGCTCCCTTATCTAAAGCACTTGCAAAATAAAACAACAAAAATAGTAATGTATGGGTTTAAAAATCAGCATAAAACTAAATATTGATCTACAATAATACATAAGACAGGAAAAGTGATTAAATCTAGTGTTCTAATGTCTTATTATTTGGAGAAAAAGGGATTTGTGCACTCTGGATTCTAAGATTTTTAAGTCTGTTAATGTTTTAAGAATAGTGAGTAAAAGAATAAGAATAGAGGGAAAACTTCCCATGCTGTACAGGGGAAACATGAAAATTTAAAATATCATAAACCCAAAAGAAGGCAAACAAAGAAAATTGACAAAGCACAGAAAAGACAAGTCAAACAGAAAGTAGAAACTATAGGGACTTCCGCCAAGATGGAGGCATAGGTGGAAACACTGTGCCTTCTCCCACAACCAAGTTTGAACATAACAAAGATTTGGAGAACTAGGACACACCCAAAGACCAGAAAATGGAATTATACGGAAGTCCGACAACTACGAACCATTCAACAGGGACGGTAAGAGAGGCGGAGCCAGCAGCAGAGCTGGGTCGAGCAGGACAGATCCCCCGACCTAGGCACGCAGGCAGCCCGGAACCAGTCAGGGTGGGGGGCAGACTGACCGCGGTCGCACATTCGCGCACAGTGAGACCGACCACGCAGGCCCCAGGGGGCGAACCCAGTGGTGGAGGGCTGACGGCGGTGGCACACTCGCGTGCAGTGGAACGAAACGCGTGGGCCTGGTGATGGTGGTGTCTGCGGCGCCGGGGCCACGGCAGCAGGCGGCAGACGGGAAGCCATTGTCCCTCTTTGACCCCGCCCCCACATACAACGTCACAACCCAGCGACTTAGTTGCCCTGTTCTAGTGAACACTTTAGGGCTCTGATCCTGCTATGGAACAGGCACGAACAGCCCAAAAGATGATGCAAGAAGAACTCAAAGTCCCAGAGCCAATAACTCCAAGCGACCGAGAAATTGCCAGCCTCTCAGAAGCACAATTCAAGACACTATTTATCAGGATGCTCACAGAACTGGTAGATTATAGTCACAAATTAGAGGAACATAGTCACAAATTAGAGGAACATATGAAGGCTAAACTAATTGAAATGAAGGGAGATGCACAGGAAACCAATAGTGATGGAAAGGAAACTGGGACTCAAATCAATGGAATGGACCAGAAGGAAGAACAAAACATCCCACCAGAAAGGAATGAAGAAATGAGAATTCAAAAAAATGAGGAGAGGCTTAGGAACCTCCAGGACATCTTTAAACGTTCCAACATCCGAATTATAGGGGTACCAGAAGGGGGAAAGAAACAGCCACGAGTGGAAAACGTATTTGAACAAATAATAAAGGAGAACTTCCCCAGTCTGGCAAAGGAAATAGACTTCCAGGAAATCCAGGAAGCTCAGAGAGTGCCAAAGAAGTTGGACCCAAGAAGGAACACACCAAGGCACATCATAATTACATTAGCCAAGACCAAAATGAAGGAGAGAATCCTAGAAGCAGCAAGGGATAAGGGGACAGTCACCTACAAAGGAGTACCCATCAGACTGTCAGCGGATTTCTCAAAAGAGACCTTACAGGCAAGAAGGGGCTGGAAAGAAGTATTCCAAATCATGAAATCCAAAGACCTACAGCCAAGATTGCTTTATCCAGCAAAACTTTCATTTAGAATGGAAGGACAGATAAAGTGCTTCTCAGATAAGGTCAAGTTCAAGGGGTTCATCATCACCAAGCCCTTATTATATGAAATGCTAAAGGGACTTATATAAGAAAAAGAAGATGAAAAATATGAACAGTGAAAGGACAGCAAACACACAGTTATTAACAACCACACCTAAAACAAAAGCAAACCAAGAGGACAGCTAGATCAGGAGTGGAACCATAGAAATGAAGAACACATGGAGGGTTAGAAACAGGGGGGTGGGAGGGGGAGAAGGGGGGAGAAGGCACAGAAAATAGCATAGATGGTAGGTAGAAAATAGGGGGGAGGGCGAGAATAGTGGGGGAAATATAGAATCTAGAGAACTTGAGACATGTGGTTATAAACTAAGGGGGGGAGAATGGTGGGGGAGGGAGTGTGCGGGTGGAGGGGAATGAAGGGGGGGAATAGAACAACTAATGGTATAATCAATAAAAAATATTTTTAAAAAAAGAAAGAAACTTTAATATCACAAAGATGGTTTAAATATATCAGTCATAAATGTAAATAGACTGACTACTATTCAGCAGTTAATACAGAATGTCAGATTGAGTTTTTGAAAAAACAGTGATATGCTATATAAAATAACAATTGAAGATACAGAAAAAAAGCTGGTGTAGTTTACCAATATCAGATAAACTAGACTTAAATGCCAAAAAATTTATTATGAATTAAGAGCATTGCTATCGTGATCAAAGCTCTGCTTCATCAAGAAGATATAACAATTTTGTCTTTTTATGATTAATAGCATAGTCTCCTTTATCAGATAAAAATTACAGAACTGTAAGAGAAATTGTCAAAGCCATTAACCGAGTAGGAGAGTAAAATGCATCTTTCTTAGGTATAAATAAAGCAGGCAATCTAATTTACACAAGGTTTGAACTACCCAATTAACAAACCTGACCTGGGAAATGTGTGTGTGTGTGTGTGTGTGTGTGTGTCCTTATACCAAACAATTAGGAAAATCATATTCTTTTCAACATTGAAAAGCATTTATAAAAATTGACAACCCTGCAGGTTAGAGCATTCTTAAACCCCTTCATAGAGCTGGCATTTAATACACCATATTCAACCAAATTTAATTTAGATATCAACAATAAAAAGATAACTGTAAAGCCAATGCATTTGGACATTTCAGAAACACACCTTTAAAAAAATCTTTTTCTTGTGCAAATTTCCAAACAGGTATATAATAACAGGTATATAATCAATCCTGTGTTTGCATCACCAGTTTAATTACCAACAGTCAAACATACACACACAGACACAAGTGCACTCCTACTTTCAAGTAACTTGTGGGTCAAAGAAGGTCTCATCGCTGAAACGTTTAAATACTTGTGACTGAACCATAATAAAATCTTACCCACTAAAACTGTTGGAACGTGCTCAAGCAATACCCACAAGGTTAACTTATCATCTTAACTCCTTATATTAGAAAAAATAAAGACTAAAAATTAACAATCAGAGCATCTAATTTAAGAAGTAATAGGACACAGAATAAACTCAAGGAAAGGAGTAGGGAGAAAAATACCAAAAATAAAGCTGGAATTAAGGAACTCTAAAATAAAGGTAACAATGGAAAGAACAGTCAAGATGAAAAAATAGGTTCTTTGAAAAGATTTTAAAAATACACAATCTTTCACTGAAAATACTCAGGAAAAAGAGAAAGAAGACACCACATCATGATGGAAAAGGCACAACTCAAAGAGAACAGATGAAGACAATAAGGAACACGATATACATTAGAAGTAGATACCCAGATACCCATAAATACAAAAACAAAAGACATGGACATTGTCTTGGGAAAAAAAGTTTATAGAAGTTACTCGAGAAGAAACAGAAGACCAGAATGCTTCTAAAACAAGTGAACAGATGGAATAAAAACCTTGTAACAGAGAACAAACTTGTGGAAATGACCCCCGGAAAAAGCAGGCTTTCAGTTTCATGAGGTGCTTTGTTTTGGGTTTTGGGTTTTTGTTTGTTTTTTGTCCCTCTGCATCACTTACAGTAAGGTTATTCCTATCATATAAAGCCATGGTCCTCAGCTACCAAACGTGATAAACTGGAGATTGAGGGAAAACTTTATACCAGGAGACTTCAACCATAGAACTATTTTAACTTACAGTGTAAGTTTTCCAAACCACAGAACAGGGCATTGATATTTAGGGAGCGGCAAACCAGTTCTTTGTGAAAGTTGAGTTTCGTGTCAAAGACAGATATCAAAAAAAAAAGATACATCTGCCAAATCACCGAGATTAGGAATTAAGACATTCTATCCCTCGAGTTTTCTCATGAAATCCTGAAATGGATAAAAAAAAAAGTGCCTGAAAATCTTCAGAGCAAATGAGCAATGTGGCCCCGGCCACTGTATTTCTAGTTCTCAGAGCGCAGGTGTCAACCTGCCCTGGATTAAGTTTCCCTTGAATGTTTCCCAGGGCTCTCACTGTGAACCCTCAATTCCAGCCCCACCATCCCTTCTGTCAGCCGTTTCCTTTTTTCTAGGAAACCTGGAGGTCAAGAGCAGGCAGCTTTGGACAGTCAGAACAAAAACTAACTTGGAGCCTCGCGGTGGAGAGGGAGCGAAACACAGTCACACACACTCAGGACAGCTTTTCTGTCATACAGAGAAGGAAAGGGCACTCCCCCAATCAACCAAGAGCACCTCTGGGTGCTACTTCATCCTGTTACATCTGGCAACTAAAGGGGGTGGACGCAGAAACAAAGGGAGGGAAACAACGGAGCTGTGGGCTTTTCCCACCTGGCTCCACCCTGTCCACATGCAGCAAGAGTTTATTGCCATCATTTGCGTCTCCAGTGAATGCAGTTAAACGCACCTCCATGCCCAGGCCACTGGGAACCTGAAGCATTGCTTACAAATCACCTGCCTTCCTCAGCCATCGGTGAGCCCATTTCAACCGGCATTGCACTCTCCAACAACCAGAGAAAAACTGCAGGGGCTGGGGAAGAAGAGGATTTGAAAGGGAGAGGAATCTGGGTGTATAATCCTGCATCATGGTGTCCTCACATCTCACAGTTTAGGATGTGCTTCAGCGAAATTAAATTTTAACATACCATTACTGAAGCTTTAATTAAAAACCCCAGACCCTTTGGACCTGCTACTGGTCCCAGATCCGTCAGACCCTGCCCCAGATCTATATGTATCATTGCCTTGGCAGAGGTGGGCCTAGGCATAGCTTGGTGTTCTATGGTCCTGGAACGAGGTCTCTGCTGCTGCTGTCACTGCCACTGCAGACCCGTTACCCACAGTGACATCTGGGACTGGTCCCTGAGGCCAGTGAGCATGCCCAGATGGTGCCCTGCCTCACACCTGTGTGTATACCTCCATTCTGGGGCTTCCACACTGCTGCTCAGATATCAGATACCTCGGGATCCACTAAGTGTGCACACATAACCTGGAAATGCAGGACAAACTTCGACAATGGGCAATAGACGTCAATAGATAAATTCTTTCTGCCTTTCCCCTCAGCAACATGGCCTCTCTGAGATAGAAAGACAGAGGTATCGTCCTGTGGTAAAGCTGTGGTCAGTTGAGAACACGCTCCCTTATATTTAAAGCCTTCTTTTCAGCCTCATTCCTGCTACCCTGGGACTGCACACCCCAATTAAGTATTAGGCCTTAAACCCTTAAGCCTCAGGCTCTGTTTTTTTATGGAACCTGGGATGAGACCCTGTTGTCAGTGAAAGATGAGTTTTTGCAACGTCACACAGAAAAGAATACCCTGAGACCCACACAGGAGGATGGGGCTCTGCGGTGTGGTTTGTTGATGATGTAAAATTAAGGAGTTTTCCCTCCTGACTTCCCAGTGTCTCATCTCTGTCTGTCCAGCCATAGAAAAGAGTCAATCTGATCTTCAGCAAGGCCAAGACGAAAGCCAGGGTCCAGAGTCTCTGCCACGTATTAAAGTACGGTCTAGTCCAGAGTTCAGCTGGCTTAGTGTGTTCTTAGCTGCAGCGCACTGCTGTGCTGCAGTACTGCAGCTCCCTCCTGGAGGCGGTGTGTGGAGCCTGTGTGGCCCTGGGCTTCATGGCTGCAAAGGCCACGTGGCTACAGAGAGAGCACAGGTGAGCGTAAGGAACACGTGCAGTTCTCAAGCCAGAGACAGAAAGAGAGAGCTTTGTTCCTCTGGGGTAATATATTTTAGGCTTTAAAAGAACAGAAGCTTTTTTCAAAAGAACCAATGAACTTCTCAAGCTTTGCAGGCTTGGGTGGGTTCACGCCCCCTCGTTGGACGGATAGGCCTCTTTGGTCCAGCACGTCTTCCTGGCCTGCAATAATCCAATCCCGCACTGGAGAGGAGTAGGGAGGAGTGTTAATTCCATTGTCAGAGCAATGCTGTAATCCCCTGGGGTGTGGAGCTATAGCTCCCTGGTGAAGCCAGCAGGTTTATGCTCCCAATTTTATCAAGCTCAGTATCTAAGTCCCTTTCCCTCCCCTTTTCTAGGGAAACACAAATGGTAACAACACCATTCTTTAAAAACGCCTTTTATCATTTTCTCTCTGTGCTGCCATCTTCAGGAACTGGACTCTTATTTATGGGCGGTGGGCTGAAAGCCAACACTGACCACCCACAAAAGCACCCCAGCCTGTCCCTGGTCTGGCCCCCGCCCCTACACTCATCCATCACAGAACTAGCAAAAGATTATGTACAAAGAAGGGCTCGGCTTCGACTTTTGTAATGGAACTTTCTGCTGGAGCATTTCGCAGCTATATTTTTCAATATAGCCAGAAAGCAAACACATTCTTTTTCTAGCAAAGTTTAGTTCAATAAAATATGAGGCAAGCAAGAGGAAAGAGCATCATTCGTCAGGCAACTGTCGTCACAAGTTAGCACTTAGCACTCAGATATAGTAGCTTGCTTTCAGACAGTTGGGTGGTTTCCTTAGTCTTTGTTGACAAAGAAATTAATTACGAAGACGAGAATGTTTAAAAGTAATTTCTTTAATCACACAGAAGAGGATAAAAAGAAGATATAATAGACAATTAAAATTGTGGTAGCTGACTAGGTATTATGTTACATTTCACATTTCTGAATAACTAGATTTCAAAAGAGCAAAACAGATATTACTGTTATGATTTGTTTCTGCTATTGCTGTATGAAAATGAAACATTTTATATGAAATATTCATTTCTTTTAATGCTTAGGATTTTAATTAGTGGGGGGAATGACAGGAGAATTTTATATTGCCTGGTGGCTGCTCTCTGCTACCTCAGATTTCACCCTTCCGTGATTGGGAAGCAGGGAAACCTTACAATGCCTCTTGGGTCTTTGGTAAACCATATCTTAAGACCTGAATTAATCTATCAGGGCATTTTGGCCTTTTCATAAACTTCTCTGTTTTCTTCTTTCGGTGATACTAAATATATTATAATACAAATACCGATACTAAAGTGAAATTTGAAAGGAACCACGTGCTTTGTATAAGCAAGTGTACTCACTCACAGGCTATTTATCCCATTGAAGCACCTGTCTCAGCCACAATTCAAGACTTTTCAGGAAAAAAAAAACAAAACCAGACTTCAATTGGCATATTAGGACTCAAAAAGATAACCTGAAAGATTACAACCAAACCAATGTTCTGCCTCATTAGATTCAGGATAGTCAGATAGATGTGTATCCTTCACTCCTTCAAAGGGACAAACAAAAACATTTACAGGGCACTGCTGTGGGGCACTGGGCCCACCGTTTTGCATTCATTATCCCCTCCGATTCTGTAATAGTGGGGTAACATCAGCTGCTACAATAAATAAACCCTGAATCTGGATGGATTGTCACACTCTGTCCCCTCATTCTCTACCGTAGGTGTTCCTGGTTAATCCAGGTGGTTTTCCTTCACATTACAAATCCAAGACTTCATGCAGTTCTTTCTGCCTGGCGGCTCTACCGTCTGTCTCCCAGGATTCTGGAGTCTTTTTCATCCAGCTTGCAGGCAAGGGCAGAAGAGGTGGGAAGGCACCCCCATTTCCTAATCACTTCTGCTCACATGAGAAGACCAGTCCTAGCTCCTTAGATGCCAAAG
The DNA here is from genome assembly GCF_014824575.4 of Sturnira hondurensis. Classification (NCBI taxonomy): domain Eukaryota; kingdom Metazoa; phylum Chordata; class Mammalia; order Chiroptera; family Phyllostomidae; genus Sturnira; species Sturnira hondurensis. The sequence goes on along the minus strand of NW_028075797.1, from coordinate 3,393,600 downwards.
GGGTGTCAGCAAATGTAGCTCCTGGCTGGACCAGGAAGCACACATTGGATGGGATATAACTCCATCTCCCTCCCTCCCCCTCTCCCTCTTCACCTCCCTCCTTCCCTTCCCTTCCTTCCCTTCCTTCCCTTCCCTTCCCTTCCCTTCGTCATATGCACACACAAAGCACTGTGCATACACAACAATCCTATGAAGTAGACACGGATTTTTTTCCATTTGGTTAATGACGAAATGGACTAAGAGACTGCAAGTTTTCTGAGGACTCGCAGTAACTGGGTTGGGATACTAACCCAGTCTGTAAGTCTCTAAAGCTCTGGATGTTTCTAATATATCAGGTGGCCTAATACAAAGATTTACATAGCTCTTTCAATATACAAAGCACTTGGGGCTCATTTGGAACTGGTGTGTGAAGCACCATACCCCTCCTCAGTTCGTATAAATAATGTGTTTCTCACACTTCTAGCAACCAATTTTGAATGAGTTAGTGTACACCCCACAAGACCTTGAACAATGAAATATTTATTTCTGAAGGTTTTTTTCATGCTTGTTTTAGAAAATATCATAATATTTTCATAGCATAATAATTTTTAACATGGCAAAATTGTTTTGTAAGATATATAGGTTTGCTTGAAATTTGAATGGAAAGGTTATACTCAAAAAGGTTTTTTAAAACAACTTCAATTTAGTTTATGGTTCACCAAGAACAAAAGTGGTACTTGAAACTGGTTCGGCCTGGACTCAGTAAGTTAATGCAATTAGTTTGGGTTTATAGTTAAGTTAAATTCCTTTTCTCTAGTAAAAAAAAAAAAGCCCCATTTTAAGTAGAACAGCTCAGTATGTATTTAAAAATAACTTTCAGTGTAGCGTTGCTCCCTCCTTCTTTGAGGCAATAAATCTTGGATGAGATGAATAATCCTCCTACTTTCCCATCAGGTGCCCCCCCCCCAACTCTGTCCACCAATTCATTTCATTGTCACTTAGATTATGCTTTCTATGGTTTATTATATTGATCATTCAGGTAATTAAAATGGTGTTTCTGAGTTCAAGTTTACAGTAAACTTCAACTGGAAGTACACAAGAAGGGCGTTCCAGTGATCTGTCTCCATACAACAAACCAGCCTAAAACCTAGGGCCATAAAACAACAAGTTTGCTACGCTCATGGATTCCGGAGGTCTGAAATTTGGAAAGGACACAGCAGAGACAGACTGTAGGCTGGGGGTGACTTGACAGCAAATGTCTGGAACCATCTGGAGGCATCTTCATTCACAAGTCTGTTGATTGATGCTGACCAGGACCTCAGGTGCTTGTTTGCTGGCACACCTGCCTGTAGTGCCCCTACCCCCCACATGGCCTGTGCTTCCTCCCAGTGTGGTGGCTGGGTTCTAAAAGTAAATGTTCCAAGACAACAAGGCAGCAGCACATGAAATTTGAATGAGCTGGTTGAGAAATCACATGGCATCATTTCCTCCATACTCTGTTGGCTGAGACAATCACAAAGGTCTGCTCAGGTTCAAGGGTAGGGGACATGGAACCCACCACTTCATGAGAGGATCATCAAGGTCACATGGTAAGAAGAAGATGTGAAATGAGGGATACAATCAGCTGCAGAGGGTTTAGCATGGGCTTTGACTGGGGGGAGGGGGGACTGCTCTGCAATGGCCAGGTCTGTGCACCCAAGAAGAGCTACATCTAAGTCTAGAGAATTAAGTTCACTACATTGTCATTCTCTTTTGTTATTGGGCTTTCTAGAAGGCTTAGGTTTAACCTTGCTTTTCTAGACTAGATGTAGCTTTCCTCAGGTGCACAGGCCTGGCCTTTACAGAGCAGGCCCTTCAGTTTCAAGGCCCATCCTTAATCCTGGAATGCTGCCAGCTCGTAAGGGTCAGCCTGCCCTCCCCGTGGTGGCAAGGCCCCAGCTCATGTCTTCTCCATCCAAGGTCCAGAACACAGTTCTCTGAGGCTCGGATCAAATTTGCAGTCTCTATTAAATCTGCCCTCTCCTCCCCGGGATGATTAACAGTGGAAACATGCACCCCTTCAAATGTATGATCTTGTTCTTTTGTACTCCAAACACATCAGGACACATTAGTTCAATGTTAATTTATTTTCCAATGTTTAGTGCATTTGACACTAGATCATTAAGTGAGAGCCTCCAAAAAACAGCCGGGCTGGGTCTCAGCCATTCTATTCAGAGCCCATTGTGCTGTCCTCCAGGAGAAAGGTGAGACTGTGCCTTCCTATGTCTTCTGGGTTTAGAAGACATAGGAAGGCATCTGTTCTTGTGAACAGATGCACAACAATGCATGCACATACAGCTTCCAAATGCACAGTCACATTTCATACTCAAAATTACCTATTGGAATAGGTATTATTGTCATATCCCCATTTCGCATACCAGGAAACTAAGGCTTAGCAGAAGTTCAGGGGAACGCTCACATGTCTTACACTGGGAATCATAATTCAATCTCTAGCTCCCCGTTGTTCTTGTCCTTGGACCACCCTGGCAGCACAGATTGAGAAATTCTAATTTGGAGTTTCATGTTCAAGAGTCAATATTTCCCACCTGGTACTAACTCATGCATCATCCCCTTTACAGGAACCTTTGCCATTGGGTTGGAGGTAGCCTCCCACCACTGTTCTCCCTCCTCTTTCCCCAGCTCTCCCTTTGAGGCCATCAATTTGTTTTCCATCATTATCATTTCGGCTTGGATCTGCACCAGTTTTCTGTAAGTGATAGAATACACTGTATTCCAAAGAGAAATGCTGCTACACTGTGAAATAAGCCTTTGAGTCTCTTTTTAAAGAGAGTTCCTACAGTGTGGCAGATTCTAATGACCCCCATCTCTCTTGCCTGCATTGGGTCACCTGAGTCACACTGCTCAAAATGATCTAACCACCTCATAATACAGGCGGAGGCCGACTCAGGCTCACCGCAGGGTGCCCTGCCTAATTCATTACACTCCTCAAAGCCATAAATCACAGGATTCTCCCCCTTTCCTACCTTCCCTCCCACCAAAAGGCGCACTCACATGAAATCTATTTACATGGGACGATTATTCAATTAATTTTTTCATTACACTTGCCAGAAAGCATTGCCAGGATTTCTAAAACTCCCCTGTGTGTTTGCATTAATGATGACGGTGGGTTGTGTTCCTTAATTCAGCAATCATGGACCATTTGGAGGTCATGCCCAGCCATATGCAGACAGGAGACTGTGAAGAGGTGGTTGCCTGGTCAGGAACACATGAGTGCCTGATACGTGTGTAGGGTAACCATGGAGGCACTAATATCTCTATTTGCTGTCCCCACGGATCCTTCCCCATGGCAATGGCCTTAGCATAGGCTTGGGCCCACACCACCGCCCACCTGCCCCCGCCCACCCAGGTGATTACACAAGTCCGTAATTGCTCTCTTTGTCTCTTTGACCCCTTCCAATCCATCCTCCATATAGGTTGCCAGAGTGATCTTTCTAAAGTATAAATTTGAAATGTTTGCCTCCTCGCCTCCTACATATCTGGGGTGCCCAGGGGCCCTTGGAATAAAGCACAAGCTCCCAGCTTGCTTTGCAAACAACACCCCTTGTGATCTCGCCTGACCCACCTGGCCAGCCTCATCTCTTGCAACCTACTCCCTCACCCCAAAATGAGGCCCATGGTCCAGCCACATAAATACGTCCCTCCCTCTCACAATTCCTCAGCCAAACAAGTTCATCCTGAAGCACTGGCTATTTCCCCTACCTGAAGTGCCTTTTACTGCCTTATTCACCTGGGAAATTTGCACCCACTATTCAACACCCAGCTCAAATGTCACCTCTCTTGGGAAGATTTTTGTGGTTCTCACAAGGTGCTAGCAATCTTTTTCAACGCTCTCCATAGCACACTGTACATGCTTTAATTACAGCCCTTAGACTTTAATTCTCTGCTTTCTTGTAAGTTAGTCAGGTCAGAGTCCTGGTCATTTTTTCTTGTATCCCTTCTGCAGAGACATTCAAATGAGAAGTTTGAAAAAAAACATATAGATCATTTGAAATTTACCTGCACCTACTGAGAAGCCCCAGAATTAGTATTTTTTAACAGTTCCCAAAGTTATTCCTTTTGCTACCTTCCTGGCCAAGTCCACAGACCTGAGTTTGGAACCTATCACCCTAGCATATAGCCTGCCTCTGAGCAGGTGTTTAATAATTATTTCCTGAATGAATGGAAGAATTAATGCCTATTGGGCAAGCAGAATCACAGAGTAGGGTTCAGTTGAAGAGGGCAACAGGGTAGTTGCTGCCCTCTGACCACTATAGGCCTACAATAATCTCACACATCTCCTAGGTCTGCAAACCTGTTAGAAAGAAACAGAGGAAATGCTCATTTGGGTCTCACCTAAGTGTACTTCAACTTCTAGACACCCAGCACAGTGCATCCCAGAGCTACACCTGGATCTACACTTTCCCATGGCTCTAGGTGTGGGAAGGGAAAATGATGGGCAGGTGAAGTGTGTGCAGGCCAGGTGCTCAGCTGACATAGTGCAGGAGTTACTGCTGAGCATTCACAGATGCCTCTGGAAACTAAGCAGGCCCTGGGAGACCCTTTGGATCCATTGGCCCTCCAGGCTGTCAGTCAGGGTTTAAACATCACCTCCTGTCAGACTGTCACCCCCTGGACTACATCTGCCTCCTTTCTGAGGGCTGGCATCTCAGGGGCATCTTCAGAGGCTTCCAATTGACTGCCTCTCCTGATTTCACTTAGAGAATGCAGTGTCATTCTCAAGCATTGAAATATAATATTGGAATATAAGACTTTATATTCCAATATTATATGATCAGGCCTTTCTTATCAGTTCATTAAAATCCTTGATGGAGCCCTGGTTGGTGTAGCTCAGCAGACTGGTTTGATTCCCACTCAGGGCACATACTTGGGTTGCAGGCCATGTCCCTAGTAGGCAGTGCGCTAGAAGCAACCACACATTGATGTTTCACTTCCCCTCTTTCTCCCTTCCTTCCTTTCTCTTTAAAAATAAATAAAAAATATTTGTAAAAATCCTTGGTGGATACAAAGCTTTTTTGGTAGCACCAGAAAATGGAGGGGGACTTTGTCTCTCATTGCACCCGTGTTGATGGCTGCTAAGTTTACATCTGAAACTGTTTGTTCTTTGTGCAAAAGACTGGCCCTCCTTACCCTACAGAGCTGGGGCAACCTCTGTGCACTATTGACTTAAGGCCCACAGAATTAACTGCCTGCCTGAAGCCCAGGGGCTTCCTAACTTGGACACTATACCGTCCTAGATGCAACTAACATGCAGGGCTTTTAGGGCTGGACTCTCAGTTAAGGCATCACTAACCATTGAGTTCCCACTGAGACAATTCCAGGAAAATCTAGAAAAACTCAGAATATGAGAAAAGGAACTAACATTTATTGAGCCTTTACTGTGTATTAAAAGTTAAATATGAATCATTCCATTAAATGCTCATGACCACCTCATAACACAGGTACTTGTCTCCAGTTTACAGATGAGGTCACTGAGCTTTATGAGGGGTGGGTCACTTGTCCAATTTTGTATGGTAGTTGAGGTCATGGCTACCTCACTCCAAACTTTTAATTATTTTTTCCAAATGGTGCCTTCTAGAAGGGCACAGAGTAAAAGTCTTTGAGTCTTTGTGTGCCTAGAGTGTTTTTAACTTGGGGAAAAAACTATAAAGAAAAAGGCAGTACTTGGAGTACACATCACAAAGGCTGGGGCAGTGAAGACCTTGGGGTTCCTAAAAGGGTGGTCTATGAGGGGACCCCAGGGCCAAGGACCTCTACTGAGCTGCTGCCTGGAGAAGCTCACTCTCCCCGGTCCTCTGCCACCTTGGTTGGGAAGATAGCATGAAAAGGAGGAGCTATGAAAATTCAAAATCAAACACACATTTATTAAGGGGACAGGGGTCAGGGAGAGAGGGAGGAAGTTCAAAACAGTAATAAGACAAAGTTTGCCCTTGAGGAAGGAGGGGAGCCATAGACTCAGAAACATGGAATTACAGCAAACCTGAGTTACACATCCTCATAAGCAGAAAAGAGCTTAAAACGTGGGGTGAGTCTACAAGGTGCAGTTAGTTCTGGTGGCAGAAGAGGCGTGCAGAAAGCAAATGCCTGAGGGATGAGGCGACCCTTCCATCCCTGTGGCCTCAGCCTGTGTGAGAGAAGCCAGTAGGAAATGGACCTACAGAGCAGGCCTTTTCCTCCCCCAAAAAACGTGAAGGTGGAAGCTGATTATTTTGTGTCCCCGGGCAGGAGATTTATTTAATCTCCTTTCGGTGGGGACCTATAAATGTTATCATAGTCCCCACTATAAAGTTTTGCAGTCTCTTTTAGAAACGCAGGCTCTTCATTCACTTCATTGCCTACCATTCATTCTTCATTCATTTCACTGCCTACCAGGGACTGTGAAGCCCACAGCAGGCTTGGAGAGAGAGAAGAGGTGGAGCTCTCACCACCAGCGCTGTCTCTGGAGGAGCCTCCTCCAGGGCTTCCTTCCTGTCCCCTCCCTTCTCTCCCCTCCCTTCCCCTCCTCTCTACTGTCTTTTCCTCCAAGTCTGGGTGGCAAAGCCAACCACAAAAGAGACCTGAGGCCTTTGGAATCTGCACGCTGGTTTAAACCAAGTCCTTCTGTTTTAATCCTGTCAGATTTCCTAGTACTTTCATCTCCACCCTCCCCACTGCCTCCCAGGAACAACAGCCCATCAACAGCCATATTAGCTCTTTTCTTGAGATTAGCAGTAAATCCCATCACTGGGCCTTTTGACCAGCCTTTTGACTGTCTTCGGGTCTTTTTACCAGAGACTGAGTCAAGAATTTAAATGCTAGTCTTTAAGCTACTCAATGGCTATGGTTTCTCTTCTATTTTCTAACTAAACACCAGGTTAACTTACAACTTGAGTTTATTGGTCATCATCTGAGACTGTGTTGAGTCTGTGAAATGTTTGTTGCTGTTGCAAAAAAGGCCATATGGGTTGTCTGTACCACTGAAGAAGGAAAACTTGTAAGCTTTTCTTTCTTCTGTATTATCAGTAAAATAAAAACGTGGGCTTTTTGGAAAATTTGAAATATTCCAGAAAGTACTGAAAATAAAATTTAATAAAAAGTACCCTTATAATCCCACATTTCTAAAATAATCACTATTAACGTGTTGGCATATTTTTACACGTGCACAGATTATTTGCAATTTATGAATTTTTCCTGCTATTTTGATCAAGTTTCAAAGCAGCCCATTCGTTAGTATTCTAGGTTATGACAGAAAATACATGAAGTGCAGGAAAAGAGGATTTATTGGCTTACATTGCTAAAAGTTCATGGACAAGCACATGTTGGGCATGGTGGAACCCCGAGATTGCAACTTTGTCCCTACAGCTTGATGGGCCCCGCCTCCAATGGGGTGAACTGGGCAGAGTGATGTCAGTTGGCGGACTGATGGGCTCGTGCAGCCGTCCCCCATTTACAACTGCTCCAACCGCTCTTCCCGCCCTTGTATGGTCTCCATGTCAGCTTGCCTTTCTCTTTGTGCTGGCAAAATGGCAGTTAACAACTTGGGAATTTTCTTCACGGCTTCACAGCACGTTCTAGCATAAATCCTATATCATTAGCTCTGATTCAGTCACCCGCCCATCTGTGAGCCAATCCACGTGTCTAGGATGATACAATGCTCTGATTGGCCAGGCCTTTCTCACATGCCCACTCCAGGATCCAATAAGAGTAGTCTCTGCCCACCAAACTTAATTGACTGAGAATGGAGAGGTGGTTTCCTGCAAAGAATTTAGGTGTTATCACCAACATCACAATGTTGTGATAAAATTAGTGTTGGTGACACTTCACTGCTGCTGCTGTTGCCTTCCTGCACATTAGGGATTCCTGCTGTCCTCCCATAACAGTCATTGGCAGGAGTGCTAACAAGAGTAGGAACAGAGAAACACATCATGTGACTTTCTATCTTTATGTGAATCTGATACTTTGATTTCTTTCACGAGCTTCATTGGCTATTTGTGGGAGCAGACTTACAGAGTAGCACCTGACCCTCTTAATCCTAGAGCCAAATTCTAAAATTCAGGCTAAATACCTTGTTTAATTTTACCTGCTTAGTGATACTTTATAAGGTCCATCCTCTGCTCCCACCGTCAGACGCAACCATGGGCTCCTGTGAGAGTCCCTGGCTCAGGACAGTCCTTGATCGGTCTTTGCATAATTCTTCCCTTATTGTTCCTTTTCTTGTATCCTATTAGTGGGAGCATAGAAAAGTCTATAGGAATAAAATGCTTAAAACTTTGGGGTTTAGAAGGCTGAGTACATTAGATTTAAAAATTGCATAGGCTCTAGACTTCTGAATATTAGTACCATGTGGAACACAGAAGGACTCCCAGCACAACAATGAGGATAAAGAAAGAAAAGATGTCAGGGAAAAAGAATAACAATGTTCACATAAAACATTCTTCCACATCCATTTTTTTAAATATGATTTTTAATGGCTGTGTGATACTCTATTGTGTGAATATGCCATATTAATCAAGCATTGTTGGGTGTTTTTAGGCTTTTTTTTGCACTATTCTAATACTATGCCACAGGGAATATTCTTTGTATATCAATCATTAACTGCTTCTTTAGTTATTTCTTCCCAGTAAATTCCTAGAAGTTGAATTATTAGGTCACAGACTCTCATTACATTGGTCTAACTTGATTTCCAGAAAAGCACTGAGTTATAAAACCACCTAAGTGTGACCTAGATCTCACCTTCCCCTGACCATGACAAAAGTCTGAATCTTGGTCATTCATTGAGATCGTTACACACTCACTTATTCTGTCATTTTGTTTTACACAAGAAAAAAAGAACATTTGGATTGGGGAGAAAAAGCAGATGATAGACTAACTGTGATTTCTGCCATTCAACCTAGGAAAGCTAAAGTTGAATTAAAATAACAAAGTTCAGCAAAAAGTTAACCCCTTTGGGGTATACGTGTGGAATGGAACCGTGAACATGCCCTGCTGGTTCTATCTTGACATGACATTGCCCTGAAGAGTGCACATTGATAGACCCCTTGATCTTGGGAGGCGGGCTAGAAAAACTCTTTTGTCAGTGATTCAGTTTGTAGTAAAGTCAATTGAATATGTTAAATAAAATCTGGTCTTTGTGTCTAATCATCCAAGCCACATAGAGACAAAAGCGAACCTAGTCACTCACTCATTCAACAAATATTTCATGAGCTGTTTATTGGCAAGACATTATTCTAGGAATTTGAGGCTATAGAATTTGAAAAGAAGAAAATAAATCTGTTCTCTAATAGCTAAGCAAAACCTCCCACACATCTGAAATACAGTATGTGTTTCACTCTTACTGAGATATAACGGTTCCTAGGTGAGAACAAGACTTAGTGGTGAGTTAACTAATTGTATTAAGTTATCCAGAGAAAGACTGTATCAGACAGAAGAGGGATATGATCACAGAACACAGAAAAGGGAAAATGAGAGATTTGTTTTAGCAGTGCTCATGAAAGCACTCTTTTAGTATCCTAGAAAGTCCATAGGAATACAGGATTTGTTTGATTTCTCTGTGGACACAGATGCATCAGACTGTCAGAGCCTGGTGATATTAAATATTCAAATCTGCCACGAAGACCTTTTGCTCTGATCTGTTATAGCCCATGCAACCTACTGACAATTTGGCCTCGTATGTAGTTTTCCTAGATGGAGAAAATGTGCAGGTAAGGCTAATGTGAATGTCTGCTCTCTTGTAAGTTGTATTTCCCATTGTAAATTAGTGAATTGACATTTTGATTTATATACATGAGATTCTTGTGAGCTGGGTTAATTTGCACCCTGAGAAATTGGCCCACTTGATATGCTGAGAGAATCATGCTTCTAAGCCCCTGAGGCTGAGGGTTAGATTCACTAAAGTAATGCCATCCTGTACAGCTACCCAGTGAGCGATCAACCAGCTTAGCACAGTGCTTGGTATGTACAAGTTGTCCAACAAATATTTCTTGACTTAAATGAATTTGAATTAAGTGGATTTGATTTAATTAAGATTGGGAGAGAAAGAGATAAGAACAGGCTCATAGACTTGGAAAGTCACCAGTATATGTCATTTAAAATTATGTGAATGCATGCAATCATCCAGGAATAATGGCAATTATAGAGAGTGGGGGAGGGGAGCCAATGGCAGGAACTTAGAGAATTCCCATAAGAAGGAGCTAGAAGAGGAAGAACAGTCATGGGGCATTTGAAGGTCACTCAGAGAGGAAAGCTAAGTAGGGCTCACAATAATGTGATGAAACACTCCAAGTTCTAGTGTACCCTTCTCTATCTCTAATTTCTTCATTACCTACATCACTGGTTTTAAAGATTATTTATAAATAATCTTTAATAATAACCTGAACTTCTATATCCAAGTGATAATTTGCCATCGACACTGAGATGATGTCTAATAAATCTCTTAATAAAACATACTTGAAACAGAACTCTTGATTTTTTCCCTCCAAACTTTTTCCTGCCCATCTCCTCAGTTCATCAAAGAGGAATACAGTGGTTCAAGCCAAAAACCAAAGCATCATCGTTAATTCTTCCATTTTCTTCACATACCTCCTTCCTCACATCAAATCTGGCATTGCTTGCTGAGACTCTATCTCAAAAATGTGTCTCAAATTCATAAGCTTCTCTTTGACTCCACTACTGTTACTTGAGCCACTATTTCTCACATTCTAGATGACCCTCTTGATTATATCATCTGGGGCTCTGTTTAAAAAACACAAAACATGTATTGCTTTGTGTCACTCCCCTGCCTATGAACATTTAATGGTTTCCCACTGCAACTAGAATACAACACAAAACCTTCACCATGGCCTATAAATCCCACATGAACTAGTCCTAAATAATTCTTCAAGTCCATCACGTACCATCAGTTACTGTGGACTATGAGCCAGCTACACTGACTTTCCTTCTCTTGTATGAGCACACCAACTGCATCACCTTTTAAGATGCGGCACTTGTATATTCTGTCTGCCCCTGTCCCAGCTTGTGTCTACCCATCTGTCTGTATCCCAGACTTCACAGGACTACCACTTGTTATTCAGATCCTGCTAAATATCTCCTCTCAACCACATCTAAGAAGCCTACTAACTTACCCTGTCCCAACCATAGCCACACTCTGCCACATCACTTTACCCCATTTTCTCCATGGAACCCTCTTATTCATTAACTCTGTGCCTTCTTTACTCCATCTCTCCACCACATCCATTCTGTGAAAGCAGGGGTGTTTTTCCCCACCACTGAATTCTCCAAGATCTATAAAACTGCCTGGCCTATGGTAGGTGCTCCTTAAGTATTTGTTCAATAAAAGATGCATAAATAGAAAGTAAGGCACTAAAGGAAACTTTATAGGAGGAGGGGAAGCAATCAGCCTGCTCACTTGTTACCAGGATATATTTTTCCCTACCAAGAATATGCACTAAAGAATCTAGTTCCATTTGCAATATTTTATTTTGTATTCAGAGACCCAAATACTTGATCTCTGTCTCTTCTTAACAGCCTCAAGAGTCCTGAGGGGAAAAACAGTCCGCCCATCCTGTTGAAATACCAGAAAGATGATTTTCATGCATTCAAATTCAATATTTATCCTGGAATACAGAAATGTGAATCTGAGAGAAAAAAAAGTAACCAGAAGATAGAATTCATTACAATCTGGCCCTCCTTTCTTTTCTTTCTTTTTTTTTTTTTTTTTTTTTTTTNCTACTTTTTCCCTTTTTTTTTTTCTTTTTTTTTTTTTTTTTTTTTTTTTTTGCCTTCAATAGGTGACTTAAGCTCTCTGAGCTTTAATATCCCTGGCTCTAAAGTAAGTGTACCAACACCTGCCTGTTCTTAACTCTCAGGTCTATTTTAACTCATAAAATGTGAAAAACATATAATAGTGGCTTAAGGTTAAGAGATTGTATAGGTTACAGAGCTTGTGAATTTTGAAAGTTTTGGAGAAAAGATTGAATTATTCGTGTTATGGTTATAACTCAGAGACAGTCTATCACATTATACAACTTTGAAAAGAATTGTTCTCTAACCAGAGAAATAGCATGTTTACATTACAGACTGTTACACTAGTAATAGGATCCATCGCTACAGCATCAATAAAAAAGAAGACGCTAGAATGAGAGGAATGGAGAATCAATTTATCTACTTTTCCAACCCAACATTTATATGCTGACACCAAGTGCTAATAGTTGTTGAGTCAAGGATCAGCTGTTTATGTAATGGCTCAGACACTACAGGCTGCCAAGACTTTCTCCTGCAAGTTCCAACTGCCTGGCTTAAGTCCTAAGTAGGATTTCTCCTTTCTTCTGCACATCCAAGTACAGTCCCAACAGTCAACATCACATTGAATATTTTCCACCATGTTCAGTACAGTGAGACAAATGACTTAATAGTTACATAAGTTAGAATTATTCAGGAGGAATTTTTTTTTTTTTTTGCTGTAAATGACAAAAAAATCTTGACTGAAAAACATTGGTATTTATTTGTCTCATCTGACAAGAATTCTGGAAGAGGGTAGTCTAAAGCTGATGTGATAACTCAACGATGCCATCAGGAACCCTGCAGTAGTGTTCTGGTAAATGTGCAACAACCATTCTGAAGTTCAAGCTGATTTGCCCTGTTTCCCAGTTTCCACAGTGTACCTACTTCCAATGTAGTTTGATTTTAAGCCACCAATGTGACATAATTAAAGGCAGAATTAGGAAGAAATACTCGGTAGCACACCATTATAAAGTATTTCCACCACACATATCATAGATGTAAATACCCTCAAAGGTCCTTAGATGATAGTAATATGCAATAGAAGAATGAGGAAATTATGAGTTTGGGGTGTTATGTTTGTATTAATATAATCTCTTTAACTGTAAGTTTATATAATGCATTTTTAAATAATGGTTGTGCTGAAAAACAAGCTTGCAAAATTCCTAAAAAATTTGACTGTCAGTTCTCACAAGCTGGTACAGGCCACATCTAACACACCACTGAATGTGTCATTTTGCTTCACCACTTTTAATGTGTAGACCTTCGTCTGATGCTTGTTGCCTTGTGGTCAGAAGGTGACTGCTGCCCTTCTAAGCCTCACAATGCATGCTAGGCAACAAGGAGAAAAAGGGGTAGAAAAGTGAAAGAGAGGTGCCAACTTTTTAAAAATATTTCCCCCAAATCCCCACCAGTGGCTTTTGTTTACAATGTGTTGGCCAGTATTGTGTCACATGTGCCTGGATTAAAGAGGGCTAAGCAGAAAGCAATCATGGATGAAGGCTAGATCAGTCAACCAAATGGATCTGCCGTAACAATAAAATTGTATTTCTAGAACTCTAATACTTAAGACACTGAGCGTCGTGCCGTGCTCAGCAGAGTGATGCAGGGATGAAAATAGAGTGGTTCAAGACTCACTGTTTGCCTTCACAGATTTTTGGAATATGAGAGATGTACACATGGAAACATAGTCAATAATCCCCAATTGAAGTCCCCCATAACAACACACTAAGAGCCAGGCACTGGTTCAGAAGCTAAGTCCTTCTACACTTGGCAGAGGCAGACATCACTCCAGACTGGGTGGTCCATTCCAACAGGAAGGCTCATCATCACAGAAGGAGAAGTCAAGTCAAACAAGTTACTACTGACAGGTTTATAAATTCGGCTTAATTTGAATCATTAATTCGTATACATGGGCATGGCCTTTGCACACTCCCCAATTTTAGTTAATTGCATGGGAGGTTTAAATTTGTGTTGAAATACATAGACTAAAATTAAATCACTCTCTCTGCAGTGACCTACCTGCTTTTTCAAGGTAACAGATAATTATCATTTTTCTAAGCTTAGTCCAATAACTCTTCAAAGCCCTCTGGAGTCACATTATGGGTATCAAGTGGTTTGTTTTTCAAATGTTCCATTTTTTAAATTCTACCTTTTTGCTCAAGAAAGAACACCACTACAATGGTTTAAAGCATCACATGACCATTTTCAAACAATGAGCAAAATACTGATCTGAATGTTATCTCCATCTCTCTGAACATTTCTATCATCATCAAGGTTGAATTGAATTATGGCTACATTTTTTAAAATGTTCTGAGTCCTCCCTTGCACCTAGGCAGAATGAGGGACCCTCTGTGTTAGCTTGACTGGACCTCACCTAAATGAACAAGAAGCAAGGTTGCTCCAAGATGCTGAGCTACACAGACTTCAGGGCTGTGGAATCAGGTCATCAATTTTGCCTGATGTAAAAGGTTATTCTCTTACTGCCTTTCAGTTTTGCCCTTTTAGCTCTGCATGGGTCACCACTGAATTCCTGCCTTTAAAAAAATTTTAGCATAACGGTCTGTCTGACACAGTGATATGTCCGGAAAGTTCAGAGAAATTCTTGCTACAAGGTCTTTTAGGACCTGTTATAGACAAGTAATAGCACACTCACCTTCCCAGGTAACCCAGAAACCTTTCTCTTCCCATCCTTCCAAACTCTCTCCCCATATGACTCACTTTTCCCCATAGAAAAAGCAGTATATTAATTAGCTATTGCTGCAATAATGCTACATACCTAAAATCCACCCCCCTCCGCCAAACACATTGCCTTACAGCAACAAGAATGTCTTTTTCTAGCTCACAGGTCTGTGGATTTTCTGGGACAGCCCAGGATGTGGGTCAGCTTAGCTTGGCTGCAGACTTTCAGAGGGCTTCAGCTCTGGTCCAATCCTCCAAGCCTCTCTACCTGAATAAGCAGCCAAAAGGACAAGCAAAAACACACAAGGCCTCTTGAGGGCTTGTTCTAGGGCTTAGAATTATCATATGTGCTCTTTCCCATTGGCCAAACCAGTTATCAGTGGGGAAGTGTCTATATCCGCCTCCCTCCACTGGAAAGTAAAGTCACGTGGCAAAGGTAGTGAACGAATAATTCTGATTCCGGAAGGACTCCAGTCAACTCCTGGGTACCTCTCGTGCTCCTGGAGCATTGCCTGTAAGCTGTCTTCCCTCACCAGCTTCTGCAAAATCAACCCCTCAGAACAGGCACAGGCTCCTTGACTTCAGATAGAGCTTGTTTCAAACCACAACCCCTGTTTACTTGCTGGATGTCCTTGGGCAAATTGCATGATCTCTCCTTGTTTCCATTTCCTCCTTTGTAAAATGGGGCTAGTGATTAACTTGCGGTGCTGTAGGAAGAGCAGGTAAAATGATGCACTGCACAGTGCCTGACACGTAGGGGTAGAAAAACAAATAGTTGTTAGGACAATGACAACTGAGTGACTTGGAGGCCTGTCCAGGGAGGATGCACAGAGCACTTGGTAGGGGGCTATGACCTGAACCCCAGAGGAGCTTCTGTAGTTTCTCTGTCCTGGGACAGTAAGATTCCATCAGCTGAGAGAGAGAAGATATGGATGCTCCAATCCTGCCAGGCACCCTGTGTTGGGACTTAGTAAAAGCAATAATTTTCTTGCTACACATCCTCACCCACCCAGCCCTGGGTCTTGTCACCAGTGTAATGACTCAGGTGTGGAGAAATGTACTCTTGGAGTAGATAGGAGATAATGCTAATGGACCTTGAGATTCAGAGATTTCCCTGAGGATAGGCAACCAGATTTCCCAAAAGGTAAAAAGAGATACTTCCCATAGAGATAGGGAGAGTGAAATGCTTGACAAGGGGGACCTGAAGGTAGGGGACCAGTAGTGGAAGAAGAATGTGGCATAGGACCCCTGTGGAGATTCTGTCTTCCTGGGGGCTTTCCTGGTAGGCTGTGAGAAAATTATATTGGACAGTTTTTCATTTCCTCCTCCAATGTTGTAAGTCCCCTGAATTACCCCCACATCTGTGAGGACATTCTAATCTAAGTTTGAGTGGTCATATGATGAAAAATTATGAAAAGCAGGACCTGCCTGAATTGTCCCAAAGCTAAATGTTGAGCTGCACCCACATACACACTTTCAGAGGGCAAACATGGCTTATCAGAGCTGGGCAGCACTGCTGAAATCCAGAGAGAAGGCAAATAGATCTTCCTGTCTCACCCTGTCTCATCCTTTCAGAGGTTTTTCCTTGCACAGTGGAGACCATCCTCCACATCATTGTGCATAAAACTTAGGTTCTATTCTTCACCTTTTCAATGGTACTGGATGACCCATTGCTAATAAGAAAAGACTCATTTCCCAGCCATATACCTCTCAGGGACCACACAAAGACCAGAGAGAAGCCCAGAGTAACCGTTAAGTAATTAGGATACTGCAACTCTCTCTAAAAATAGTGAGTTGCTATAACTTTGTTATCCTCAATTTCCCCATCTGTAAAATGGATATAATAACACCTACCTCCTATGGATATCACAGGGCTCAGATGACCAGCCCAGTTTTGTTAAAGCACATGTGCAGTGCTTGGCACGTGGCATAGTTAGGGTTAGTCTTCCTCTCCTTCATCTTAGGAACTCACCAAGGTCAACCCTCTAAGTTTCCATGTGCATAATGAGTTATTCCAAAAGCACTGTGGCAGATCGTCGGGAGCCCCAAGGATAGCTTTGTACAAGAGCCCCTATGGACAAAAGGACACTTGGCCAAGACATTGTTTCTAGGAATACAGCACGTTATTACCAGAAAGTCAGTAGTTGGGAAACTGAGACAGCTGGACACTGTCTGAAGTTCCCCCAGTCTAGGCTGGTTCCTACCATCGTGCAGGCCCTGGGCAACATTAATGCTAAGAGTTGGGTTAAAATAGACTGAGACTTCCTGGAAAACGAAGCCCCAAATTATCAATCTGAGGAGTGTGAGCAGACAGTCCCCTGCTAGAGTTTGGTGAAGAGAGACTCTGGAGGTCAAGGGCTGGTGAAAGGGCACTATGTGCCCCGACCTCTGGAGCTTTTTTAAAGAAACAGTTGACAGAATGACCTTGGTCTCTTCAACTTTAATGAGCTCTGACCAGATGCCAGCAGGTTAAGAACTCAGAACAATGACCTCACTCCAGGCTAGCCAGTGCTGCCAAGGTAGTCAGGAGGCTCCAGATTTTGGGGACTCAGCCTTCAAATACCTCCTTTCTGGAGTTATTACTGATGGGTTCTCCGGTGGAACTTGACACACTATCCTCTCCCTTCCTGTAGGTCCCTGGAGATTGTCAGACCACAAGCTGGTTTCACTTCACTGCTGCGTCTAGGAAAAGAAAGAGTAGAAGAGTTATGGACATGGCTTTGAGGTTTTTTTCATCATCTAAGGGTTCAATATTGAGAGTAATATTGATTCGATTTATCTAGTGTTGTAATGTTCCATTGGTTGCTAGGCAACAGAGTTCTTTCTTCTCTTTTCTGGGTGGCTCGTGGGAGTTTGACTATCAAAGAGATTACTTTGTGTATATGAAAGTAAATGGACCATAGGTTCCATACATGAGTGGAGGAATACTGTTTTACTGGGCAGTGTTAGGACCACGTTTCCTATCACATCTGGGTAATTGCAATTCAACCTCCAGAACAACAGGGCCATTCATATTCACATTCCCCTACAAGGTACCCACTGAGAACAATTTAACACAAAGTTGTACTGATGCATAAAACCCTATGCCGTGTGCTTACTATTCCACAGACACAAAGTTCAAACCCGCATTGAGGCAAGGATGGATTTATTCCTCCCTATTCTGGTCCCCTCCAAATCCCACATTAATAATCAAAAATAGCAACCTGGATTATAAAGGGCAAATTCTGATTTTCACTTAAATCCTAATATGGCAAGGTCTTTCCTCATTTCTTTTATCTTGTGTTCTCTTCAACTCACCCCCAAAATGTCCTCCTTTTTTTGGGGGGGGTTCCTTTGTAAATCTTTTACACTGATGTTCACTGTTTCTTTAAAACCCCAAATCAGAAGCAGCAGGCAAACGAGGCCCTGTCAGCTTGGGCTATATGGTTCAGTGACTTGGCATTAATGACGCTTATTTTGGAACCTCTGTGATGGCCTGACCTATTTTAGGATCACTGCTTTAACCATACCTCCCTCCCCCATTTTTCTGATTAGAAATGAAGGCAGTAGGAATTGTGGGGAGGTTGAGGAGAGGGGAGAGAAAAAACCTGGAGCTCAGTGCTCAGGGAACACATCTGTAGCCACCCAGTGAGCCCTCACATTTTCGCCACTGCCACAGAGAGAATTTGAAGCCCCACTAGAAAGGCTGGGATTCGGGCTCATGTCCATAAGATGGGAGGAGATTCCAGAGGCACTTCTCTGCCCAGTTTTCTGGGTGCGACCCCAGGAAACACAAACCAAAGGCCTCATTTGGCATCATTCAGCGTTTCCTCTATGGGAAGACCTGTTTAGGAGAGAAATGATCTCTTCCTTCCAAAGAGAAAAGCTATCTGGAGGAGGCAAAAGAAGGATAGGAGGAGGGAGAAGTGAGTGCAGGCGACTAGCCAACTATGCACATTTATGAAGAGCAGGAATGGAAAACAGATGTTATGCAGGAAAATAAACCATTGCCCTGGGAGCATCATCATCAGCCTCTGGAGAATAGGGCTTCTCAGATCCAGGCAAATAACACAGTAAGTCATTGAAAGCTGCATACTCATCACAACTGCTCTAAGGAATGGCCCTTCTGGGTTGCCTGGTCCCATATCTCCACATCTTTTTGTGGCTGTGCAGCAGCCAGCATTCCTCTGAATAAACATTATCATTCTGTCTCTTTAACTGGGACTGAGGTGCTCTCACCCATACTAGAGTTTTTTCCTGCCAAGGGCAGGAGCAGCAAGACCCAGAGCAGCATGAGGCAGCTTGTGGCTCTAGCAGAATAAGAGGTATAAGAAAGCAAAAGGCCCCAGGCCACTGTGTGGAGACCCTAACCCAAAATAGTTGCTGTGGTCTTGGAGCAAACAGTGATATCATGGTCACTGGTATAGAGTACCCATGGCAGCTGCTGCTGTGGGCAACTCAGGAAACCTTTAGTGGCTGTCAAGAAAATGTTATGTCAAGCAAATTTTGAAGCTGATGAGACCTGCCAAGAAAAAGAAAGGCATTTGGAAGGCATGGCACCCCAGCCCTGTGTGAGACAGAGGTCAGAGGTGGGATGTTTCCTCCCAATGGGTTGAGGTCTAGGAGGCAAAGCCCTTAGAGATAACAGAGCTCACCTTGATCTGGAGCTCCAAGGACATACAGAGCCAAGTGTGCTTTAAAAAATAAATTAAGGAACAAGTGTCTACTGTGGTAAGTCACTAAAATTGAACATGGTGGTAAGTCCAGCCAGCAAACTGGTCCCCGAGAATGGAGCCCACTGAGCAAGTCTTTTAATAGATTATTTAAATCAACAAATTCTGTGACCTGTGAAATTTGACAAAATCAGAAATAGCTCTTTTTCTAGGCATTCCTCTTTGGCTTTCTGAATCTTCTTTAAGAATTTCACATGGCAGGTAGGCACTACAATATTTTGGGTCTCAAAAAATACTTTTTAGGAAAGTAAGCTCAAAATATCAACCTGTCAGACATTGCCTGAAGTTATTAGCCTGTCTGGCGGATGCCTTGAGAAGCCAGTTAGAAATTTAGCCAGGTATTGTTCCTCCATCTCTGTGTATTTCTTTTCTTTACCCAATGTGTATTCCTCAGACCCTGGTTCACAAATGTATAATAAGAGCAGAAAAGGAGGGAAGGAGGTGATGCATGTTCTCTTGCCGTTTCCAACAATGCTTTTCACCCCTGGAATTGACGCAGACAATGTTATATTTTGAGGACTTGAAGAGAATATGGAAGAAGGAGGAGGAAGAGGAGAAGGAAGAATAGAGGGGTTCACTATAAATTTTATTTCTAGTTCCCAGGCCCAGAAAGTCACTGAAACTGAAAGTCTTGCTCCTGTATAATTCATATCTTTTTTCTAAGTGGAATCAAGCTTAAGAGAGAAATATTGTGCCTTAAATTTAATTAGAATAAATTAATTCTCTAATGAATCATACCACCAAGCATGAAAAATCTAAAGGGTACAAAGTATTGATGTGCTGATTAAAAGGAGTGATCACAGGGATGTTAGTGTATAGAAACTAATGCTGTGTCTATGCACACAGATGGCTTTGAAAAACATCAACCCTTTTGATGATTGGATCACAACCAACCAGTTAGTAACTGCCTGCTGGCTTGACTGAATTTAACTGTTTGAAAATACCCCAGACTCTGCCTAACATCCTCACTTTTGAACAAATTTGCTGGGTGCACCCTTCACTCATCTGCCTGAGCTCAGACAGTGAGATGGGTGACAACCACAAGTTTAAACTGAGCTCAGGAAATTGGTTGGAGGAGAGAGTGAACAGAAATTCCAGCAGCCGGGAGAAGATCCAACAAGTGCTGCTGATCAAGAGCTAACTCCAACTGAAAAGAGATACTGAACTGAAGCAGGGGAACTCCTAGGCAATTCTAGAAAATTCCATCCTAAAATGTGTCAAAGTAACAGTTTTTCCCAGGCCCCAGTGCTCAGGATGCAGCTTGGAAAACAGGAAGAAAGAATGAGCAAGACAACCTAATCTCTTCATGTGGGGAGTTGGCGAGGTGGGTTTATTATTCAAAGACATGTCAGCACTCTCTTCCACATGCAATGTCATTTCTATTTTCATAATCCAGAGCTTTCAGGAAGAACACTCTTGATGTTCTGCTCAGATGACCTTTCATCAGTTCCAGGAGAAGGGCAGAGAAGTCCAAGGAGATCTGGCTGCTTATTCTAAACAACAAAGCTGGTGTTGGAATGACATAAATATAGACCTCCATTTCTGGCATCTCACAATAGTAACTAGGACTGAGGGAACGGCGGGGGGACTGACTCCTTTCTAATTAGCCAGAGAAGCTTTTGATAAGAACCCCAGGAGTTCCTTATCCCAAAATATCAGTTGTCACATGAGCACATGGACCCAGTAATGTACCCTGGATGAGATGGATGGATAGTGCCAAGTTCTAAATCTCCTATGGGGTTTCCCTTGACAGGCTGCTCTTATGATTTAGGGTACTATCAGTGGTGCTGGTTTGATTCATCACTTGGTGATTCATCTCTCCCAACAAGCTATGGCTCCTGTTTTACGATGCCCTTTCCATTTCTCTCCTTTGAAGAGAGAAGGAGGTGATGAAAGCCAGACTTTGGAACAGAACTTTAGCTTTTGCTGCTAGAATGAGCCCTCAGTAAGGAGTCTCAAACAGGTCATCAGATTGATTTCAGAAAAGATAATGCATATTGACAAATGATGCCCATTTACAACAAACATGTCACTATTAGACCTCACATGTTGGTTGGTATGAGAAGTACCATGAACAGCCATGGCTAACATATGAACAAGTGAGTAGATTTTTATTTTTTTTTATTTTTTCATTTTTCACTTTTATTTTTATTTAGTTCTTGTCCAAGTACAGTTTTCTCTCTTATATTCCCAGCCATGCCCCCCAGTGCTCCCCACCTCCCTCCCATTTCCACCCCCCACCTTAGTTATTGTCCATGTGTCCTTTATACTTGTTCATGTGAGTCCATCCCTTTTTCCCCTGTGATTCTCTCCCCTCTCCCCTCTGGACCCTGTCAGCACGTTCTGTATTACAGTGTCTTTGGTTACATTTTGCTTGCTTGTTCGTTTTGTTGTTTAGATTCCTGTTAACAGTGATATCATATGGTATTTGTCTTTCACCGCCTGGCTTATTTCGCTCAGCATAATGTTTTCCAGTTCCATCCATGATGTTGCAAAGGGTAGGAGCTCCTTCTTCCTTTCTGCAGCATAGAATTCCATTGTGTAAATGTCCCATAGCTTTTTGATCCAGTCATTTACCGATGGGCATCTAGGTTGCTTCCAACTCTTGGCTATCGTAAGTGAATAGATTTTTTATTATCTGAAGTAAATACATTTGGTTTTATAAAGGAAAATTATATATTGATGCTTAGGTATATGGATTTATTAATATAGTTAACCTTATATTTATATCACAAAAGTTATTATTGCCCTTCTGAATTTTGTTACATATTATCTGTTTTGGTATAAGTGTGCAAGTCCCTATACTTTTTATTTTTATAATATTTTCAAACAACATTTATTGTGTTTTTCCAAAAAACAATTTATGTACATTATAATAAGCTCAGAAAAATTATATTTCAGTATAATATAAAAATTTCCTATTATATTATTACCTAGGAATAGTCATGGCTTATAAGTTGTTGAATTTTATGTTTATATAGAATGTGCATAACATATAAAGTACATAAATTAGGATCATTTAATATAAAAGGAACATAGTAATATTTTGCCTTTTCTTGTGGATGGCCTTCATCCTTCAGCCCTAATCAGCCTATAATGCCTATGTATCTAGAGGGAGTTTATTAGAGAAGGAAGGAAGGAAGGAAGGAAGGAAGGAAGGAAGGAAGGAAGGAAGGAAAGAAGGAAAGAAAGAAGGAAGGAAGGGAGAGAGAGAGAAACAAAGAAAGAAGACTAAAGTAATATTCAGTTTCTGGAATTCAAAAGTAGGATTTGGCAGCAGAAAATATCTTGCAATCCTAGGCATTTTTTTTTTAAGAAAGTTTGTCTAAATCTCTTAATCTCCCTCACTCCAACACATGCCAAGCCAGCTGTTTTTATTAGCCAGACTATAGATCTTCATTTGAGAGCTCCAGACAGAGAGAGGACTGGGGAAATCCCGCCCTCCAATGCAGATGTGTCAATTTCCCGCTCAGCCGGAGAAAGCGGGTTACAGAGATGGATAAAGGGAATAAAGAGAGCAAAGGAGCCTGTCTTAGTCCCTTGGGGCTGCCATAACAGAAATACCACAAACTGTATGGCTTATAAACAACAGAAATTCATTTCTCACAGTTCCGGAGGCTGGAAATTTCAAGATGAAGTTGCCTGACAATTCAGTGTCTGGTGAGGGTCCCACTCCCTGGTTCATAGAGGGCCATCTTCTCCTTATGTCCTCACACGATGGGAGGGGTCAGGGAGCTTTCCAGGGCCTCTTCTATAAGAGCACTAATCCCATTCACGAGACTGCCCCCTGCCCCCATCACGTCGCAGTCGACATCCAAAGGCTCCACTTCCTGATACCATCACATCGGGAATTAGCTTTCAAATGTTCAGTCCATAGCAGAGGCCGAAGGCCTCATTTCTCATCTAGGACTCTGAAAAATGTTTGCCTTTGAGGGCTCCCTGGTGCAGTCATATCTATTTAGCTCCAGAGCTTCCATCAGGTAGGGAGACACCCAGGTTTGGCTCTTCTGAGCTGTTTTGGTTTCTGAATAGCAGAGACCCAGAGCAGAGAGCTAGAAGAGCTGCCATGGATGTGGCCGAGCAAGATCAGCCTGCTTCAGAAGCCTGCACGGGTCTCCCAGGACAGCAGGCTGGATGCAGTACAGAGATCATTTTTTACACAAAGGGTATCAGAGCACTGATTTTTTTGAGCTCACAATATTGATTCAGCTCTAAGTCAATTGAACAATGTCTTCAAAAAATTGTTTCCCACAAAGGGCAAATAGTTGCGAGATTGCCTAGATTCCTAACTTTCCTGGAATATTTTGTTTCAACCTTCAACCATAAATGAAAAACTAGACAGTTTTAAAATCCATGCATCTAAACATNGTTTTAAATTGGGCTTCTGAGAGGCTGGCAATCTGTTGGTCACTTAGAGTTATTGGCTCTGGGACTTTGAGTTCTTCTTGAGCCATCCTTTGGGCTGTTCGTGCCTGTTAAGTAGCAGGAAAGGAGCCCTAGGTTTTCACCAGAGCAGGGCAACTCAGTCGCTGGGTTGTGACGTTGTATGTGGGGGCGGGGTCAAAGAGGGACAATGGCTTCCCTCCGGCGCCCGCCGCCGCCACGACCCCCACCAGCACCGCAGCCACCACCGTCACCAGGGCCACGCACCCCGCTCCACTGCACGTGAGTGTGCCACCGCTGTCAGCCCTCCACCACTGGGTTCGCCCCCTGGGGCCTGCATGGTCCGTCTCACTGTGTGCGAATGTGCGACCTTGGTCAGTCTGTCCCGCACCCTGACTAGGTCCGGGCTGCCTGCGCTCCTAGGTCTGTCCTTCCCAACCTTGCTCCACTGCTGGCTCCACCTCTCTTACTGTCCCCGTTGAACGGTTTGTAGCTGTCGGACTTCCGTATAACTCGGTTTTCTGGCCTCTGGGTGTGTGTTAGTTCTCCAAAACTTTTGTTGTATCCAAACTTGGTTGTGGGAGAAGGCACAGTGTTTCCACCTATGCCTCCATCTTGGCGGAAGTCTATTTGCATAATTTTGAATGGCTTATTTTAATTACTAGAATTTTTTAAATGGCCAGGATGTATGTGTGTATTGCTTATAATATCACAAGCTATTTCCATCTTTAAATTCAGCTGGCTTTTCAGACTCACATAGATTCCCTCAATATATTTTCAGTTTTTACATTTTGTACCACTTGTTTCTTTTTTCAATGATCTCTATAATTCTTGTTTTATTTTTTTACGCTCTCTGAATCTATTTCTTCTTGCTTTTTATCTATTAGTTCTTTCCCCCTGAACTCTGAGAGTGCTTCTTGCTTCCTACATCACAGTGAATTTTAATTTTGGCACTGCACATCACTTACCCTGATTTTTTCTTTAACTCTTTTCTCCCTTTTTTTTTTCTCAGCTTGTCAAATCTGAATCTTATTCCATAAGTCCCTTTCCCTCTTTCATTTCCTTCTTACGGTCTTGCTTCTTATTTCATCAAGGCCATGTCTTTTTGCAACTATTTTGGTCATGAAATTTTCCTAAAATGTTTTTTTCTTTCAGTAAATATTTCCAGAACTAGAAATCTACATGGAGCACACTGAGAGATACTGCCTCTCCTTCTTCTGCAGCATATTTTCCAAATAGCCTATACTAATTTTTGAAATGTTTTTTTATCTTGAAGACAGAAGAGTGAAATTGGGTTTTCTCAATAGATTTAGTGTGAATTTCTCTGGATTCTACTCACAAGCCTCATAAGTGCCCGAAAATCCCTTGCTTTGATCTAGCCCTAGAGGGGATATTGGTTAGTGTAGATCTCAGCTCATTTTTCAAGATCTAATACGTATTTATCTAGTCTTAATTTTCTGTCTTGTTCCATCCCTGCAGACTGATCCTGCAATATTGAGAAATAATGGAATATATGTTTACTGATGTGGTAAAAATAGAGCCAAAGTCTATAATAACTCGAATGCAGTAAATATACAATTCTAACTCACATAAGAATTTAAAAGTGCCTGAACAACAGGCAGCTCCCCACCATGTGGTAATCCAGGGACCCAGGCTCCTTGTATTTCTACCAAGATAAAGGGCAAGAAAGAGAAAAAGGAAGAGACACCATCTCTTCTAAAATGTCTTGGCCTGAAGCAGGTGCAAATCTCATCCACTCACACTTCACTGGAAATAACTCATCCGTTACCCCATCTAGCTGCAAGGAAAGCTGGAAATGCAGTCTAGCTGTGTGGTTTTGAAAAAAATGGAGAGTAGAACGTTGACTTTGGCAAACAAGTCTGCCATGTGTTTGAAACCAGTAGATACTGGTGTGTGGACTTTTCCTGCTTTCCCCTTTGTCCATACTGCTTTTCTTGGTTGCAGAAGACAGAACCCTCACTCAGTACTCAACTACTGTGACTCCTGCTGGCTCCTTTTCTTCCTGGTTGTTTGGAGCAAGATAGTTCACCCATCCCAGCCTCTTCCCCTGGAATATAAACTATAACCAAGCCAAGCAGTCTTAGATCATACTAGAAATTAATCAGAGAAAATGAAAAGGAGAGGAGGAAGTGGCCAAACAAAAACCGATCCATTTTCTTTAATTACTTGGGAACGCTCTTAGAATTTCTCTGGCAACACAGGAAAAACAAATCCATCTCACGAAGCTAATACACCTCTAATTCAATAGTTCTCAGAGTGTGGTCCTTGGACCAGCAGCACCAGCCTCATCTGGGAACTCACTAGAAAAGCAGGTCTTTCAGCTCCACTCCAGAACTACTGAATCAGAAACTCTGGGGATGAGGCCTGGAAATCTGTGCTTTCACCAACCCTTCAGGTGATCCACTTACACACTCAAAGGTCAGATCCCCTGCTCTGCCAAGCTTGACCATAGCCAATGCCAAGCAAGGCACTCTGGGTGTGTCCACTGGCAGCACTTCGTTTCAGCTGTAAGCAAAGAGGCGTATCTGGAATTCATCTCACAAAACTACGAGTACAGGATACTAACTAGTAAATCTCAGAGCTCCAGTCCGACTGATTAGGGCAACTTAAAATTAAAGTTTTTGTCAAATAGGACGATTCTGTCACTCACACACACTGCTGCTTGTTTGTTTTCTTTGACACCAATTATCTACCTCCCTGTGCTCGATCGAAATCACCATCACTGGTGAACAGAGAGTCATAATGTAGCTGAAGTGGGAGGGATCTCCGAGAGATCAAGTCCACTCACCCATTTTGTAAACTGGAAAACTGAGGCCCAGGATGAGTAAGTGGACCTTCTAACGTCCCACCTCTGGTTGGAGAGAGAGCCAGAACTAGAACCCAAGACTCCCAGTTCTTGACCCAGCCCTCCTTCTGCCAACAGCATCTCATAAGCTCATGTCCGTAAAGCCCTGTGAAACACATAAAGTGTAAAAGTGGTTGCACTATAGTAATACTGAGTTAGATTCAGATAATTTGAATTCCAAATCTTAAAGAGTCAAAGTTAAATGTGTGTGCAAATTTGTTCTCCAAGGCCTTGCATTTGTCCAAATGCAAATAAAAAATAGAATTATAAAACACTTTGGAAAATTGATACTGATGTTAAGAAATATGATGAAAAAATATCAGGCAGCAGTCTCTGATATCTTCTTTTCACAGTTTCTTTTAACATGCCTGTGGTATCATAGAAATCTGAGAGAAATTCCCACCAGCTTTAAGGCCAATAGACCTGAACAGAGAAGGGTAACCTGTGTATTCCATTCATCTTATTTCACAAAGAGCAAAATGAGGGCATCATATAAGAAGGCGGAGAGCCATTTGGCCCCTCCTCACTGTTTCTCCTAACAAGAAAAGTTGACAACACGAATACTATTGTACATAATGGTAGACACACTGCCTTCTGCTTCCCCCACCCCAGCCACACCCCATTATTCAACAGCTCTTTATAGGTTGCAGCTGCCAAGAACCCTCAGGCTGACAAGGTCAGACCTTCGGTTTCTGAATGTAATAAGAGCTACACACCACTCCAGACCTAGAACATTTCAGAGATTGAAAGCAAATGAGGTAGCAATGAGATTGTGTCCCACGTCACTGATGAGTGGAATTGGGTGCCCCTGGTTCGGTTTTACTGATATCCTGCTGCTGCCTCATGCCAAGCTGGCTCCAGTATGGTTGGAGTGGACATGGCACCCTGATACACCTTTGGGTGGCCTTTTCCCAGGAGAATTTTTTTCCCATTTGTGCTTTAGGGCATGAAATAGAGCTGAAATAGAGTTCTGTCTGCCTTAACTTTGTAACTAGCTAAACTGGGTCTTTGAATTGGGAACCTCTTCCTACAGCTTTATCGATACATAATTTACACACCATACAGTTTATCCACTTAAAGTGTACAAGTCAATGGTTTTTAGGGTATTTATGAATATGTGCAACGATCACCACACTCAATTTTAGAACATTGTCTTCACCTTGAAAAGAAGCTTTGTGCCCTTCACCTTCACCCCTCTCTCACCCACCCCTCAGGGCCCTGAGCAACCAGGGAGTTACTTTTCATCTTTACAGATTTCCCTGTTCTGGATATTTTATGTGAATAGAATCATATAGTATGTGGTCTTTTGGCTTCTTTCACACAACACAGTGTTTTTGAGGGTCACCTATGCTGTAGTGTGTATCACTATGTTATCCCTTTTTATGGCTGAGTAATATTCCATTGTTTGTGTATGTCACATTGTATTTATTCACTCATCAGCTGATGAGTATTAGGGTCTTTCCACCTTTTGGATATCATAAATAAATAATTGAATTAGGAATATTATATTTGTCATCTAGTCTGAAGGAAAAAATTTTGAGTGAAGAAATTCCCTTAATAACTGGCTGCTTTCGCATTGTTTATCACAGTAACTCAACAAACAGTGAGCACCTGCCGCATGCAAAACAAAGGGGACGCTACTTCATACTTGTCGTCCTTAAGAATATTCATAACAGTGCTATTGAGAAGAATACCTTTTACAAAATCCTTCGATATTCTCCCAGGTAACTTTATTATTATCAGAATATGCTAAGAACCCAGCATCATTTCACAAAAGATATAAGCTCTAAGGACTCAGGATTGCCCATCTGGTGAGCAGAAGACAGACTGAAAAATCCCTAATGAATTTCTTCTTGAGAAATATTTTAATTTAATTTTGATGGGAGAAAATCCCTTTAGGAACATTTTCCCACAATAGTTGAGTCTTCTGCAGCCCCAGGTTCTGACCCAGACAAATACATTTCTCCTCTTTGACATTCCAATAGTTCTTTTTATACTTTTTCAACCATATCACCTTTTGCCTTTTATCATCATATTTGTGTTAAGGGTTATCCCCTTCAGTGGCCATTCATAGCAGAAAGACTGTCTGCCAGCCATGAAGTTTCTGTGGAATTTCCTTCAGTGATGTGGAATGACTTCACCATTAAAACAATGTTTGTGGTTTTCCTATACAACTCCCTTTTTCTGAGTCTGAGCAAGTCCCAGTAGAAATGCTGGCCACGTTGGTCCATGCTATATGAGTCTGGAACCACTGGGAGCCAGGGACCTACACAAGGAGAGCCATATGTTTGCTCAAGGAGGAAGGGAGCCACCAGAGATGATAAATGAGTAAGAGATCAGGAGCCAAAGATACCAGCCAGAGGTAAGAAGAGAAGAGAAGTGTGGGGTGAGTTCAACGGGCTCACCATAAGACCTGTGGCTGAATCAAGGCACCTGAGGGCTTATTTGTGTTGTGTTCTTGCTTTCTGGTGAAAGATGTAGTTGTCCAGCTAAAGGGAACGGGACACAGTTAAACATACTAGGCTATTCCAGAGTCTAGTTTTTCCATTTCACTTTCTACAGGCATCATTAGTACCATCTTCAGTGCAGAACTGCCGCCTTGCAAGATGAATACAAATGGAAAGAACCTAAGTGTCCCTAACTGGGACATAATTGGGACGAGTTAAACTATGGCAAGTCCATAAAGCTACCATTAGTTCTTTAAAAATGCTAAAGAGCTCTACATTTTTCTGGGAAGATATTCATGATATGGTGTTGTTTAAAAAGGTTATAAAACACCATGAATATTATGCCAGTCATGTACAATTCTGTGTGTATAAATTTGTAGGGGGAATAATTTTATGTCTCTAGGTATAAAGATACCTTATGTCTCTTAAAAGTATATTTACCAAAATTGAAAAACTTTCAGGATAAGTAGATTGTCCAGTGTTTTGTTGTTGTTGTTGTTGTTGTTGTTGTTACTTTTCTTTTAGCTCTTTTTTATATTATTTTATCATTATTCATACACTTAAAACTTAATAAATGCTTAAAATTCATAAAATAATCTACCTTAAGAAAATACTATTTACATATTGAGCACTGACCAGTTACTATACATGATTTGTCCCATTAGGAATGTTACAGCAGTTCTTGGAAGCATAATATTATTATCTGTTTTCTAAATGAAGCAACTAGGATTTAGAAATGTTAAGAAATTGGCCCGAATTCATGGACAAAACCAAATTGGGGTAGGATCAAGGTGGGAGGTGGGGCTGGTTGGGGGTGGGGGAAAGGCAGTGGGGGAAATGGAGACAACTCTACTTGAACAACAATTAAAAAATTTTTTTTGAAGAAAAGAAATTGGCCCGTGTTCACAAAGCAGTAAAACAGCGGAGCTGGTACAGTGGTCTATGGCTGTCTGACCGGGCAGCTGCACTTCATCACCGCCCTGTGCTGCTATGAAACGGCAAAAACCACAGGCCTTGTCCAGTGAGAACTGCGACCACCACCGACCTTAATTTCCCATGTTACTTATTCTTCAAAGCCAGATTAAGCAGATCATTATAAACTCAGATTCAGGCTTTGACAAGAAATGCTCAGAACCCCAAAGCTTCTCAAAATCGAATTACTCTGCATATACCAATATCAGACACTGATTTTAAAACTTGCCTGTAAGCTCTTTGACACTTTGACCGTAGAGCGGTGGTGCCTGTGCGCCCTTTCCTTGATCTTGGGCTGGCCCTAGTGACCTAGCTAACAGAACACGGTGAAAACGATGCTTTATGACTTCCAAGGCTCCCACCTTGCTCACTGGGACACTGACTTTTGAGCCCTGAGCCACCCAGGGCCTCCCTGTTTGAGGAAACTCAGGACAATTAGAGGTGCTCCAGTCCACAGCTCCCAATGGGAGTCCTGCTGACAGCAGTATCCACCGCCAGGCACCTGAGTAAAGCCATCTCTGTGACTCTAGCCTTCGGGTGACAAATTACCCCCAGCTATTGAGTCTTCCCAGCTGAGGCCCAGATATCCCGAGCCAGAGGCAAGCCATCCCTATCTAATTCTTGACCTACAGAATTCATGAGCATAATAAAATGGTTATTTTATGCCACCAAGCTTAAATGGGGGTATGGCTCATTATGTGGCAAGAGTAACCAGAACAAATCTCAGTTCCAACTCTAGCTCTTTCCTTCAACACCTACCCAGTATACTGAATTCTTACCAGTTAGAGTTAATCCTTGGGGGCTATTTCAACAGGAGTTTATTGATGCTAATTTGTTTTTCCATAAATCTAGGACAAGATGAAGTCAGGAAGGAGTTTGCCCTGTTGACATCCTGTCTCAACACTAGCTGTAGTGCCTGGAGCGTATGAGTAGACTGCTTCCATTGTCTACCACATTATTGAAGCCACCCCAAAACTCAGTGTCTTAACAGGGGGGCAGTCAACAAATTAGAGTCAACAGGCACATCCAGCAGGCCAGCTTCTTTGTAAATAAAGTTTTATGGGAGCACAGCCACCCTCATTTATTCACATATTGTCTACAGCCACCTTCACTCTGCAGCAGCAGAGCTGAATCATCACAGCAGACTATAAAGCCCTCCCACAAAACCTAAAATATTTACTGACCCTTTATAGAACACGTTTGCCAGCCCCTGGCTTAACACAGTGACGATTTATAATTTCTCCAAATTATGTGATTGGCTGAGCTCAGCTGAGCAGATTTTTTTCCGTCTACATGATCACTGATGAGGCTGCATTCACTGGGAACGTGCTAGTGCTAAGGTGTCCAAGATGGTCAGCTCATATGTCTCGGGCCTCAGTGCTGTCAGCTGGGACATTCAAACCCCCTCCATGCAGCCTGTTGCTCTGGCCTCTCATCATTTATGAGCCCCTCCCGAGTTTCTTTATGGAAACTTCCAAGAGAGAGCAAAAGTAGAAGCTACCAAGCCTCTTCATATCAAGGCCCAGAGCTTACAGCATCAATGCCACTGTTTTCTCTTGGTCAGCACAAGTCACCAGTCAGTCAAGATTAAAGGGGAGAGAATTCTCTACTCCTGGTTGGAAGGGTAGCATAGATGTACAGTGGGCAGAAATGGTTGGTGGCCATCATCAGAGACTATTGACTACATGAAGCACACAGTAAAAACTTGCTGAATGAGTGTATTATAGCTCAGAAAGGCATAAAAGTAGAGATAAAACTGAGCAAGTAAAAGGTAATGTCTTGCAGGGTATGTCTGAGCTTATCTACGTAGAGAGACAAGGTCATGTGCTGTCAGCGCTAAGGGGCCTGTAGAGCTGAAGAAAAGCACAGGTTCTGTGAGAGAGAGAGAGAAGTCAGAAACAAGAACATAGCTAAGGAAGTCATTTGGGGATCAGAGTCTGCAAGGGTGAGCTGGAGGGGAGATCAGATACCATGCCTACACTGCAGGAGACACCAAACCTCCTCAGAGCAAGTACAAGAATCAGATTTCATGGGTCAGTGCCAGACAAGAGCTAGCAGCAACCGATGGGAAGGCAAAGGAATGAACTTTTGTGTCTGTACCATCTGGATCAATGTATTGGACAGCCTTCTGTTGTAGGGGTCATGTGTCAGACCAGATGGCTGACCTCAGCGCATATATCTCCTCTCGCTTATGAGTTCTGTCACAACAGCACCAGACAAAAATGATCTGAACGACTCAGTTAAGAGGCTTGGAAGAACTTGTTACAACCCAAGAAAGGAACATGGCATTTTCAATAATAGCAAAAAAAAAAAGCATAACCTTCCAGTGGTATATGGAGGTTG
This sequence comes from Sturnira hondurensis, assembly GCF_014824575.4. NCBI lineage: Eukaryota > Metazoa > Chordata > Mammalia > Chiroptera > Phyllostomidae > Sturnira > Sturnira hondurensis. The sequence continues at coordinate 3,361,405 of NW_028075797.1, read as the reverse complement.
CAAATAAGAGCCAGCAGCTCAGTGGGTAAAATGATTGAAAGAAGATGACTCAAGCCCTGGCCAGTGTGGCTCAGTTGGTTGGGCATTGTCCCACAAAGTGAAGGGTCTCTGATTCAATTCCCAGGCAGGGCACATGCCTGGGTTGTGGGTTCAGTCCCCAGCCAGGGTGGGTATGAGAGGCAGCCAATTCATGTTTCTCTCCCTCTCTTTCTCCTCTCTAAAAACAAATAAATAAAATCTTTTAAGAAAAGATGACTCATGTTTATCATTCCCCTTAATCCTGAAAAGAGGTTAAAATTACCCCATTATACTCTAGAGAAAACTGAGTCTTGAAGAGATTAAAGAACTCTTCTACATCCATGTAGCTAACATGTAGAACAAGTAGGATTTGGACCCAGTTCTGCCTGAGTCAGAAGCAATCACATTGCTCCCTGTGGGTTACAGAAATTGCCATGAAGGAAGAAATAAAAATGTGAGGCTACATCTGCCTAGAAAAGTCTGTCTCAAAGCATGTCCTGTATAATATTAGTACCTTGAAATGATCCTCAAAAATAACAATCCCTAGGTAAATAAATGTGAGAGCTTTGCATGATGAAGTTCCCCTTTGAAAGTCACATCAGCATTTGTACATTTAAATAAAAACCTGTCTGAAATCCAAATTCTTTTTCAATGTACTAACTACTAATGTCCCAAAAAACTAGTGTCCTAAGGAATCTGCTCTGGGAACATTCTATCTAGGAAGATGAAGCAGTGAGAGAGCCCTATTTTTATGAGCTCATTAAATAAGTAACCATTGAGAACACGTTTCTGACATCCACTAGAATTAGGAGTACTCCAGGAAGGTCAACACAGTTTCAAGACAAATAAAAAGAGGACAGTCTTAAGTAAGCTTATTTACCTTACTACTGTGCTAAATTAAAATATAAAAAGCCATAATTATGTTATTAAAAACTAGCCCCTCTGGCCTCCCCAAAGTGGCATCTTGTAGAGAGACTCAGGGTACCTTTGACCCAGCGGACCTGCCTGTCACAGCAGGCTGTGCATTCATTGCTCCTGTTCCTAATCTGCAGAAGATGCCCGGAAAAGCCTTTTTCTATCTCGCCACGTTTGCATAATCCCAGTAACTCAGTACCGAGGCCCATTTCTGGCGGAAATGCAAAATGGTACTGCTGCTATGAAAAACAGTATGGAGCTCCTCCAAACAGAAAAATGGAATTACCATATGACACATTTCTGACTGTATGCCCAAAAGCAGGGCCTCAAAGAGATGGGAGTACATCTACTGTCACAGCAGCATGACTCACAATAGCCAAAAGGTAGAAGCCACCCATTGCCCATCGATGGATGGAAGGGGCTAAAGGAAAGTGGTATATGAACAGAATAGAATATTATTCAACCTTAGAAATAGGAAATTCTGACACATGCCACAATACGGATGAAACGTGAGAACATTATGCTCAGTCAAATAAGCCAATTACAAAAAGACAACTACTGTATGATTCCACTCATATGAGGTATGTAGAGTAGTCACATTCACAGAAATAGAAAACAGAATGGTGGGTGCCAGAGTCTGGGGTGGGAGGGGAGAGAGAAATGTGTTGTTTGATGGGTACTGAGTTTCAGTTTGCCAGTGCTAAAAGTTCTGCAGATAGATCGTGGCGATAAGTGCAGAATGGGAATGTACTTAGTACTACTGAACAACTTAAAATAGTTAAGATAGTATATTTTGTATTATGTATATTTTACACCTAAAGAGAGAGAGAGAGAGAGAGAGAGAGAGAGAGAGGAAAGGAAGGAAGGGAGGGAGAAAGAAAAGATTGAAGTAGTGGATAGATAGGTTTGATTTTGCATCTAACAAGGACTAAGGGGGGTCTTCCTAGCACAGAAGCTGAGCACAGAGCCTGCACTCTGCTCTCTTTCCTCTAGCAGGCCCTCTGCTTGGGGAACTGCCCCTCTCCAAGAGAGGGGGTGGGGTGTCCTGGGCAATCCCAGCTGCAGCTGGTTAATCACCTGTCACCCAATCCTTCATTCACATCAGTCCTGGAGCTAGGATCCCACACGTCTAACTTACCGCTGGCCCTGTGGTCCTCCCCATCCTGAAAAGAGGAGCGGGTGGTAGATTTCAGACTGAACAAAAGAACCAGTTTAAACTACAACAAAGCTCTGCTTCAAACCTAATGAAAATCAGGTACTGAAAGAAATAGGAAGCCCCAGCTCTCCTTTCTACTTCCTTCTCAGCAGGGAGGGTAATGGGGAGACTAACGAGATCTGGCTCTAGAGGGGAACCCAGGGTGGTTGTCCTCCACCAAGGGCCGTGTTCGCTTGCCTCTGGGATGATAACGGGTCCTCGGAGCCTCTTAAACCCCACGAACTATTTATTAACCTGTTCATCTTCCCCATGGCCACTTGTTTGTCATTTTCTCCTCTTCAGACTACACTAGAAGTAAAGGACAATTCTGAAGCAGTGGCAAGAGAAGGGACATAGTCACCGAAGCGACAATGCTCTGTTGTCTTACCCTCGTGGAACTGGAAGGAAGGAAAGAAAGAAAGAGACAATTTTAATGAAATTGTATGGAAACAAGAATACTCAAGCACTCACTGACAGCACCTCCCATTGGCCCAGCTACTGCAGAAAACACGATGGTGCGCATGGAGGGCAGTGCACAGAAGCGCACCCTCTAACCCGGCTCTGTCAACGGAGGGACTTGTTCTCAAAAAATGACTTAAGAGAAATATTCATTGGAAAAAAAGCTAAATGTTGCAATAAAGATTTCAGAATTATGTCCAATATTCAGAAATGTGCAAACAATCTAAATATCTGGTAGTAAAGGAGTAGCTTAAATAAGCTATGAGAAATCAGCCTGTTCACATATTATATGGCTACTAAAAGCAATTATGAAGAACATATCATGTTACAGAAATTTCCCAGTAAAGCATTAATTAAGGAACACAGAATTTACATTTATGTGTACACTCTAAGTATGTAAATATCTGTGTACCAGAAACTAACTGGAACAGAATATAAGACTGAAGATTACTGCCATAGTATAATGGCAGAATTTTTCTTTATAAAGTAGGTTGTTTAAATTTCAAATTAAACGTTATTATCAGAATGACTTAAGAGACAGGAAGCACCACCAAATATATTATCAATTTTTGTCATAAAGCTCAATTTTTAGAGATTTATAACTCAGGTCTTTTAATATATCAGTCTCTTAAGACTGATTGTTATGTCAAACACCACATCGGCAACCAAGGTCAACATTACAAGGCAGCACAGAAATATAATAGTATGACATTGGGGAAAACAGTGTGGTGGGTCTTTAATAAATTAAACACAGAATGACCAGATAGCACAACAATTCCACTCACAGGTGTATACCTGAATGAACTGAACGCAGGCAGTGAAGTGAGAGCTCGTACATGTATATTCATAGCAACATGATTCACCACAGCCAAAAAGTGGAAACACCCCAATATCTATCAACTGATGAGTGGATAAAGAAAATGTGGTTTATTCATAAAATGGAATATTATTTGGTCATGAAAAAGAATAAAGTAGTGGTGCAAGGACCAACACAGATGAGCCTTGAAAACATGCTAAGTGAAAGAAGTCAGACATGAAAAGCCACATATAATTCCATGTATGTCAAATATCCAAAACAGGTAAATCTAGAGAGTAGATGGAAATCGGATTAGTGGTTACCAAGCACTGTGAGAAGAGAAGAATGAAGTTTGACTGCTTAACAGGTGTGAGGTGTTCTTTAGGGGTAATTAAATATTTAGGAACTAGATAGAGGTGGTAGTTGCACAACATGGCTGATATACTAAATGCCACTACATAATCCCTTTAAAATGGCTAAAATGGTGAAAATTATATTACGTGTATTTGACCACGATTTTTAAAAAGTGCAGCCCCAGGTCTTTGCCCTCATGGAGGTCATGACCCCACAACCCACCCAGGCTGAAAGATAAGAGTAATCGCTATGGTTATATCCGCAGTGCCCAGATAATTCTTGCCAAACTGTAGGGACCGGATAAGTACTTGAGGAAAGATAAGATGGAGGGGGAAAGGGTGAGGAGGGAAGGAGGAATGGGGGAAGGGGGAAGGAGAGAGGAAGAGAGAGGGGATCCTGGCACTTATGTTTATCGAATTAAGTTCCTTGTACAAAATGTACCTTGAAGCCACATATTCCTTCTGAACAGTTTCAAGGGTTTATTTCTATATCCTGCTTAAAGAATTCCCTCATTAAAATCCTAGCTTGCTGAGGCCATACTCTGCTCCTGGAAGTGCTGGCCCCTTGAGTTGAATAAGTAAGTTTCTTTTCCCCAGAGACACACCAGACAACTATAAAATGCAGCTGTCAGTGCTGGCCCCTGAGGGCTATGAGGGACATGTTCTGGGAAGGCGTTAATGCTTTTAGACAGCAATACAAAAGGAAGACTACAGGATTGAATAAAATCATTTAAATAAAAACACTTGGCAGAGAGCTTGCGTATTTATAATTGATGCTGAATAATTACATGTTGAATGTTCCTTAATATGAAAATCAAGAAAGCAGGCTTGTAGATCTAGGCTGAGGTGCATGACTTCAAGCAAATCATTCACCCTCTCAGTGGCCCTGGTTTGTTCATCCAAGAATGGAGGTTGCTCTTCGAAATGACCTTCAATGTCCTTATTAGCCCTTTACATGCCATAACATATTGGTGAAGAACAGCATTTCTGAAATCTGGTTCCAGTCCTGACTTCGCCCAGAAACTGCAGGCTCTCACTTACTGGCCAAATAGGCATCTCAAAATCAGCATGGCCAAATGAGACTCTGGACGGCCACACCGGCCTGCTCCGTCTCGCCGTTACAGAACAGTGGGCAAAGAACATAATGCCACTGTTGTAAAAACACAGGCATGTACTTATGATTGAACATGATAATACATGTATGTGTATGTGCATGCATCCATGCATAGGGAAAAAATCGAAACTGGCAAATTAGCCTGTTAATGGTGGCATATCAATCAGAGTCCAGTTGGAAATAAGAAATCGCAAAAGTTATTTCAACACAGACACTTTTATCAAAAGAAATTGTTAACTGGGTAGAGAGTTGTAAACTAGGCAACTAGAGGTTATTACAAGGTAGAAACTATAGGAAGAAGCTACCACCTCTAGGGATGGAGAAATAAAGAGAAGAAACTGCAATTACTGAAATTTAGAGAACTTCAAGGAGAAGCCATAGGTCCCTGAACCTCTGAGGAGGAAGAATGGCTGATTGATGCTGGTGGCTATAATGGGAAATGATGAAGCTTGTCTGCAAAAGCAGAGAATTATTTACAGGAGAAACTGCAAACTGGATTCAGCTACTACTATAGGAAGAAAGCATTACTGCCGGGGTGGCCCTCACAAGAACAGAAAGGCCACAAGAAACAAACAAGTCTTCCCTCCATAGGAAGATGCTTCTCTGCTTCCTGCTTCCATTTGCAGCCTCCCTCTAGCCCACCTTTGGCAGAACCTAAAAAAAGCTAAATGTGGTTTTCAGAGCTCCTGCTTCAGGATTATAAAGCAGACTAAATACTGGCGTCAATGACTTCATGAGTCAGAATTCGGTGGTGAAGTGTCTTCCTGAGTTCACGTTGGCCAGGCTTTGACAATCAGGGCTAATGCTTCTGCAAACTCTCTGAGACATAATGAGCAATTATCTTCAGTGATGCAAATGCCTCTGAATCCGTAGACCATTGTTTAGAAGGAGGTGGGGCTGGAAGCTAGTAATTCAATTAGGAGAGGTAGCACTTCTCAACACAAAACAGCATATATTTACACTTATGTGAAGCAGGAAGGGTTTTTTATGTTCAATTTTTATCAAGCTGTGAAATGAGGTTTTAGCTGTGGGTATCTCATTGATGCCAGCCGTGCTCAGGAGGCTCTGTCTCTCCAGTGTCTTTAAGATTATACCCCTGCAGAATCCCCCACAGGCAGGAGCACACAGCCCAAATGAGACAGCAATTTTTTCTTTAAAAGTTGCCAGACAAGTTTTGCTTTCCTCACATTTTTTTTCAATTTCATGCATCTTATTATCTCAGAAAGTTCCATTCAGTGTCACTATCAGCTGCTTGCCAAAAGCATTTCTAAATCAACAAAATCCTCAGGGCAGCCAAGCTACCTTTTTTAGTACTAAGAGTTGATGGGCTGTGTGTGTGTGTGTGTGTGTGTGTGTGAGAGAGAGAGAGAGAGAGAGAGAGAGAGAGAGAGAGAGAGAGAGAGAGAGAATAAAGAAAGTTTATAATTTTGCCTCTCCAAGATACCTGAAAAAGCCATCTGGGACTTAAAAAATAGAACAGCTCTTACAAATTTCCCTTAAAACAAAGAAGCTGATACGCATCATAATAATCATTCTATGAATCAGCTTTGTGTTTTAGTCCACAGTTATATCCATTTGCTTTTTTGGGAAGTAGGATGTTAGAAAATCTAGTGTCATCCACACTACCAAATACAGAACTGATAAAGAATGAACAATGGCAGGAGTAGAAAAAGTTCTGTTGGTTTTTCCAGAAACACCCTCTTGGCCTAAGCTTTGTAAACTGATATTCAGAGAAGTTAAAAAAAAAGAAGGAAAGAAAAAAATATTACTTAGATTCATACAGCTGCTAAGAGGCTGAGGTAGGCCTAGAACCCAGGTCTCCTAGTTCCCTGGTTAGTGCTCTACCCATCAACCCACAATGCTTTTCCATATCAGTGAAAGTATAAGTAGATGGAGAAAGCCATATGTTAGGAATAAATAGTTGGTGATCCATTTAGAAGAGAGTTTAAAACCCAAAATATTAGTTAAGGAATTAGAGGTAGTTTCTCAAATGTCTTCGAAGAATGGGTCTTGTAGAATAGGGACTTTCTAACTTTCTTCTTGAGTATAGGAATGCAGTTCACGGTTAGAAACTGGTAAAATAGCTCTTCTTTATCAAGAAGCCAGAAAAGTAAAATTCAGATTAGAGGGTCATCATCCTAGGGAAAGGGAAAGAAACTAATAAAATTGCATTATATAAGAAAAAATTAGGGGTGGCAGCTTTGCCAGAGATGAACTTCGGAGACAAAGAATGTCTAAGAGGGATTCTTAAGTAATTGGCTGCATTGCATGTGATTTCAACTCCTATGTTAGTTAGGATGATGTTAGCTGGTAAAACAGGTAAACCCCAAAAGTTCAGTCCTAGATACAATTTCTCACTTATGTAAAATTCTGTTCTCCACATGGCTCATTCATGGACTTGGGCTCCTTCTACCTTGTTGGCCTGACACCCCCTAAGGCCAGTGAGGTTTTTGCTTCCAGCTGGTGGAAAGTGAACAGGCCATTGGAGAACGTACATCCACTTCTTAAAAACTCATGCTTGGAAGTGATACACATCACTTCTACCCTCACTCCATTGGCAAAAACAAGCCCCATGGCACCTCCTGCATGCAAAGGAGCATGTAAAGAGCAGGTCCCATGTAAGATCTGCCAGCTACGAAAAGGACACCAAGTTTTGGTGTATAGCTAGATATTTTCACACGCCCTCCTCTGTCCTTCCTACAAAATCTTCACTGAAGTCCACCTTGTTTCTTAAACCCCCTGAGAAGTTGTATCCTTTGGAGAGAATTTGAAGTTCTATGACTAGAGTAGGGTGGGAAGTTCAGTCTCTCCAAGGGACCAAGCAACAAAACTATAGCTGACATCTGGCTCACACACATGTGCAGAGCACACCCATTGGGCACGTCTGTGTGCGCATATTTGTAGCAGTTTGTCCAGATGAGCTCAAACTAGAATTCAGAGCCTGGCAATTTCTGGAACCAACTTACTGGACCACCATTCCAGGTTTGCCACGGAGTTATTGCATCTATACCCATGAGTTGCCATGTGGCTGTATAGGGAATTCAATACATAATTTTGAGAGAAGTAAAGAGAAACTTTGCTCAAGTTCTCCTATAAAGTGGGTGGAAAGAGAACAATGAAGAAGATGATATGGGAACTGGCCTTACTAAGCTATGTGGACAAATTTTTAACGCCTAGAAAGTGAGGACATAAGACCAGAGCTGAAGATACTGTTTCCATTAAGTGTGTGTTTTGCAGCCATATGGAAGGATTTCACTTCCTGGACTCCTTTTGCTTAAGTGGAGCCATGTGACGAGTTCTGGCCAGTGAACTGAGAGCAGAAGTTATATATGTCAATTTCAAGCTAAGCATTCAATTCCTGGTGAAGACTCTCCCAGGGCCTTTTTCCTTCCACCACAGTAACCTGCAATATTCACATGGTAGCTACTTCATCAGCATGAGCCCTTGCCTGATTACAATGAATAATGCACCACTACTGATCTATAATGGAAATGTAGTGAGGGAGCAATTAAGTTTTGGTGTTTGAGCCTCTAGAATCGGGCGTTGCTTGTTATTACATCATAAACTAACCTAACTCAACCAGTACAAACATCCTTGTGAGAATGTAGGGTAAAAAATGTGCTGTTTTCAAAGCAGGAAGCATAGTACAACACAGAGTAGATAAATGAGCATTCTCCCCATTTTCATAACAGAGCACAGCAGCAACAGCAAGTCTGCAGTAGCAACAAATCAGGAGCAGAGTCTACTATTCCTAGCAGGGTGGGAGGGAAACCACACCTTTGAGAGTCAAGAAACAGGTAAAACAACCATCTTTGGACAGGATGGTATGACCACTGCTAATTGAGTGCATTGCCTTAGATAGCTCTACAACTGTTTCCTAGCATGAATTCTAATGAATCCTTATCTGTTTTACTTGTTTCTAGAAACAAAGGTCCAGAAGAGGGAATCCAATTGGCTGAGCAGGGGCCACATGCCACAGCATGGCCACCAAGGGGCCAAGGTAGAAGGTCTCCAATTTCTGTAGACACTGCATTCCAATCCTCCAACATCACACACAGTGAGAGAGTTCTCCAAGACAGGAAATGGAGCTACACAGTAGAAAGCAAAAATAAAGATGAAAAATAACTCTACAAAGGGATAACATAGGTTTGCTTTGACCTTGGCCATGACCCCTCCCATCCTGCTCTATTTTTTCACAGTTGGAACTCTCAGCTTTAGATTCTCCTACCCAGGGTTTTTCTACAACAGCCTCTGTGACTGAAAGGAGAATTCTGTATTCACAACTCACTGAGGTAACAACACAGAAGATCTTTTGACCAAGAGTTTCATGACTCACCTTAAAGAAAGCTTTGTGAAATGCCCAGTTGCTTACAACTATGCCAACAGGTAAATGCCTTCTTGCTATGAGGTCGGTGTTCTGTGCGTCATTCCCCCTTGGTGCCTCCAGTTGCAGGCCAAGCAACTTTAATAAGTCAACTTTCTAAGACTTAGATTTTTCACCTATAAAAAGAGGTTAACAATCCCTGTCTTATAGAGTTGTTATGAGAAGTAAATGTAATAATGTGAGAAAGTGTCTGGCAAAGTGCCTGGCACATAGGAGTATCTCAAATATGATAGTTCATTTATACTCTCTAAAATTTTATAAGCTAGTGAGAAAGACCAGACACATCCTATCTCTGAGCTGAAAAGCAGTCTTAAAATCACACTATCCAGGAGTTTTTAAAATGGATTCACCTGCACAATTCCCTTTACCCTTAGCAAAAACATAGAAACCCAAAACATAAAACGAACGAGGCCAAACTGTTCTGGCTGAGGTGGTGAGGGAGCAGGAGCCCAGCCTGCTGAAATGACGCATGTCTCTTCATACCCTTCTTCCTACATCCATACAGCCGCCCTCCTGCCCCTCCACAGAACTGGAGGGCTCCATGAAAACAGATAGAAAACCACCATCTACTCCAAACACATTCTACAGATGAGGAAAAGGAAGTTCAGAGAAGTAATTTTCTCAAAGGTTCCAGAAGTTTCTCCTCTGTTGAAAGTCAGTCAGCCTGATTATTTAACAGCTCATCAGGAGGATAACTGGGAAGGCAGCAAAGCACGTCTAAGAAAACACTAATGGTAGAGTTAACGTGGTCGGTATATAGGGGTTCACTGTAAAAATTTTTAATTTGGCACAGATTGAACTATCAGAGAATGTTGGCGGAAATCTGGGGAAGTCTAACCCTTCATGGTAAAGAGGCCAATCAGGTTTCTAGAAAGTAAAATTGTCTCAGGCTTACAGTTTATCAGCTTAAAGCTGTTTAAATATTTATGTTGCTAAACCATGTGGTTCTGCTAAATTATGTGGGATAGAGTCAAGATTTTCCCTTCTCAGGGCTCCCAAGGAGATAGCAGAGCATGTGTTGGCTATGGATTCTCTTGGGAGCCAAAACTACCAGAAGAAATGTGAAAATACTTTTAAAAAAGTGAGTTTACAGAAGAAATCACATGAGCATTTAGAAAAGCTACAATTCCCTGAAAAAAAAAAGAACCACTGTAGGATCTACAAAAAGTATTTTCCATTTGAAGAACAAGGGAGAAAAATAATAGATTTGTGTTGATAATTTCTATCTGAAGTGTAATCTTTCCACGCACATACACATAACAGATGCACAAAGAGACACAGCCCTGTGAGACGGAGGGGAGAGACCAAGGGCAGAGATGCAGGTTGAAAGGCCATGCTGGGAGTAGAAAAAAGAATAACGACACAATGGAGAAAGAAACCAGTAATGCTCAAAAGCAAATTGTTTCCCTGCCCAAACAGAATTTCAACAAACAGCTCTCCATTTTTCAAGGGGGAAAATGTAATGGCCCTAAAAATAGATCGAGATTATCCAAACTCTGACTAACAGGAATCTCTGGAGGAATAGGAAAGGTAAGTAACCTTGAAATTATAATTAAGGAAATAATTGGGAAAACATTTCCCAGATCTATAAAGAGACCTCGGCGGACAAATGATTGGAATTCTCAGGATTCTGGCCAGAAATGTCTCTAAAAGGAAAGGCCCAAAGCATGTAATTACAAACAGGGTAAAGAGAAGGACACAGAAAGAAAACAGGATGCCAAGAATAAAGAATAATTAGTTGAAAAGAGAGTTAAGGGAATAAGCAAGCAGTGCAGAGGGAAGGAACCAGGGTTTGGAGTGAGCAGACTTCAGTCGGTGTCTGGCTCTGCCACTTTGCAGCCCTGTGGCTTATTTATTACTTTACCTCATCTATAAAGTGGGGCAATTATATCTGCTCTCTATAGTAGTTATGGGGACCAACGTGAATACCCGGGAGGTCACTCTCCCCTGGCTCTGTCCAGGTGGCGTAGGGGAGCACAGGGCTCTGCCCTGTGACGTACAGTCCCTTTCCACAACGTTGGAGAGAAAGCCGGGCCTTGAGTCTGCGCCTGCATATTCCTACAGCTTCTCAGAGCCCTTTGGACAATGACTGAGGAGACAAACCATTCAGGAAACATCTCTAAAAATATATATATATATACAGTAGTTATGGGGATTGACTGAGATAACCTACATTGGTGGTTTTCAAACACACTCAGCAACTCCATGAGAGGCTGAAGCTCTGAAAGGAACTCAGGACAGGGGTGCTCTCTGCCTAGCTCTCACCCTTCCACTCAGTCAAGTCACTCCAGTTTTATCAGTTTTGCATACTGGTGTTCTTCATAACACTTTGTTTGCAGAGAATGTTCTATAGCAGAGAAACAGTTTGAGACTATTAGCCAGAATGAAAGTATTTCGGAAACTAGATCATGCAAACCTAATGTATTAGGACCTGTTTATCCATACACTCATCAAATATAGACTGTGGCTAGGGCTTTTCTAAGCACTAAAGACATAGCAATGAGCAAAACAATGAGGAAGACAGACGGGAAATGTGTAAACTAATAAATACATAACACGTCAATTGCTCCAAAGAAAAACAAAATGAGGTGAAAGGATTGGGTGATTGGGGGTGTTTTAACAGGGTGGTTAGTAAAGACTTTGCTGATGGGTGTTTGCAAAGGTCTAAAATGTGGGACTGAGCCATGCAGGCATCTGGGGGCAGAACTGTCCGAGCACAGAGCAAAGGAAGGCTAAACTAGATATTGAGGAGAAACCATGGGCAAGATCACACAGGGCCTTGCCAGCCTTGAAGAGGACTATGTATTTCTTTCTGAGGGAGATGGGGAGCTATTAGGGGAATGGGTGGAACAGAGGAGGAACATGATTCCATCTGCATTTTACATGAATCATTTGAGCTGCTGGGTGGAGAATAGACTGCAGTGACTCATTAGTGGAAATAAGAAAGCACTTAAGATGTGATAGGAGAGACAAAAGTAGATGCATTTGTGGTGAGCAGTGCAGGGATTCAAGATGTGTTTCAAAATTAAAGAGGCAGGACTTGTTGATGAATTGAGTATGATGTGAGAATAAGCACGAATGGAGAAGGGGTTCAGAGCCTGTTATCACCACTTATCAAAGACCACTTTAGAAGTAAAAATTTTAATCTATTGTAGCTGATCGACATAAAAGGATGAAGGTTACCTAAAATAAGTAATTTAAATATTGTACCATATCATTTTTACCATGAAAACTTGAAGGAATACGAGTTAAAGAAGAAAAAAAGTAAGGTATAGCTTCCAAGATACAAAAGTATACCAAAATGCAGGGATTCAAAAAAAGAAAGTAAGTCCAGAACATCTTTCATCCAGTCTAAAATCAGAGTTCAAAAAAGAGTTGTTGGTTTAAATATATCACGAGTAGGAAAAAAACCCACAGAATTTGACTTAGTTAAGTAGGTTTAATTATGAAACAACATTAGTCTGGTAGAAAAAGTTTCCCTCTTATTGCATTTAAATAAAATAGAAAAGCTCAAAGTATTTAACAAAAATAATATTTATGATAACAGAAAACAAAGTATTAAATGGAAAAGAACACAGATTGAGAGAGAAAAGGATAAATACAATGATTATAACATTAAGTAATAATCAGCTGTATTCAACTTCTAGTTTTAAATATCATCTACTTAGCTTCCTGGAAATGTCCTTTCCAAACTTTTAATTAAAAAGGCATTTTAATTAAAATGCCTTTCAAAACACAGAAAAAACTAAATTTCATGACTCAGTGAAAAACCAGGGCCAATAGTCAATGTATTTTTAGACAGAAATGGGGAGATTTCGTCCATAAAGCAATGGAACTAGAAGGAATAACACAACTGACTGCTCACTTGGGCTGATAGGAGACTCATATTGTTCCTTTTTCTCCCGTATTTGCTCTACAGTTTGAGGCATGTATCACCAGAAGCCAGGACTGCATCCCTTCTCCTGCAAGAATGCTGATTTTTCAGGCCATCAGAGTACAGTTCCTCTTTCTCCAAATTCCACCTCTCCTGGACCAAATCAGGGGCACTTTTCAACATTCAGCCACAACCTGCTGCTCCCAGAAAATAACTGATTTCAGCAGGTGGGCTGGGCTGGTGGGAGTTCAGGAGTACAGTCCACACTGGGAGGTAAAGAACTGGGGAAGGAGGTACACAGCAAGAGCTCTTGAAGAGCTATTGGAGCAGTATATTCTAGGAGCCGTAGGTAGGGCTCCACTTCCCACACATGTTAGAACATTAGGTTGTGGGAGTGAAAAGTCCTATCTTAGTTAGCAGAATCTCCATGGAGTAAACTTGCCATCCATCAGAGAGTGGTCTTGGGAGTTGCATTCAGTGAATCTCTGAGAAGAGGGTTTGACCTGGTGCATAAGTGAACCCAATAGGCAATGCACATATTCAACCATCATCAAGAACCATGGTGAAACAAATCTCTCTTCTGTCGAGGATAAGTAAAGAGACACCACCATCCAATAAATAATACAAACAAATAAACAAACAAACAATAATAAATAAACAAACAAACAAATAATAGAACACCTAGTGAAACAAAAAAGCAGAACAAATGGGAAAGAATCCCACTGTCTGGAGTAAAAGAAGAAGCAAATCACTGAAATAAAGAATAAAATTTCAGAAATTTATTCTCAATAGGCCACATCTGACATCCATAACCCAGGAGTAGAAAGCCAAAAGAAGAAAACAGACCAAAATAAAACCACAACAAAATAAAAAGGGAAATAAGTGAGATAAGGAAAAGTTGTTGAGAAATAGAAAGTGTCATTGGGCAAGGAGCATAGACTAACACAGTGCGTCCATGCTACCAGTCCAGGTTCTAAAAGTTACCAGAAGCCTCGCCAAAACAGACTCACATCATAAATGTTAGAATGTGCTGCCCTTCATGTAAAAAAATATCTTCTATCATTAAGTTATATATATTTGATATTTTTCTGTGATACTCTAATAATTGAATTATAATCTATCATATTAAAAATCATTAATAATCAGCACCACATTTCTGATAAAGTGGATGCAGTTGGGGAAATGGGAACATATACACCACAAAATAAAGTCAATTCGATCACATGGAATATTAGAGATGGACTATTTGTGTCCCCCCCAAAATCTGTATGTTGATACCCCGGCTTTGGGGGGTGATTAAATCTTCAGGGCAAAACCACCATGAATGGGATTAGTGTCCTTATAACAGACCTCCATTATGTGAGGTTAGAGTAAGAAGGCAGCCATGTAAGAACCAGAAAGTAGACTCTCATCAGACATCAAATATGCCTCAATTTTGGACTTCCTAGCACCAGAACAGTGAGAAATGAACTGCTCTTGTTCATAAGCCACCTAGTTTCCGGAGTTTGGGTATGGTATTATTCATCAGCCTGAAATGTTTTAACATATGGAGGTGACTCCACGACTCTGGCCTTATTAGAGTTATACTCTAAAGAATCAAGTTAATGAGACTTTTGGTCAAGATGGAAGCATAGGTAAATATGCTTCGCCTCCTCACACAACTACAGAAAAAGTTACAACCAGACCTCAAAACAATACCCAGAACCACCAGAAAATTGAGCTGTATGGAAATCCAACCACCAAGGCTTTAAAGAAGCCCCATTCAACCAAATGGGTAGGAGAGGCAGACACTCAGAGAGGGGTGGAGAGGCGTGGAGTCCCAGTGTGGTGCAGAGAGGCAGTGGAATGGGCAGTCAGTCCCACACTCATGTGTGGTGGATAAAAATAGGAGAGATACCTTTGGGAGTGCAGGATCCCAGCCTCAGGCCAGACCACACAGCCCACGTTCCAGTGCCAGGATAAAAAAATCCCCAGAACTTGTGGCTGTAAAAACTAGTGGGGGTTGGTGTGGTGGAAGAAACTGCTGGATTTTCAGGAGACTCCATTTAAAGGGCCTGCACAGACTTAGAACTTACACAGACACACCCTGTCTGGGATTCAGCACCAGGACAACACCTGGAAGGACATCAGTCACATAAGTAAGGGGAATAAGTGAAAGTGACTGGAAAGAGAGTGAGTGCTGGACAAACCTCCAGAGGCCAGGCAGCTGCTTGGCCCCTCTCTGAGCCCTTCTCCCACACATAGCCACAAAGCAATGAAGCAGGGTGCCCCACCCTGGCAAATACGTAATGCTCTGCCCCACACATTTTACAGATGCTTTTTCTACAATGGGCCACCCTACTAAGACAGGGAGTCAAAGCAACTCTACCTAGTACACAAAAACAAACACAGGGAGGCTGCCAAATTAAGGAGACAATGAAATATGTCCCAAATAGAACAAACCCCCAGATAAAGAACCAAATGAAATGAAGATAACCAATCTAACAGATGCAGAGTTCAAAATACTGGTTATTGGGATACTAAAAGAACTCATTGAGTATAGCAATAGCATAAAAAAGACCCAGGCAGAAAGGAAGATTACATTAATTGCAATAAAGAAAAATCTACAGGGAGCCAACACTGGAGGGCATGATGCCAAGAGATGATGCCATGATGCCAAATCAGTAATTTGGGACATAAAGAAATAAGCATTCAATCAGAATAGCAAGAAAAAAAATGAATTTAAAAATGAGGCTAGTATAAGGAGCCTCTGGGGCACCTCCAAACATACCAACATCTGAATCATAAAGATACCAGAAGGCAAAGAGGAAGAGCAAGAAATTGAAAATTTATTTGAAAAAAAATAAAGAAAAAAACTTCCCTAATTTAGTGAAGGAAATAGATACACACGTCCATGAAACACAGAGAGTCCCAAACAACTTGGACCCAAAGAGGACCACATTAAAAATGCCAAAGGTTAAATATAAAGAAAGAATCTTAAAAACAGCGAGAGAAAAGCAGAGACTAACCTGCAAAGGAGTTCCCATAAGACTGTCAGCTGATTACTCAAAAGAAATTTTACAAGCAAGAAGAAACTGGCAAAAAGTATTCAGTCATGAAAGGCAAGGACTTACAACCAAGATTACTCTATCTATCAAAACTATCATTTAAAATTTAAGGACAGATACAGAGCTGCCCAGACAAGGTAAAACTAAAGGAGTTCATCATCACCAACCCATTATTACATGAAATGTTAAAGGGATTTATTAAAGAAGAAGAAGATCAAAACTATGAACAGTAAAATGACAATAAATTCACAACTATCAACAACTGAATCTAAAAAAACAAACTAAGCAAACAAACAGAAAGGAACAGACTCATAGATATGGAGATCATTTAGAGGGTTATCAGCTGTGAGGGGGAATGGGATAAATGGGGGGACGGGTGCATAATTGGTAAGTACAAAACAGATAGGGAGATGTTAAGAGTAGTATAGGAGATGGAGAAGCCAAAGAACTGACATGCACAACCCATGGTCATGAACTAAGGTGAGGGGATTGCTTGGAGGGAAGAGGGGTATTGGGCAGAGGGGTGTAAAGGGGGAAAACTGGGACAACTATAATAGCATAATCAATAAAATATATTAAAAGAAAAAAAGAGTTAAGTTAATGACACTTCCTCAAATTCAGAGAAATGTTTAGATCCATTTAAGACCATTAGGATCAACAACTGCTTTGATTTGAATACATGTGCATTTGTCTCTCTCGTGTTCAAAGTAACTCCCTCTGCTATCAATGCTTGCCCATCACATTGGTTAAAGGATGTAATAATGGTCCAGGACTTCATCCTGCTCAAGGTGTTTTCATATCCATTATGCCATTAGAGCTTCTCAGCAAGCTACTAGAGAAGAAGTAGATCAGGTGCCCACCTGTGTCCATGCTGAAGCGATAAGTAGCAGAAGGAAAGAGAGCTCTGTGGCTCTCCAAAATGTGGAAGGGAAAGGATAGCAGGTTCATATCTTGTATCACAACACGTTTCTGCACTTACAGCCACTGTTAAACCTCAGGACACAGTGTTGGACTCTAGCACCTAGTCATGGAAACCTGAGAGAACAGGCATAGCAAGGACTTCCTCACAAGGGCCTGCCTAAGAAACTTCTAGAATGACAAGTGCCAAAACTCCTAAAAACAAATAAACAAAAATATAAGAGATATTAGTGACTTTGGGAAGGAAGGCATGCAAGGGACATGGGAGTGTGGTTGTGGGTTATTGGTATGCTCTATTTCTTGGCCTGGGTGCTAGAAATGGATGTGTTCAAACTGTGACAGTTCATTGCACTGTGTACCCTTATGATCTGTGCACTTTTCTGTATCAAGGTCATGGGTCCAATAAAAATGGAAAAAATTTAAAGGCACAGATACCTTTCCAATTCCATGCTTGCCTTATTTCTTTTTGTTTCTAGGTATTTTGCATTTTTTCTCTCCTCTCCTAGGGTGAATCACCCTACTTGTTAAAAATGTACTATAGCAAATGTTGGTAAATGATGTGCCCTGTGGCGGTGATTAAGTCAAATCAAACACATTTGTCACTGAAGAGATGGCCTCCAGCTGTTTATCTGGGAAATATAATTGAATACTAATGGGATAAACACTATAAGTTGCCAGTTTTATTTTCACTAAAGGTATGAGCTAAAATATGAGAGGGTAAATTTCTGTAAGTTTAAAATACAAATAAAATTTTAAAAATACACCGTATATCTTCCAAAGAATTTAACACAGGTAATTTTATCATTTCTTCATTTTACTCCTACCAAAGAGGAACAAACAAAATATTCTTATTTACATATTACAACGGTACTTTATTTTAACCCCAAACTTACTGTTCTTTCTACTAACATAAGACTTTATCCATGCATTTCACATTGCATTCTGCTCAATTTGCACTTCCCAGAAATGCTAATTATATCCTTGCCCTTGAGCCATAGTCACTATAAATAGCAGTTATCAAGATTTGGACACAAGTGAAAATGAGCTCTGAAAATTTGTGTTAAATGACTGAAATAGTAGATACGTGGTGTAAAAGCTATGATATCGAAAATGGAAGTGAAAAGTTTGAATAAAATTGTCTCACTAAAAAAAAAATCCCTGATGACATTCTATAGTACTTAGAAATATCCTAAGCCCTCTCGAATCATGAACTCAAGTCCCACTCTGAGGGCACCTGCTGTCTCAGAGAGATGAAACACACTCCAAACACACCAGTAAACACATAAAGGCACCAAGTACAGCTCCTTTTTATCAAGTGTCTTTTGATTATTTGGTCTACCAAGTTGCAAAGGTTATGAAGTTCAGTTTCCACTGTTCCTTTTTCTTTGGGGGGGGTGGGTGGGTGGGATGAAATCACTGACAAAGAACACTTAAGCAACACACCCAAGCTTCCAAAACTGGAATCCAGGTTGCCAAAATTGTTTTATGACCCTCTGTGAAGATAGCTAAAAATTGTGCAGGTCGAGCATTAATGAATTCTAGGGGATGCTGGCATAATCAGGGACTGTCTGTTGGGCATAGACCTGACCAAGACCCAAGAACCAAAAAGACCAATAACAGGGGTAGTTGGAGGGAAATGCAGTGAGGTAAGCAACAAGTAGTCCATGCAGGTAGCAATCAGTATCTGGGAAGTCTGGCAATGGGCGTGTAGAAAGGCAGAACCTGGGATGAGGATAAAGTCTATCAGCAGGCAGTGGGGACCACTTCCAGAGGGGCTACAAGTGTCCCAGAAACAGCAGACCTTCCAGTATTCTAAGACCTTCCATGGTCAGAGATCAAACATTCAATTGCATGCATACTCAATTTATCTTTCTCCACTTCTTTTTGCATATGACCTATCACCTCCCACTGTGGAGACAAATTTCCCACAAACAAGCCAGCACCAGGAAGGGAAAGAAGACAGTGAATGATTAAGGCTCCCCCCCCCGCCACCACCGTCACCTCCTCTGGGTGACCATTCATATTTTTCTCTCTGGTCAATATGAGTCTCTTTATTGATCAACAATTTTCAGAGAAACTCCTTGAATTAGAATCAGAGAAACATACCATGAATAGACATTCTTTGCTCTATCAAATCATTTTTACCTTTCCCTTCAAATGCCTTCCCATTGACAATCCTTTAAATATACACACAAAGGTGGAAAAGTGGGTCGGCACTCATGCTAATGGCATTGCATTCATTTCTTCTCCAGAGCTGCATGCTGACAGAATGCTGTTACGCTTTTGTTCTCTTCTCCTCTCCATCCTGTAGCATGTAGTGGTTACGCTCTCACTTGGCAGGCACAGCGGATCCAAAGGGATTATACACTAGCATCTGGAAATGTTCCACTCTCATCACAGACCGAGATCTGCACCCTGCCTCTTCCCTCCTGTGCCAAGCAGGTAAAATAAGAACAGAGAGGATGTGTGTGCACACCCAGAGCAGCCCCTTCAGAGGAAGCCAGCAAGCTAACAGTAATCACATGTTTTCAGAGCTGGTGACTTGTTCTGGAAGTGAAACCTGCAGGTGGCATGTAAGTGAGGAGAGGACTTGGAAAGACTTGGGTGACAGGCTTTTCACATTGTCAAGGGAAACATTCAAATTCTCAAACTCATGAATACTACGCTAGCACATCATTTCTCTAGAAAATGGGGCCTAACTCCTGACTGTTCATGAGGCAGGGAAACAGAGACTAGGGGAGCAGCCCTCCAACTCTGGGAGGCTGTTAGACTCACTTGCATCATTGCTCCCACTTGAGTCTCCCACAGTGTAGGCGACCAATTCCTGCCTCAGCACAGACTTCTCACAGACTCAGATTCCACAAAGCCATGGAGCTCTGAGGCCACTAGAGAATCATCAAAGCCCAGCAGTGAAAATATTACCTCCATAGTTTTCAGTCTTTGATGTGCATTGGAACCACATTTGGGTGCCTGGGCCCCACTGTAAACCTACCCAATCAGAATCTCTGAGGGAAGGGCCCAGGCATGCCTTGTTGTTAAAAGCACTATACTTGAGTTCACTGTGCCCCTCCCCCTGTCAGCAATATTTGCTCCTCGGCAAATGTTGGTTTGCAGATTCATTTGTTTTTACATCTCACGCTGCCATCTGTGATAATGTGTGACTTCTTCCTAGGAGAGGTTTTCATCACAGAAATAGTCCATGGGAGGTCATCTAATTACAAATTAAAAGAGAGAGAAAAATGCAAGAATACCTTGCATTTTCATCTCCATACGAAATCCATTAATGCTATTACCAGTCCTTTCCTATTTCTTCCCAATGCCAGTTGATTCCTTAGCAACATGGGAAAGGCAAGGACTTTACCAAATCTTGTGTCCAGGTCTCTGCTATTCAAATAAATAGAATTTTCCCTAACAAAGGGAGCCCAGACTGTAGGATCCCTGTAAAACATGCACATGTGGGTCCAGGCCAAATGTGAATCACGCCTTGGCCCTGTTTGGAGAGCTGGCTGTAGGCGTGTAAAAGAGCCCAAGTCAGGGAGTTCAGAGACCATGGTCTGTTTCTGCCTGTGCCCCTTCATAGCTTTGGGACTCCAGCAAGTCACCTCTTCTTGGAGCCTCAGGGTCTTCACCAGTGAAACAGGGTTCTAACAAAAGTAGTTGGCTTTTCTCTAAGAGAATACTTACACAATTTCCTTTCCTTGTCCCTGCCTTTACTTTGCTTGGTCCTCAGACTGGGGACCTCAGCAAGGAGCATCAGCAGAGTTTGTAGTTGAGGCATTGCTTTGCACCTGGTTGCGGTTGTTGTCCTTACTGTGTACCCCCCCGTTTCTTGACCTTGTTTTTACCCCTCTGGGAGGCCCTGCCTGGCCCCACCCTCTGCCGTCCTCTGTTGGGTTCCTTCCTGTCAACCCCAGGCCTGACCAGGAAGAGGAACTGAACCCCTCCGGGCCACATCCTGACACTCAGCTTTGATTCCCATGTTCTAGGCTCCCCAGGTCCCCTTCCCTGGAGCCTTTTCTGAGACCTAGACTATCACCTGTTCACCCAAGCAGTATCTATCCGGAATCTTACCTTTCATTTCTTTTCTGCTTTAGTCCAGACTGTCCTATTTCAGGCCCCATCTTGTACTGAAGCCATAAACCTGAACCCCAACCTAGTTAATCAGTTGGCTTGTTTCCTATTGATAGGAATTCTTGATGCCAAGAGTCTATGGGACTGTCTGACCAGGTATGTCCCATCTCCTTCCCAGCTACTCCATCTGCCAGTGTTGCCTGGGCAGTAACTAGGGATTTCCCTGCCCTTCCATCTGTCCCTACAGACCCTGCAGCTGGGTTGATTGCCCCAAAGTCCAGCTACTCCAAAAGGTAGGCTTGGTGCCAAGTCCCAATCCCTCTTACCTGGCTCATCACTTAAAACCCAAGTAAATGAAGCCCCACCCCTCATCCTGAGCCTGGTCTGTTGTCTCCATCCCCTTTGGAAAATACATGTGCTTCCGTGACTTACAGGGATACCCATTCTGTTGCTACCCACACACACACCTAGAACCTTGGGCACTGTTGAACACTCCTGCCTCCATCAAATACTTTATTCCTTTGAAATATTAGCAAGTTTTTTCCTTCTATAACAAGTTGCCACAAACGTAGTGGTTTAAACAATACAAATTTATTTTTTTAATAAATAAATAAATGTTGATTATCTAGAGGTCAGAGTCTCACTGGGCTAAAATTAAGGTGTTGGTCAGTTCCCTCTGAAGGCTCTAGAGCAAACCCTCACCTATCCCAGCTTCTAGAGGCTGTCCACATTCCTTGGTTTCTATTCCTCTTCCAACTTCAAAGTCAGTAATTGCATTAGTCATCCATCATCACATCTCTTGCTCTAGATTTCCTTCCTCCCTCCTTCCTTATAAAAATCCCTATGGTTACATTTGTCCCGTGTAGAATGATCTGCCCATTTCCAAATGTTAACTTATTCACATCTGCAAAGTCCCTTTTGCCATATAAGGTAATATATCCTTAAGTTCTTAGGTTAGGATGTGAACATCTCTGGGGACCATGATTTTCTCCCATTCTTTTGCCCTCTCTGACCACCCTGCTTCATTTTCCATCACTGGATCTTTATTCCACAGTAATTCTTTAAACATTGGTGCTCCTGATTTCACTATGGTTCTATTTCTAGTATGTACACTCCCTGCGCATACTTAGCCAATAGTCATGGTTTAAGTCACTCACTGATGAATTCTTAAATAGAGGTCTCCAGCCTGATCCTTTCTCATGAGATTCAGACCTATACATCCAACTGTCAGACTCTGGTACTCTCCCTGGGTAGATGTCAAGACCAGGATTCCCAGTGAGGGGTGAGCCCCAGAACAATGTCAAGAAGTAGCCAGTATCAAAGCTTCAACAGGGAGACCCCCATGGGTTGTCTTGTCTCTCTTCAATGAAATGATTTCAGAGACAGGCTCTTTCTTACAGAAGCAATAAGCACAGGCAGAAGGAATAAACACAAACATTTTCAACTTATTAATCATGCTTTCTTGATATGTAAAAGTTACACTTTCCATATCTTTCTCTCCTAGAACCTTATCCATGAGAGAGGAAAACATGGCTTAAAAATAGTATGAGGAAGAAAGTACATGGGATAACAATGTAAATGACTATCATTTACTAAGAAGTGGCCAGAAATTGTTTTAGAAAGAGCACATGATATATTTTACCTCATTTAATCCCCATAACATGCCAGTGAGTCATTTTTAGTATCAAATGAAGAAAGTTTGGCTTAGGAGTTTAAATAAGTCACCAAGTTCCTACAGTCAATAAGAGACAGAGCCTGGTCTTGAACTAA